>NC_073246.2:21595313-22195313 GCF_029281585.2 Gorilla gorilla gorilla
GGAAGAAAGAAAAGAAATCAAATGTATTTATTTAATCCTTTTTGTCAGTGATACCCAGGGTGAAGAATTCATCTGTAGCTTTTTCACTGCTGAGTTGAGTCTTAGGACTTCACATATATTAAAGTAAAATGTTTTACCTTCTGATCCGAAGCCTTTAAGGTACAGTTCATTTCTATTTATAAAAAGAAGGAGGTTTATGTAATTTAAATTTCATGGAAATTGTCTAAGACTACCTCAGTTAGCAAAATAAAGTTTTATTTACTACTTTTTGTTCTTAGAACGTATCAACTCAATTTTCAAAATTTTGTATGATTCACATTTCCTTTCACATTGAGTTACAGAAGGTAAATAAGTCATTACAAGTCTAATATGTTTTTATAAACATTTAGAAGAATGTATTACCACAGCTAGAGAAAATAGATTTGCAATTTCCTCTAAGTTCCAATGCAGTCACTGAGTTAACATGTACTTTTTAGTTAAATGATGATCATCTGGAGAAGCAAATATATATGTGCCTTTAAAGTTTTCTACTTCCAAAAAGGCAGATAGACATTATGAAATGGAAAAATAACTCAATAAAAAGATACCACATATTAATAATTTCATTATTTGGTTTTAATAAAAATTTCAGAAACCTGGATTATTGATGGAGAGTCAAAACCGAGGAGGGAAGAATATGCTACAGTGTGGAGGAATCTTTAAAATGCTATACTAAGTGAAAGAAGCCAGGTATGAAGGTTACATGTTGTGTGAATCCATTTCTGGAGAATGTCCAGAATAGGCAAATGAGTAGAGAATGAAGATTGTTTTCAAGGGAAGAAAAGAGACCTGAAAGAAGCCAGGCATGAAGGTTACATGTTGTGTGAATCCATTTCTGGAGAACGTCCAGAATAGGCAAATGCTTAGAGACTGGAGATTGTTTTCAAGGGAAGAAGAGAGACCCAAAAGACTAGCACCAGCAAGTAAATGCTTCTCCATGGAAATGACACATATCTATTCATATACACATACAGCTATTTGGCAGTACAGAGCAAGTAACATGGCTTTACCTACCCTTTCAGGAAGTATGACAATGCAGATATTTCATGTTCTCAGAAGGAAGAGAACCAGACATCATGATAAACAGAACTAGATTCTAAAACAATATACTTTTCTTTATTTTAAACTTGGAGCCAGGATCATGTGTTACCTAACCAAAAATAATATTTTATTTAAAAATACAGTTCGATCAAATAAGAAAGAAATGAAGTTAGACAAATAATTACTGAAAATAATCAGTTTATAAAATATTATGTTAAAATGAAGGGTTTTATAAAATCTCTAGCTTTCTATCACCTCTGTGCATTATTTTCTAGCATGCAGTGAATAATGCTGAAAAATAGACATAAATAAATAAACTGGTTATCTTTCAGTAATGGAAACATGAACTATTCTTATTGTATTCGTGTACTCTTCTAGAGGTTTTTTTCATAATTTTTCTAAAGTACATATTTATGCTAAGAAGTAAAATACTAAATACAATTTTAATGTGATTATCATTTTTGAATGGCATATCCAGTTTTGTACTGCTACACTAGAATTTTGATCCCATACATAATATTTTGTAATCACTGTTAATACTTAAAAAGAAGAATGACTGTAGTATCCTCTTATAATAATATACATGAAATCGCAATGATAATATAGTTGAAATCTTTTATGGCCAAATAACAATGCAATCCCGTGTGGATATATTGGTAATCTAATACATATTTAAATTATGATGGGTATTTTTGTTTTTTTCAATGCATTTGAAATTATGTATTTTTTAGATATAAAGCAATAGACAGTAGAGGATAGAATAGTATATAGGATTGAAAGCAGAAGGAACTGTTATTACTCCAGGCCTGAAAGAACAAGTGGAAAGACTTGTACCAGAACCTAGAAGGATAGACACCTGTAAAAGAGGTCATTTTCAGAGAAGCAATGATGTTCAGTCTAGGGACCCAGCCAGCCCATAGAGTTGGGTTATGGATCAACCCAGAACAATAAACACTCTGACATTCGCATGCATCCTCTGTCCGGTCTCCCTATGGGGCTCTTATTGTTTGGATATAACTAGAAAAGGCATAGAAGTCGGAAGTTGTCGCATAGGTCAGGCTTCTGTGTGAGAGGGTGGAATGGGCAAGTGAACTGGGAGGAGCACACAGTGCTATCTGAAAGATGGACGCTCACTAAATTATACTTTGAGAGTGATGTGGTTTGGCTCTGTGTTCTCACAAAATCTCATCTGGAATTGCAGTCCCTGTGTGTCAAGGGAGGGACCTGTAATCCCGAATGGAGGGAGAAAGGGTGATTGGATCATGGAGGCAGTTTTCCCCATGCTGTTCTCGTGTTAGTGAGTGAGTTCTCAGGAGGTCTGATGGATTTATAAGGGGCTCTTCCCCTTCATTCTCACTCTTTCTCTCCTGCTGCCTTGTGAAGATGCCTCCTGCTTCCCCTTCACCTTCTGCCAAGATTGTCAATTTCTTCAGACCTCCCCATCCATTCACAACTGTGAGTCAATTAAACGTCTTTTCTTTATTATGACTCAGTCTCAGGAATTTCTTTATAGCAATGTGAAAACCAACGAATACAGAGAGGTACTACTGTATAGAGATTTTATTAATTTTCTTATTTTTATTTTTTATTTTTTTGAGACGGAGTCTCACTCTGTCACCCAGGCTTGAGTGCAGTGGCATAATCTCAGCTCACTGCAACCTCCGCCTCCCAGGTTCAAGCAATCCTCCTGCCTCAGCCTCCTGAGTGGCTGGGACTAGAAGCACACACCACCATGCCAAATTAATTTTTGTATTTTTAGTAGAGACAGAGTTTCACGATGTTGGCCAGGCTGGTCTTGAACTCTTGACCTTGTGATCAGTCCATCTCATTCTTCCAAAGTGCTGGGATTACAGGTGTGAGAGAGAGAAAAAGGTATAATTTTTTCAAAGCAATCATAGTCAGAAGAAAAGTTGAAATGGCAATGTATTGGTAAGAAATTATAAGTTTTGTCTGGGGAAAATTATTTGGGAATAAAAATACTGAAAAATGAAGAGATTTATCATGCTCTATGCATCTATTTACAGATTAGGTCCATCATTTTATTCTTTCACCTGTAAATTCAGAATGAGAGAAGAACAAAATCTAATCTGTACATTAAAAAAGAGACTGGCAAATGTGAAAGAGACAAATAATCCCTTTTCTCTGGTGAATTATAAGCAATTATAACATTTAGTGACAATTTCTTTATACATTAAAGCTGTGTGAAATTTATTTTACTCAAGTAAGTAGGCCCCATTTAAAGGATGATTTTAGAGAAGAACAAGAGATAAGACATAGATTAAGTAACCATTTAGAGAGTTTAAATGTGGAGGCTATGCACTTTGTATGTAGAGCATAATTTGTTTCTTTGCTTGCATTAATTGTGGCAGATTGCTTGTTGAACTGCCCAGATTCATTCTCCCTTTCTGTTGTGCAGAGGTGTTTTGGGGAGTGGTCCACCTGCCAGGCACGACATTTACCAGCTCCCAGTGAAACAGTAATTACATGTTGGGGAGTGGATGGAAGAATAGTGTGTGTCACTGAGGGGCTAAAATGGTGACTGCAATCTCCCAAGGGTTCTTTTGGTACTTGTCAAACTTCTGGCACCAGTGAATATCGGAGAGGAATCTGAGGACCTGCGCCATGTAGAGCCATTACGTACAAATAACATGAATCTCAGAGTCACCACTTAGTGGAAAGCTGTCCAGGGGGATCACCTTACCAAAAATATTAACATTTTATTTATTATGACAAAGAAAAGCATGCCGTGTTAATGCACCTGAGAGTTGGGGATTATTTGTTGCATTAGCTAATACTAATTATTCTGTCTAAAATGGTAGCTGGTGTTAATCAAAATAGAGAATGGGAAAAAAAAGAAAGGGAACCAAAAAAAAATAGTCAGCAATGAGTCCAGACAAAGTCGGTGTTAACATACATAGGTATATATTAAATAAATATATATGGCATATATACTTAATGTCCATTAAAATGTATATAATAAAGTGTAGAGATCTCATTTGCAGCTTAACTAATTTTTACATATGTGTATACCTGTCTTCTGTATGCAGCCTGTTGGTAAAATCGTTCAAGGGGTTTGTTTTTTTTAATCAGATATTGTATTTTACTGTTTTATAATGACATTTGATTCTGTTTTTAAAGATTCCCATTTTTGGTTGTAGTTCTTGTCTTTTCATTCACTTGTCTGTCATTTATATTATTGAATATATAGAACATATTAAGAAATTTTTATTATATTTCCTTCACTATTTTGATTACTCTTCTGCTTCTATATGTAATTGGTTACCTTTCACTTCCCTTTTTGAATGTCTGGTTATTTTTAAAAGAACTATAGAGGCTCCAGAAAGTTGTTTTTTTTGTTGTTGTTTTTTTTCAAAGAGGGCTTTCCTTTTCCCATGTAGAGAGACAGGATAAATAACTGATAAGACAAATAAGACAAGAAATGCATTTGTTGTCCCTGGGCTGCAAATTTCATAAGACTCAATCTAACACTGGTCGGTTTTTGTTCTTGGGGCATATTCTTGGAAAATCTCAAGCTTTGCGTTGAAAGCCTATTATGTTTTTTCCTCAACTTTGAAAGCCTGGGAAATCCTGATATACAGAAGTTACCAGTTTCACTCATCCATCTCTTGCTCCTGAGGCGTCTAAAGATGGCAGATGCCTCAAAGACAAAATTAACTGTATTTGGAAGCAAGCCCCATTTCTCTAGGGGAAATTGCGCTAAGTACTACAAGATTATAGGAGCTTATTATTCAGCTTACTAGCTCCCCAGTCACCTGCAGGCAGGTCAAGATTCAGAATCTGCCCACTGGAGAAAACTGGCTATATTTGAGTATTCTCAAGTTTCCTGTTTCCCCTTTCCCCTATCAGCCCTGAACAAATTTCAAAAGATTGACAATTTTTTTTTTTTACCTTTGAGTTCCTCTGCATAAATCATTCCTCACCCAGAGCCAAGCCCAAATTTGGTTCCAGAGCATAATCAGCATTTGCCACCAAGAAAAATAATAGCCACTGATAGGGTAGTTAGCTCACCAAAGAAGAGTTTCCTGTCTTGAAATTTCAATTCTATTTTACTTTTGCTTCCATTGCTCTTTAGTTTCTTTAAAATGATAATTTTTATAATACTTTGAGCTTTTTGTAATTGTTACAATTGAACCGTTAAGATCATAACGTTCACATGTAATTTATACACAAACACAAATATATGAATTAAGTGTTTAAATGTGTTTTAGCAATCATATGTATAAAATAAAATAGAAGTAGGAGGCCTCCATAGAAGCAGGGAGATACAACAGAAGCTATATATATGTATACATATACTTCCACATTAAAGTACATACCTTTTCCCAAGGGAGAGCTGGTCTTTTAAATTATTAAAACATTTATGGAGATCCTGTAACATTTCCACTGGCTTCCTTGCACATTTAAATAGATCCAAAATTCTTCCTAGGGGTTAAAATATTATATCATCTGATTACAAACTGATATCCTGATTTTATAATTTCTAAAAGTTGGAGCACAGCTTTTGGAAATTATCTATTCATTAAAAAGAAGTTTCTGTCTTCAGATTTTCCTATCATAGGGTCTACCACCCGATCTAATGCTGCAATGTCCCTCTCTCTCTCCTGCCACTTTTACACTTACCTCACATACATTGACCATTTTCTTATCCTTGAAAATGTCAAGCTTATTTTCATCCCAGTTCTTTATCAGTCTCACATAACTATTTGTCTAGGATTATTGAAGTGGCAAGTTACTCCACATTATTTAAAAACCAAATGAAATGTCACATCCACAGAGAAGCTCTCCCTGAACACCTTCCTTAAATTAGCCTCTTCTCATCATGCTCAACTATAACACTATTTCACTTCCTTTATAGTACTCATTCCTATCTGAGGCTCACTCATTTATTTATCCATTCACCATTGCATACTTTCCAACATAAGAAACGTTACAATAAACTTTCTTGCATCTTTTTCTTTGCCATTTATCAAATTATTTCTAGAGCGTGTATTTGCCACACATCAACTTGTATATTAAAGTCTATGCTGCATTTTTTCTTTCACTCATTTTGCTATCCTTTCAGAGAAAGATTTTACTAACGTGTGTCTATACCAACAGTATGTGTGCTACAGTTTGAATGCTTGTGTTCCTCCAAAATTCATGTTGAAACAGAATCTCTAATGCAGTAGTATTAAGAGGTAGGGCTTTTTAGGAGGTTATCAAGTCATGAGTGCTCTTCTCTCTGAATGCGATTAATGCCCTTATTGAAGAAAGAGGCTTCACACCGTATTCAGCCCTGTAGCCCTTTTGTCCCTGCCACCATGTGAGGACACAGCGTTCCTCCCCTCTGGAGGATGCAGCAACAAGGAACCATCTTGGAAGCAGAGAACAGCCTTCACTAGACACTGAACATGCAGGTGTCTTGGTCTTAGTCTTAGACTTTCCAGCCTCCAGAACTGTGAGAAATAAATTTCTATTGCATATAAATTATCCAGTCTGTGGCCATTTGTTACAGCAGCATGAACGGGCTAAGAAATATGAATGTTCAGTAAACTAACTAAATATGATACAATGAAAATAACACAAAAATATGTACTATTTTTATAAAATGTCTTGATCTTTAGTATTTCATAATTGAATATTTTTTGATATTTATATAAATACAAACATATTAAATTTGAATTTGTCTGATTTCACAATTTTTTTATATCACTCAAAATTTTTCAATGTAGTATAGAATATTTTACATATGTACACAGATCTATATTTACACATCCCAGACTCACATTCAAAATGCGTTCTACGTCGAGCAAATTATTCAAATTCAAACCCATACATAGAGGTAATACTGGCTAAAATAAAAATAATTTTGTAGTTTCAAAATACTTCTGAAATAAATTTAATTTAATAACAGAAATGAATCATTATTTCCTTAGCTTGATTAAAGAGGTATCAAAGAGCTTATTTCATTTTAATTCCAGAAAATTTAGTGATTACTGAGGAATGTTCTTGACATATGCAGTTTTTATACAAATGTTGATTTATAAGTACCATATTTAATATTTTGGCCTCTCTTTATTGCTTCTCATCATTATGATTTTGAAAAATTCCCTAATGGGGCATAAATTTGCTAGTGTCTGTCAATACGAAAAACAGTCATTAAACAATAACAAAGGCCATGACTTTCCCTCTTCTCAACTATCATATCTCCTAAATAGAAATTTGATGCAGCTGATATATTTGTATTAATAACATCTGCTGCTTTCATCATTAAATTCTACCCACTGGTTAATGCCTGGAGCTGCAAAATTATGAGAATTAGCTGAAGGAGTCTCAAATTAAAGAATAAAATGAAAACTTTGAAAACATGTATTGCCACCTATAATACTTCATAGTGGGCAAAATAACAGCCTCCAACCGTACATGGAATGCATCACACTTCTTAATAGTGGATGAAATTTAAATAAATGAAAATTATTGGAGAAAAGTTCAGTTTATATTGTTGGGTTAAGACTAGAGAATAAAAAAATAAGCTTCAGAAATGTGATGAAGTTAATTCAATGTCTGAATCCAAGACAGAGAGCCTCATTTCTCAGAAACTGTATATCTGACTATGTGTAATATTAGGTCGTTTGTAATTAAGGAATATTTAAAGTAAATTTAAACATTAAATGCAGGTAACAATCTAACATATACATCATAAATATGAAAATGATTCTTTAGGCCTGTTTAACATTATAATGTAAAGATTATAGAAAAATGAATATACTAGGAGGGATATAAGTAGGTAACCATAAAGATTATATTCTAGGGATATCTTTGGTTTTAAAGTCCCTTTGTACTATAAAGTAACAAAATAAAAAAAACTATATCTTCTCCCTCATGTCAGTCGCTGAGGACATTCTTGCTGACTTTATTTGTTCACTTTAGGATTTTCCTTGAAATCAAGGTTGTGTTGTACATGATTGCCATAAATAGATCATAATCACTCCTGCATTATCTAATGTGGGTCTACGTACATAAGATAAGAATCTACCTCTAGGTTTTGGAACCTCGGTTGGGAGAATTTCTACGTAAAATTCCTTTGTTTACATGCCTGGCTAATTCTCTGCTTTGTTCTCACCTAGAGATTGCTAGATTCTTTTGTTCACTTAGACTATGATCTTCATTTTCAGAATTCATAATGCCATTCAGTTGATCTGTGCATTCCCTTCCCAACATTATATTTTAGCAGCATGCTCCATGACACTTCAACACTCTCAATGTTTTGGTTAAGTGGCTTGTAGCTCCTTGTCATAATAATTTGAAACATTTGCCTTCATTTGGAAACATTTTTAATAAATATATAACAAATCATAGATTATTTTTTAGAGCTTCAAAAATTACTAAAATAGTAAATCTCCAATTTTCCAACTGTAAATTAAATTATTTTGTGATATACAGCTTCATTATAATACACTACAGATTTTAAAAATCTGTCTCATTATAAAAGTGTCAATTTCCAATGATGCTGTTGATTAAAGAAATTTAACATTTTATCTGAATACTACAGGATTTAAATTGTTTGCTAATATATATAGGGTTCATAGAGTGTTAAGACATATAATGATTCATCAAGCAAAAATTAATTCAGGATCTAAAATCAATGGCAGGCTTAATGCTTTTTAAAATAGATAACACTGTTTTAATTAAAAATGTCAGCGATGTAATTACTCCTTAAGCAAAAGGCCACAGAGGGAAAAATTGAATAATACTTAAGTTGAGCATATGAAAAAATTAATTTGTGTTAAAAAAGTAGCAATTAGACATTTCCTTGGCAGCATGAGAGATCATAATCTCAAGTCTTGTGCTCATTTGCAAAATATAACTTATTAGATTTAGTTTAAAGAAAAATCGTATATTTTTAAAAGTGTAGAAAGTAGCAGTGGTTACAAAATCCAAAAATTCATCTTATCTTAAAATATTTCTGGGGTATTTCAGATTTCATTTGACCCTTTAAATCTTTTGCTTGTTCTTTCCTGTAGTAAGTCAGGACTAAAATTTCAGTCACACTAAAATTTTAACATTTGTATATTATTTTGAATTTCTTAGTTAATTGCCAAAATATGTACTTCTTGATATCTGAAAAAACTGATCACTTAAGATTGGTCAGTTTGGGAGTGGATGTGTAGTTTGTTTACAGGGATCTTGAAGAGGCTCAATTTGAAATTCCGAGGAATGCCAGCAATGAGAAGACAGTCAGAGAAAGAGGATTCAGTGAAGACACTTGAGAAAGAATGTTCAGAAAATTAGGAGTAAAAACCTTGATGTCTTGGAAATATAAATAAAAAGAAAGAAAAGATAATCACATTATAAGAAGACATGCCAAAGGTATAAAATGCTTCAGAGAGATTAAGAATTAAAATATACCCATTTGATTGAGCAATCAGTAGGTTTATGGGGGTCGCATTTATGAGTCATCTAATGAAAAGGTAAAAGTAAATGCCTAAATGAAATAAGTGAAAAAAGCTGATGAGGTGATGAACTGGATTATAAATTGTGGTTTGGAAAACCTCATTGGGATAGATTAGCCACCTGAATGTAAGCAAGGAAGCAGAGAAGTAAGTCCTGGAGAAGGAGGGGTATACGATTGGGTGATTTTATGCTTCATGTCATCTATAACTTATCTGTTCAGAAGCAAGTATGATTCCTGATAGAGAGAAAATATGAGTGGTAGGAGATACCTGTCTGGGAAAAGAGGCATGTAAGATGGCTGGATTAAAGCTTTGAGATCGTTTACCTTGAGTAAAATTATGAATTAAAATAAATTACACAGAGCTTATAATTTTCAAGAATAACAAATTGAAAAAAAAAAAGCAACAGGCATGTCCAGGTGCTTATCTGACACATTTCTCTGTATCAAAATCTACTTGCATACTAAATTATATAGCTCTTTAAATAAAGAGTTAAAGCCATCACTCAGCTATGCCGAGAACCTCAGAAGTACTAGGGCTTGGGTTCTGAGAGTGGTTAGAGCCCAAGGTCACAATGAGGAGGCACCAGTTTAGCATTTGCTTAAGGAGGAGGCAGTGCATTTGGTTTCAGATATTTGCATGTGGTACTAAAGGGATGTTATAACTGGTGGTTCTTTGACTACAGAAGACCATCTATTCATTCTCATTAAGGGGTGCCAGGTGTGTTTTAATGAATGTCTGCAGCAAGACAGACTGATGATATCACTGGGAGTTGGGCAGAGAATCAAGACAGTGAGATTTAAAGCACAAGAAGGATTCACTATGCCATCAATGGCTTGACAATGGAGGCTATGAACATGATATGAAATGTAGATGAAGTCTAGAAATTGAGGAGATGGCTACCTTTTGTGGCTTATATTTACACTGGCTGCATTAGTAACTATTTTAGAAGGTCTATGTGTCCTACTAAGTGCTATTGTTCTTCACACATTGTGTAAGAAAAATTAAATCTTCATGAGAAAATTGGAACGTATTAAGTTGTCAAGAGTCTACAATGTTGGTCCTTCAGGCTTCAAAAGAACAGGAGATATAGACCTTGAGCAAAATATCTCACAAACCAGTTGATCAAGTTTGATGTTTGCTGAAACCTTTGTGGTCACTGTGACTTTGATAATCTTTGTGGTGAGACCTTGCCATGCACACAGACATTTATAAAACAATATGCTCTATAACTGGAGCATTTCCAGTATCCTGTTTTAAAGTCCTGGATATTGTTATTAAATTGCTTTTTGTTTGAAAGACTGTGCTGGAATTCCTTTGCTTGAATTCTTCTTCTAAGCTTTATAGTCTGTGTAAGCACACAGATTAATTCTCTATTATGGCCCTGGATATATGCAATGCATCTATGGTGATTCTATTATATTTCTGTATTTTTATACCACCAGTTTTAACTAGTTCTCTTCTTCTACTTAAAGAGTGACAAAATATGCCTGCTGATTGATGATACTTTGAGTGTCTACAATTTTGTGGGAAAAGAAATCTGTAATATTTTTGGGCTTTTAAAGGTGTCAGTTTTCATCAACCAAGTCAGCCTCTGTCTTTTCCAAAGATGAGAAAGCAATGAATGATGAACTCTCTAATAAGCATGCAATTCTTAATAATAATGAAGAAAATTTAACCCAGGTAATTGCATAGCAAACAGTAGAAAACCCCCTAGAGAAATGAAAATCCAATGCCTTTCTGAAGAAAAATATGTAAAACTTAATCTGTAATTTTGCAACTAAATGAATTTGAATATCAAATGTATCTGAAAATGCATCTTCCTGTGTTAACCAGAATTGTAAGATGTTTCCTGTGACATTTACTCCCAGGTATCAGTCCTATGACTATGTTACGCTACATGCCAAGAGACTTTGCAAATGTAGGTGAGATTAAGGAGCTGATTATAAAATAGAGAAAGTATTCAAGTATAGCTAATCTAATCACATGAGCCGTTTTAGAGCAGAGTTTTCACACTGCTGACAGAAGATGAAGTCAGAGAGATTTGAAGCACAAGAAGGATGTTACCATGTACTTGCTGGCTTTAAAAATGGAGGGAGTTATATGAGAAGGATTGCAGGTGCTATCTAGAAACTGAAAACAGCCCTTGGATACAATAAGAAACTGAATTTGGCCAGCAACCTGAATGAGCTTGGAAGGGAATTCCTCCCCAGAAACTCCTGATAAGAGCTCAGCTCAACCAAGACCTTGACTGTAGTTTGTAAGAAACTAAACAGAGACCAAGCTGAACCTATCTGGACTTGTGACCTTCAGAAACTGTCATATAATAAATGGATGTAGTTTTAAGTAATTCACAACTAATTTAATGGTAATTTGTTACTCACCAATGGAAAACTAAACCAGTTCCTCAAATAACATACTCGAAAGACAATCATTTTAAGTTATCATTAATTTAAAACACGAACAATTCTCTCTTATGATTTACACAACAATATGTCAACAAAAATGACCTTAGCAGATGGCTGGCTTTTATTTCTGTTAGCATTCATATTTTCAATGTCAACTCTTTCACTAAAACCTAAATGCACTAAAGACAATTTTAAGAATAAACAAACAAGTAATTTATTTCTTCATTGCTGAAATACAAATCGTAAAATTTTGAAATGCACTACAATGGTAGGCCGCTTTATTGTTAAATTTGCATTTTATTTGGTATTAAAACATTAAGACAGGCTGGGCGCTATGGCTTATGCCTGTAATCTCAGGACTTTGGGAGGCCAAGGCAGGTAGATCACTTCATGTCAGGAGTTCAACACCAGCATGGCCAACATGGTGAAACTCCATCTCTACTAAAAATACAAAAATTAGCTGGGCGTGGTGTTGCGTACCTATAATACCATCTACTCAGGAGGCTGAGGCAGGAGAATCACTTGAACACACGATGCAGAGGTTGCAGTGAGCCATGATTGCGCCACTGCACTCCAGCCTGGGTAACAGACTGAGACTCTGTCGGGAAAAAAAAAAAAGCCCTTAAGACAGAAGCCTTTACATCCACTGTAGTATGAGACTGTATTATTTGGCCAAAATTATTTCTATTTTCTTCAGTCCTGCTATGACTTCCCTGTGGGTTGATATGACTTTCACACACCCCACTGATGAAATATGAGACTTATTTGGCCAATGGAAGAAGGACAGAAGTGAAAATCAACCAGTTCTAAGATTATTCCTTAAGAAGCATAACAAGTTTCCCCTCATCCTTTTGGAGCTTTTACTGTCTTCAATGAGCAAGCAGGCCCCAGGCGAATATTGTAAAATAATTTAATTGCAGTATTAGGATTGATACTTCTAACAGTTAAGAAATGGGAAATGCACTGGCACGTTTGTCTGTTTTTCTTTTAAATAAGAGTCTGAATTATGCCTAATCCTTAAGTTCAAATTTTAGAAATACTGTTTTCACAGAGACTAAGATGTATCTAGACCTTCGAAGTTGAGTATGTCTTAAGTTTTAGGCGTTTCTCTTAAGTCGATCAATATACTATAGGCCTTTAAAATATAAAAATATTTTATTTTTAAAAGTCTTTTTTAAGTCAATACATGTTACCTTCGTTAAATCAAGTTGAGCCTAAAGGTGCCCCGTTGCATAGTTTAAGTTTAGCCTAAAGGTTTTTCTGTACATCATCAACTATAACAAATGGAGGTGTAACCAGACTGCAGCCTATACTTGTGCCAATCACTGAGTTTTGGACAGTCAAATGTAGTCAACTGTTTGAACCTTGTTCAAATAAGGCAAATGCCAAGCTGTAACCAATCCACCTGTTTCTGTACCTCACGTCTGTTTTCTCTACATTTCTTTCCTTTCTCTGTCCATAAATCTTATTCCACTTTGTGGCTACACGGGAGTCTCTGAGCCTACTCTGTCTGGTTGAGAAGGCTGCCCCATTCACGAATCATTCAATGCTCAATTAAACTCCTTTACATTTAATTTGACTGAAGTTTTTCTTTTATCATCTTCTTTGAACCATTGAGGTTTTCTTCTAAAACATGATGATATACACAAAATTATCTTATTAATGATGTGCATGTTTGAATTCAAACAACAAATGGTTTTCCCTATTTTGAGCATCTAGCTTTGTGGAAGATATATAGTCCCATTATATAATAGAGCTACGTTGTACCAGGACAGAGAACTGTCTTTGAATAATATATTAAAGAGTGGGCTCTGCCTCATTGCCTAAGTAATCAATTTCATGGTAAGACTAGTCAGCTTTACAGATGAGTGTAATGCAGGGGAAAGGTTCAGAAATATATTATTATATCTACTTGAGAAAAATACATCTTTGAGTACAGTACTTAAACTAAAAATTTTACAATGCATAGTGGGAAACAAAGTGCATTGGAGGCTAAGTGGAAAGAATTGATGTTCATCTTTGAGCATAGGGAAAAAAATTTTAAAGAAAACTAAAACCCATCCAATTAAGTCCTACCTATTTGATACTTGAATTTTTCCTTGAAACTTTTCTGAGATTTTAAATAGGCCCATAACATTCTGCTCTTAAAGATAGGAGAGAAAAAATTTTACTGTAATACTTACTCTATGAGCACAAATTGAAAATATTTTGTAATATCGAAGATATATTATAAACCTTTTGTGTGTCATTAAAAATAAAAATAAGAATGCATGAAAAGAGTTGATAATTTTTATAGTATATGAAAATACAATTTATAGAAACAAAGTTTTTCTAGTGACATTTCAGAAGATTATTTTAAATATATTCTGTTGTTGATATTATTTATTACTATTATATTAAGAAAAATGCTTTTACATTTAACAATACCAAAATGTGAAGTTTTATAAATACATATTTTTAAAAAAATACTAGTTTCTATATATTCACATAAAGGAAAAAAATACAGATTTTTAAAAATTCTGTGATTTTAAATTTTCAAAATGTTCATATTAGCAGAAACCTCCAATGCAATTATTATATATGTGCAAATTCTTATTTATATAAACATATATTTACTTATCTGTGTTGAAAAATCTTTAAACATTTTAATCACTACTTTAAAAATAACACTCTTTTTTCTTGTATAGCTATTATAATAAAAAATTTTAACATATAATCAGTTTTCATTCTTGAATCACAGAATCAAGTATGATTCCTTTTTATTGAGTGGTATATGGAAAACTTAGAGAAACAAACATCCTCATAAGCGAAGGTGGATTTTTATTTACAAATTCTGCATAAATCCATTGTCTTTTAGAACAATCTTCATGGGTCACAAACAAAAACATGTTCTCAAAACATGAAGCATTACCACTTTAGCATTTCTCTTACAAATAGAGAGAAACTTATACCCAGCTCTTTTTATTTATTTATTTTTGCATAGTTATTTCAAATATTTTAAGTTTAGTCTTGTTTCTATTTAACCACGTATTTAAAATATCTATATGAATTTTTCTCTAAGATATCTACATGAATTTTTTTTTTACTTAAGAATAAAAAATTTCTCACCATCTCCCTTAATCACATTGAACTAATCAGAAACTAATTTAATAACAAATATGATGCCCTGTAATAAAATTCTGTGTTTCAGACAGTTCAGGTTGCTGTAACTGATATATAATGGACTACATAGACTAGGTGGCTTAAAACACACATGCATTTCTCACAGTTCCAGAGGCTGGAAAGTCCCAGATTAAGGTGACAGCTGAACTGGTGTCTGTTGAGGGCCTGTTCCTTAATTTGCAGATGGCAGAGAAAATCTCACAGGGCAGAGAAGAGTCTCTTTTTATAAGCGTACTAAATCCATTCTTGAGGACACAACAAGACCTAACTATCATGCTCATGACCTAATTTCCTCCTAAAGGTCTCACCTCCAAATATCATCACATTGGTGATTAGGCCTTCAATATATGACATTTGGGGGTGGACACAAACATTCAGTCCATGGCACTTCAAATAACAGAACAGATTAGAACGGCATCTTCGGATATCTTATCATTCATGATCTAACAGTGAATTTAGGGTATGAAACAGAAATATGGTTATTTCTCTGCCTTTCTCTGCTTTTTCTAAAAAAATAGACAATCCTGTCTTACAGGGTTTTTAGAAAGTGTTGAAAATAATTTTTTTTCACTCGTTCACACGTTGTATAACTAAGAATGATTACAAATCTTCACCCAACAATGAAGGAGTTCTATTTTTAAAGTAGGTTTAACTTTTTAAGAAGGAGTAACAGTTTGCTAAGTATCTCTTTAACAAATCTAATTAACCCCGCTTTCATCTAACTCATGTTTGGCATTCCCTGAGTATTTTTGTTCTGAATCAACAAAATTATTAAATTATTTTGAATGTAAAATTTGAATTCCAATATAATAAACAAAACATAACTGTGTTGTAAAATGCCCTGAGATGTTTGTGATGAGATAGGTGGCTATAAGTGCTGTGATAGAATAAGTTAATTTTATTTTGCATAAATAAAAGTAAGTAACCTTAGGGGTTTTGAATAGCCATATTTAATGCTACATCTTGGGTAATACACAGCTTTGCATGTATCTGCATATATCTATACACGTTGAAAACTCCATTTATTGAAAATAATTGATCGTTAAGAAACTTTTTGATAACTATATAAAATCAGTATTTTAACATATGTCAGCACACTTCAGGAGATACAATACTATTGTTTAAGGTTTTATTGGCATTGTCATTAAATAAATGTAACATAATAAAGTGGTAAAAGTTAAATGATATATTAAATACCATAAAGTGTTAGGGGAATTAGAGATCATTTAACCATAAAAGAGCAAAGAAACTTTCATAGAAGGTGTATATATTAAATTTTACTTCCATAGATGGGTAGGATTTAGAATATTGAAGAGGAAGACAAGGGACATTCAAGATAATAGCATAATCTAATGTAAACGAAAAAAGAATTTGATGTGTAAATAAAATGACATGACAAAAAAATTGGAAACCTCAATACCATCAAAACAAAGTGGATATGCCACATTGGATTATAGTAAGTTTTAGTAGAAAACAGTAAATTTTGTAATTATATGATTTCCCTCTCTTTTCTGGTGAGAGTTACTGCATCATCTTTGCCTGAGACACACACAAAAATAAATGAGTCAGATATATTCAAAGGTTCTGTGACCTGGACAAAGTAATTTGCTTATAGAGAGAAAAGTGAACACAAGATGTCAATCAGTGTCCATTAATAATTTTTAATGCTTGAAAAGAAACAACTGCTGAGATTTCCAGAGACAGAAATATTGTTCTGGAAAGATGGAATTACTATTTAG
Source organism: Gorilla gorilla gorilla (assembly GCF_029281585.2). Taxonomy (NCBI): domain Eukaryota; kingdom Metazoa; phylum Chordata; class Mammalia; order Primates; family Hominidae; genus Gorilla; species Gorilla gorilla. The sequence goes on from NC_073246.2 coordinate 21,612,156, forward strand.
CTTGGCTTTGTCATCTTAACTTTAACACTGTACATAAATTTGTTTAAGCCCAGATTTCTGCATGAAAAAAACTAAAATAAAGTAAAATGTAATCCAGAGATGGAGAAAAAGAAAGGCATAAAAACGACATAATTTTAGTATCAAAATTTATCCTTGACTGACTTTTAATTATGTAGGTCCCCAAATTTCCTTCTTGCTTACATTGTTTTTTTAACTACAATTTTAAAAATAAACAAGCTTTAAATTTGGAAGGTTATAGATGTAGGCAAATATTTGGCAACAGTGGTGAAATGTGTGTAATGTGCTTAATCAGTCAGTAATAATTACAAATCAGTATTTAGCATTTTTCAGTATTTCAACGTAAACATTCAGGAATGTGCTTTATACTTATACTTCCCAGGCGCCTAGCTGTGTATCTTCTGATATAGTTTGGTACTGTGTCCCCACCCAAATCTCATCTCAAATTGTTATTGCCATAATTCCCACAATTCCCACATGTCAAGAGAAGAACATAGGGGAGGTGATAAGATTATGGGGGGCAGTTTCCCCTGTGCTGTTCTCATGATACTGAATGAGTTCTCACGAGATCTCATCGTTTTGTAAGCATTTGACAGTTCTTCCTTTGCTCCTCTCTCTTGTCTGCCACCATGTTAGACATGCCTGCTTTCCCTTCTGCTATGATTATCAGTTTCCTGAAGCCTCCCCAGCCATGCAGAACTGTGAGTCAATTAAAACTCTTTCCTGGCCGGGCTTGGTGGCTCACGCCTGTAATCCCAGCATTTTGGGAGGCCAAAGCAGGTGGATCACAAGGTCAAGAGATTGAGACCATCCTGGCTAACACAGTGAAACCCTGTCTCTGCTAAAAATACAAAAAAATTAGCCAGGTGTGGTGGCAGGCACTTGTAGTCCCAGCTATCCAGGAGGCTGAGGCAGGAGAATGGCATGAACTCAGGAAGTGGAGCTTGCAGTGTGCTGAGATCACGCCACTGCACTCCAGCCTGGGTGACAGAGCAGAGCGAGGCTCCATCTCAAAAACAAAACAAAACAAAACAAAACAAAACAAAACACGTTCTTTTGTAAATTTCCCAGTATTGGGCAGTTCTTTATAGCACTGTGAGAATGAACAATACAGTAGAGTGGGGTACTGTACTGCTATAAAGATAACCCAAAAATGTGGAAGTGACCTTGGAACTGGGTTATGAGAAGAGATTGGAACAGTTTGGAGGGCTCAGAAGAAGGCAGGAGGATATGGGAAAATTTGGAATGTTCTAAATACTTATTGAATGGCTTTGACCAAAATGCTGACAATGACATGGAAAATGAAGTCCAGGCTGAGCTGGTCTGCATTGTAGATGAGGAACTTCTTGGGGACTAGAGCAAAGGCCACTCTTGCTATGCTTTAGCAAAGAAACTGGCAGCATTTTTTCCCTGCTCTAGAGACTTGCAGAACTTGAAACTTGAGAGAGATGATGTAGGGTATCTGGAGGAAGACATTTCTAAGCAGTAAAGCATTCAAAAACGTCATAGAGTATAAAAGTTTGGAAAATTTGTAGCCTGACGATGTGGTGAAACAACAGCAACAAAAACTATTGTCTGGGGAGAAATTCAAGCTAAATGGAAAAATTTGCATAAGTAACGAGGAGCAGAATGTTAATCGCCAAGATAATGAGGAATATGTCTCCAGGGCATGTCAGAGATCTTCATGGCAGTCCCTCCCATCACAGGCCCAGAGACCCAGGAGGGAAAAATGGTTTTGTGGGCCAGGCCCAGGACTCTGCTGCTCTGTGCAGCCTTGGGACTTGGTGCCCTGTGTCCCAGCCATTCCAGCTCCAGTCATGACTAAAAGGAACCAAGGTACAGCTCCGGATGTCACTTCAGAGAGTTGAACCCTCAAGCCTTTGTGGCTTCCACTTTGTTTTGGGCCTGCACGTGCACAGAAGTCAATAATTGAGGTATGGGAACCTCTGCCTAGATTTCAGAGAATATATGAAAACACTTGAATGTCCAGGCAGAAGTCTGCTGCAGAGGTGGAGCCCTTGTGGATAACCTCTGCTAGGGCAGTGTAGAACAGAAATGTGGAGTTGGAACTCCCACACAGAGTCTCCACTGTGGCACTGTTTAGTGGAGCAGTGAGAAGAGAGTCACTGTCCTCCAGACCTCAGAATGGTAGATCCACCGACAGCTTGTACCTTGAGCCTGGAAAAGCCACAGGCACTCAATGCCAGCCTGTGAAAGCAGCCATGGGGACTGAACCCTGCAAAGCCACAGAGGCAAAGCTGCCCAAGGCCATGGGATCCACCCTTTGAATCAGCATGCCCTGGATGTGAGACATGGAGCCAAAGAAGATTATTTCAGAGTTTTAAGATTCCATGACTGCCCCACTAAACTTTGGACTAGTATGGGGCCTGTAGCCCCTTTGCTTTGGCCAATTTCTCCCATTTGAAATGGCAGGATTTACTCAATGAATGTATCCCCATTGTGTTTTGGAAGTAACTAACTGCTTTTGATTTTACAGGATCCTAGGCAGAAGGGAGTTGCCTTGTCTCAGATGAGACTTTGGACTCAGACTTTTGGGTTAATGCTGGAATGAGTTAAGATTTTGGGAAACTGTTGGAAAGGCATAATTGTGTTTTGAAATGTAAAAAGTATGTGAGATTTTGAGGGGACAGGGGGAGAATGATATGGTTTGGCTCTGTGTCCCAACTCAAATCTCATCTCAAATTATAATCCCCATAATCCCCACATATCAAGGGAGGTATCTGGTGGGAGGATTGAATCATAGAGGTGGATTCCCCCATGCTGTTATCGTGATAGTAAGTGAGTTCTCCCAAGATCTCATGGTTTTTTAAATATTTGACAATTCCTCCCTCACACTGTCTCTCTCTTCTGCTGCCATATAAGACATGCCTGCCTCCCCTTCCTCCTTAATTGTAAGTTTCCTGAGGCCCCATGCAGTACTGTGAATCAATTAAACCTCTTTTCTATATAAATGACCCAGTGTTGGGCAGTTCTTTAACAATAGTTTGAGAATGGACTAATACAACTTCCTAGAATATAGAAAGTGGTAAACCAATATTTGTGAAATAAATGAGGAATTCAATGGTCATTCTATTAAGAGCAAATGAAATATATCTTAATTTCCTTGCTCAATGAAGTGTTTATATGTTTGTCTTCTTTCCTTATTTCTTCCACTTCTCTCTTGATTGTTTTCATCCTAGTGTTGAAGTTCTAGATAATTTAGTACTATAATTTGAATGAAGAAATAATACTATAGATACTATATATGACAAAGAAAATATTATCTTAGTGTGTATGTTGGATCAAAAAATTAGACCTAATAGAATAGAAAGACTATCCATTCTATAGAATATTGGTATGGAAAAAAATTAAAAAATAAATTTGCTTATTTGTCTGGTAGATCTCCAAGTGCTTAATTATCAAACCAAAGAATAAATCTTTATTTTGCAGAAAATAGAAAGTAACTGGCAGGTTATGGAGCAGAATAATGACATAATCAAAAAAATGCTTTTGGAAGATCAATCTTAAAGCCTTTGTTAGAAAATGGATAGAGAGAGAGAGAGAGAGAGAATATGTGTGCATGCGTGTGCATGTGTGTTTGTGTGTGTGTGTGTGTGTGTGTGGTGAGAAAGGTACTTTGTAGTTTCAGGAGTAGCCTAGACATATTGGTATAATTTCCCTGTTAGTTTAGGCTAAGTTCAAGGGCTGTACATTTATTTTTTTCTTTGAATTTCTTTGGTGCAATATCAAAGTGTGTAATCAGTAAAGGTGATGATTGGATTGGCCTATGAAAGGCACTTTAAAGGTCTGTATGTTAGAAGTCTGGTCAAGCTCAGCTGGAATCTCCACTAAGGAACTTTCACAGTTCAAATCAATCATCTTTCAGACTCCTAATCTGATGTCATCTGCTCATTAGGGTTGTGGGCAGAATTCATGGCTTTATGGTTGGAGAATTGAGGTTTTTGTTTCTGTTCTGGTTGTCAGCCAGAGACAACTCTAGTGGTATAGGCCAGCTGCATTTCTGATCAAACGGTCATCTCCATCTCTGGCCAGAAGCAGTGTGTTGAACTCCTCTTAATGCTTCAAATCTTTCTTACTTCCTCTGCTGCCAGCCTGAGACGATGCTCTGCTTTGTAAGGGTACATGTGATTACATTAGATCAGATAGGGCAATTTCCCTCTCTAAAGGTCAACAAGTTAACAATTTTAACTACATCTGCTAAATCCCCTTTTCCACATAATATAAATAATCACAGGGCAGAAGTCACACAGGCCATCTTAAGATTCTGCCTGATGCAAGGAAAATGCTGTTCGATTCATTTAATAGCAGAATTACAGTTTAACTTTTAAAATATTTTTACCAAAAACTCATATTTCCATTTCTTCCAAAGTTGTTTTCATTATTTGTTCAATTCCAAGTTACATTTTCTTTATTTTTCTTAAGAATTGCATATATATTAAAAAGATTTCTATTCATTGGTTCTCATCTTTAAAAAAAAACACAGGCAAACTTGCTAAATGAAAACTCTCATCTTTATAAGCATAAATATATCCATTCAATGATTTCTAGAAAACTATCCAAGTGTAAAACCATCATGAATGAGCATAATTTGCTACTCCTTAAAAAGAATAGTTGAACTAGTTAAAAGTGACATTTAAAAAATACATAAAAAAATTTATGAACCACTCTTTTATAATTCGTTTATAAAATATGAATAATATGTTGTTTTCAGTCCTCAGTTAAACCAGTATATTTGGTCATTTAAAAAACACAGTTCTTTAGTAAGACTGTAAATGATATCTGCAGGTATAGACAGCTTCAAATATTGCAACTTAAACAGACCACAGCATTGTCTTCTAAGAATTACAAATATTATTTTTTGGAATTAACACTTATCACCAAATTGAGAAAGTTATTGTTTTTAACAAAATTAAAATTATCATTACTGACTCAAAAATGTATACATTTATTTATTTATTTATTTATTTTGCAGACATAGTTTTTCTTTTGTCACTCAGGCTGGAATGCAATAGTGCAGTCTTGGCTCATTATAACCTCCGCCTCCTGGTTTCAAGCAATTCTCCTGCCTCAGCCTCCCGAATAGCTGGGATTACAGGCACCTGCCACCACACCCAGCTAATTTTTGTATTTTTATTAGAGATGCAGTTTCACCATGTTGGCCAGGCTGGTCATGAACTCCTGACCTCAGGTGATCTGCCCACCTCAGCCTCCCAAATTGTTAGGATTACAGGTGTGAACCACTGCTTCTGGCCTACTTTTTGAACTCCTTGAGGGAAAGGGTTGATTCAAAGGTCTTATACTTGAAATAACATTTTAGCTATTGTGGAAAATGAGTTAAATAATGGATATATAATGTTGAAGACATAAAAACAAACAGTACAGCAAGGAGCAGAGAAAGACAGTACAATAGAAGGCTATGCCAGTCTTCACCACAAAGACACCAATTTAACAACTATTTACAAATTAAAGTACTGTCAAAAAAGCAAAAATCAGATGAGCACTCACCATACATGGTCTTAACTTCATATCCCTGAAAGAGGTACTGAAGAGGTAGGAAAAACAGCCTTGAATCAGAGACGCCCCTCTGCCATCCCATGGCAACAACAGTGTGGTGTGAAAAGCATTTCTGTACTCTAGTGTGACAGAGAGTACAAAAACTGTGAGACATTGAACTCAGTGCTGTCCTGCTATAACAGAAAACAAAACTAGACCAAATTCACCTGATGCCCACTCATGAAGGGAGCATTTAAATCAGCCCTAGCCAGAGGGGAATCACTGATCCTACCAGATATCACAACTGACACCACAGAAATGCAAGAGATCATTCAAGAGTACTATGAACACCTTTATGCATATAAACTAGAAAACCTAGAGGAGATGAATAAATTCCTGGAAATATACAACCCTCTTAGCTTAAATCAGAAATAATTAGAGACACTGAATTGACCAATAACAAGCAGTAAGACTGAAACAGTAATGAAAAAACCACCAGCGGAAAAAAAAAATCCAGGAACAAACGGATTCACAGCTGAATACTATTAGATAGTCAAAGGAAGAATTGGTACCAAAGTTACTGGCACTATTCCACAAGATAGAGATGGAGGGAATCCTTTTTTTAAAAAAATTCTATGAAACCAATATCACCTTATTACCAAAACCAGGAAAGGAAATAACAAAAAAAGGAAACTAAAGACCAGTATCTCTGACGGACATAGATGCAAAAATCCTTTAAAAAAATACTAGCTAACCAAATGCAATAAGATATCAAAAAGACAATCCACCATGATCAAGTCAGTTTCATACCAGGGATGCAGGAATGGTTTAACATACACAAGTCAATAAATATGATACACCACATAAACAGAATTAAAAACAACAATCACATGATCATCTCAATAGATGCAGAAACAGCATTTCACAAGAATCTAGTGTTTATGAATGATTAAAACCTTCAGCAAAATCGGCATACCAGGAACATACCTCAATGTAATAAAAGCCATCTATGACAAATTCACAGCCAATGTAATACTGAACAGGGAAAACTTGAAAGCATTCCTTCTGCGAATTGGAACAAGACAAGTATGCCCACTCTCACCATTTCTATTCAACATAGTGTTGGAAGTCCTAGCCAAAGCAATCAGACAAGAGAAAGAAATAAAGGGCATCCAAATTGGTAAACAGGAAGTAAAACTGTCACTTGTGTTGATGATAGGATTGTATGCCTAGAAAACGCTAAAGACTCTTCCAAAAAGCTCCTAGAACTGATAAGTGAATTCAGCAAAGTTTAAGAATAAAAAGTTAATGTACAAAAATCAGTTGCTCTGCTATACACCAACAGCAACCAAGCTGATAATCAAATCAATAATTCAACCCCTTTTATAAAAGCTGCAAAAAAAAAAAATAGGAATACACCTATCCAAGGAGGTAAAGGCCACTACCAGGAAAACTATGAAACACTGCTGAAAGAAATCATAGTCGACACAAATGAAAACACATCTTATGCTCATGGATGGGTAGAAACCATACTGTGAAAATAACCATACTGTGAAAAGAAGTCTACAAATTCAATGTCATTCCCATCAAAATACCACCATCATTCTTCACAGAACTAAAAAAAAATTCCTAAAACTCATATAGAACCGAAAAAGAACCCACACATCCAAAGCAAAACTCATCAAAAAGAACAGATCTGGAGGCATCACATGACCTGATTTAAAACTATACTCTAAGGCCATATTCACCAAATCAGCATGGTACTGGTTTAAAAATGGGCAAATGGTCCAATGGAATAAGACAGAGAAACCAAAAATAAACCCAGATACTTATGTTATCTTACCTATATGCTTATATTATCTTCAACAAAGCAAATAAAAACATAAGGTGGGGAAAGGACACCCTATTCAACAAATGGTACTGGGATAATTAGCAAGTCACATGCAGGACAATGAGACTGTATCTTCATCTCTCACCTTAAACAAAAATAGACTCAAGATGGATCAAGGACTTAAATCTAAGACCTGAAACTAAAAATTCTAGAGGATGGCAAAGGCTTTATGACCAAGAACCTGAAAGCAAATGCAACAAAATCAAAGATAAATAGGTGGGACTTAAAGAGCTTCTACACAACAAAAGAAATAACCAACAGAGTAAACAGACAACCCACAGAGTGGGAGAAAATATTCACAATCTACACATCCGATAAAGGACTAATATTCATAATCTACAGCGAACTCAAACAAATTAGCAAGAATAAAAAACAATCCCATCAAAAAGTGGGCAAAGGACATGAATTGACAGTTCTCAAAACAAGATATACAAATGGCCAACAAACATGAAAAAATGCTCTACATTACTAATCATCAAGAAAACGCAAATCAAAACCATGATATGATATCACTTTACTCCTGCAAGAATGGCCATAATCAAAAAATCAAAAAATACTAGATGTTGGCATGGATGCAGTGAATAAGGAACACTTCTACACTGCTGGTGGGAATGTAAACTAGTACAACCACTATGGAAAACAGTGTGGAGATCCCTTAAAGGACTAAAAGTAGAATTACCATTTGATCCATCAATCCCACTACTGGATATCTACCCAGAGAAAAAGAAGTCATTATAAGAAAAAGATACTGCACAAGCATGTTTATAGTAGCACAATTCGCAATTGCAAAAGTATGGAACCAGCCCAAATGCCCATCAATCAACGAGTGAATAAAGAAATTGTGAATATATATATATATATATATGCACACACACACATATATACATTATATATGTGTGCATATATATGATGGAATACCACTCAGCCATAAAAATGGAACAAATTAATGTCATTTGCAGCAGCCTGGGTGTAACTGGAGACTATTCTAGGTGAAGTAACTCAGGAATGGAAAACCAAACATTATATGTTCTCATTCATAAGTGGGAGCTAACCTATGAGGATGCAAAGGCATAAGAATGATACAACAGACTTTGGTGACTCAGGGGAAGGGGTACGAGGTGGGTGAGGGATAAAAGACTACAAATTGGGTTCGGTATATACTGCTCAGATTATGGGTACACCAAAATCTCACAAATGACCACAACAGAACTTACCCATTTAACCAGATACCACCTATTCCCCAAAAACCTATGGAAATAAAAAAATTTCAAAAAAATTTCCTAGGGCAGAGTAATGGTTTTTACTTTGAAGTTCAGAAAATAAAATACATTCCGTCCTGTGGAAAAAAACACCTCACAAGCACAGGCAAGCAAAGCAAAAATAGATAAATGGGATTACATCAAGTTAAAAAACTTCTGCACATTGAAGGAAACAATCAACAAAGTGAATAGACAACCCACAGAATTGAAAAAAAATTGCAAACTACTCTTCTGACAAGGGATTGATAATGAGAATATAAAAGGAGCTCAAACAACTCTATTGGAAAAAAACTTTGTAATCTGATTAAGAAATGGGAAAATTTAAATAGACATTTCTCAAAAGAAGACAGAAATGGCAAATAGACAAAGAGGTGCTCAACATCAGTGATCATTAGATAAATGCAAATCAAAAATATAATGAGATATTATTTCACCCCATTTAATAATAGAAAGAATGAATAAGACATAGTATTTGATAGCACAACAGGGTGATTATAGTCAACAATAATTTACTTGTACATTTTAAAATAATGAAAGGGGTATGATTTGTTTGTAAAACAAATGATAAATGCTTGAGGGGATGAATACCTGGTTCTCCCTGGTGTGCGTGTTTCACATTACATGCCTGTGTCAAAAAATCTCATGTACTCCATAAATACACGTAGGATGCACCCACTAACTTAAAAATATGTATTTTAAAAGTGGACAGTAATTATATGTTTTGTGTAGTACCAAGTATTTATAAGGGCCTCTGAGTATCTTTATGCACTAGAAAAATGAAACAAAATCTGTAATAAATAAATTAACAAAAGTAGTTACAGAACATAAATGGCATCATGAAATTCAACAGTTGTATAGTGATTACAGTTTTAGGTTCCCAAGTTCAGTAAGATTTCTATTGCTAGTAAAAATTAGAAGAGGGTGGTAACTATACAGACATAGCACTGATTAATCCTGAATTCATGCCTTTTAATTTTTAAATTCATATCCACAGGTTATATTTGTCAGAATTACCTTCTGTCCTCAATTTTTATTTGTTATTTATTTTGATTTTTAAATTGCAAAACGTCTGAAGATATGGATTTACAAATGATGCCTGTTTCCAAGATTAATGGTAATATAACAGGTAAAAAAGGCTCAAAGATATTTAGAGTATTTATCAAAAATATAAAATATTATCACACTGGAGGTATTACAGTTTGGTCATTTACTTTAAGATGCAATCTGTTTCGTGTGTTTAAGTATATGAATAAATGCATGTTTACTTATATGTTTATGTATATATAAACATGTAGTGATATATTTGCATACACATGTTTGTGTCTTTGTGTAAAAGGAATTATAGTTCTTTGAAAGACTTTAGATAGTATTTATTTTCCAAATTCATAGTTTACATTGAATATAATTGAACATTGCACAGTATTCATTTCTGTGATAAATCAGTTCAACTGTAAAATTCTATGTAGGCTGCCTTATCAATGAAAGCTTATATTCATCTAACAAACTAAGAACAAGAAGAACATTCGTAATATTAATCTTACTCATATTCAACAATATATTGTATTCAAATTACTCTTGTTTTTAGTTAAAAATTTATTAATTTATTCAAATTTCCGACCAAAATTTATTCAAAATTCAAGATGGTGGGAAAACAATGACTTTAGTTCTATATGAAAGATTTGATAATTATTGACCTACTTGGACATTTTTATGTGAATTATCAGCCAATTAAGGGACACTCAAAAATTATTCTAATATTTAGAAAGGAAGTGTTTGAGATATTAAGTTAATTCAGTTTATATAAACAATAAACCAAGATGTCAGTTTAAAGATAAAGCTACTACACTTTCTGAATTTTATGCTTTGCCTGCCTTAAGTTAGCAACTTAATAAAATATTTGGAAAGATTTAGAGCCATTTTGGCATAACCTTAAATAAATAATTTTGATGTTTGATAATATAGGGAGACACATTCATTAGTAATAAAGTGACAAGCTATACTATTGAATTATAGGACAGAATAACAGCAAATTGTGACAAAAATTAAAATAAAGATGGCTTAAAATTATCAATGGAAATATGCATTTATATAACTTAAGGAGACCTGAAGAAATATGTTAAAGTGAAAAGTCTCAGCAAATATTACTGAAAATTAAAACTGAATATTAGAAAAAGCATTGAAATATGTTTTTTTATTTATTTACTTTGTTGTAAATATTTAATCATGGCAATCAGAAAATAATACCAACAACAACAGCCCCAAATGATTTGATTATAGCAGTTTACAAATATCATTTTTAAGTAGTTACATACTTTAGCATTTCAAAAATTTAGATGTTCCAAATTTAATATACTTATAATTACGTGCTTAATTTCTTCAAATGTATGTTCTTCACTTTTTAATTCAGTGAAACAACCTTTGGGTCCGTAGTTTAAGCTACAACTGTTTCTGATCATCCTTTTACCACAAAATCATTTTAAGATGATGACTGCACTGGTAAGACCAACCAATTTTTGGGTTGATTCCATTACCTGTACATATGCTCTGCATTTATCCTTAAAAAGATTTTCAAAGTTATTTGATTGCCAGTAAAATGGTACATCATAAAACACAAAAATAGCAATTAAGTAAAACCTATTTTATTGTTGTTTCTTGAGAAAGCGTAATGCATAGATGATTTTAGGGACTTGTGTTTTCCTTGGTGAATTTCAAACATAAAAATAGGATGTAATTTATATACTATGAAAACTTATTTCCATTTATGAAGCAATACTTTGAAATGGTGAAATATTAAATGACAGTCCCTTTTGGTTCATGAAGGAGGTGGATGGCTCTGTTACATTACCCTAACTTTGTAAATTAAGCATTATGATGCTCACTTTACCCCCTTTGCTTAATCTTCTCTGTCAGCTGTGCGTTTTGCATTTGAGTAATAAAACTCACAGAATATTAGCTACTCAGAAGGTTTTATTTCATATCGGAGAGGCTCTCCAATTTTTAAAATCACAGAGATTTCCTATTTAAGGTCAGTTATTACATTATGTGTCATATCTCTTAAAAATTAAATATAGCCATCTTTATCTTTCTGCTTCACCTGAGGGGCTAGTGTGTCATTCTTATTACCCAGCACATAAATGGCTCTTTAAAATGAATGGATTTATTTGGCTTAAAAAAACTTTGATATTTAAATTAAACACAACCTTAATTAAATTTGCAGTTTAAGAGAAAAGGCAAAGATGCTTCAGCTAGAGGGAAATAGCTGTAATTATACCCACTATCTCAGAGATGAGCTCATTACTTTTATATATTAATAAGGAATATATAAATATTCTGGCAACTGCTTTATAAGTTATCTCTACATCTTCTATCAAGTCTTTGTACTAATTTCTGGCATAAACACAAACCTACATTTGTAATTATGAAACTATTTTACTTTAGTATTTTTTTTAACATTTTTGGTTGTTTTGAACTAGTTTTAATACTTTATATATGTTAATTTATTACTAAAATTTAAGACATTTCATTCTCTGACACACGTTAATTTTTTTCAATAAACTAAAACAAAAATTAAAAATAGTTTTATGGATACATATTTCCTGCCCATTGTGATTATGAATTTTGGGGAATATAAATTTTAACTTTATTTCCATTCTTTTATGAATGTGTGTCCATAGACTTGCCACATAATCTCATTTTTAACCTGTAACTGGGAATGATAAACTACATATATAAGGTAGCTCAGAGCCTAGAACATTGTAGCCGTCAAAATAGAAGTTATTATTTTAATTTTATGTAATATTTATTAATATTTATCTAATAATATTTTAATATTATTTTAATCAAAGAATAATTTACATAAAAACTGCCTAAAGTCTCTTTGAAAATCCAGCTTCTTTTTAAATTTTGCCATACTCATTGACACATATTTCCAATGATAATTTCTACTTCAGCTCACTAAAGTATAATGTGTTGAAAGTGAAAAAAATTAAAATCAGGAATTTATAATTACGGAATTTTAAAGTTGTTATATATCTTAAAGATAGCTTATCTAGCACCTTCATCTTTGAGACAGAAGCTAGTTATCTAAAGTCTCCAACTAGTTGTCAGCAGACTAGTGTTTAGAACTAAGCTATACTGGTGACATAAATCAATTTATCCTGAATGCCAAATCCCTCCATAATATATACTATCCTTAAACTTTCAATGATTTTCTTAATTTTATGTATTTATGTATGTATGTATGTATGTATGTATTTATTTTTAGAGACAGGATCTTGCTCCTATTACCCTGACTGGAGTGGAGTGGCATGGTCATAGCTCACTGCAGACTAGGACTTCTGGGCTCAAATTATTCTACCTCCTCAGCCTCCCCAGCAGGTAGAACTACAAGTGTGGACTGCCACACCCTGTTAATTTTTAAATTTTTTGTGGAGATGGGGTCTTGTTATATTGCACAGGCTGGTCTTGAACTCCTGGTCTTACGTGATCCTCCCCCTCTCTGCTTCCCAAAGCACTAAGATGACAGGTGTTAACCAGCACTCCTAAACTGATTTCCTTTAATTAGCAGTGACATACATATTCATTTTTGATGAATACCTACAAATCGATGAAAAATTTTATTGAAAAAAATTAAGAAATTCTTATTCTACTAATTTGGTCAAAAATGCATATATATTTCCATTGCACTTTTCCCAGTTCCTTTCTTTCTTCACTCTCTATTGATTACAACTTAAAAGCAATTAAGTATATTTACTTACCAAAACTAGTGTGATCCTATTTATAGTTACTGGGAAGTTACAGCTGTCAAATCTGTCATAGGATTTCTACATGAGAAAGAAGCTAATCTACATGATATGTGTTAATTATCAATTGCTGTATAATAAATTATTCCCAAACTTGGTGGTTTATAACAACAACATTAAGTTCTGGGGTACATGTGCCGAACGTGCAGGTTTGTTACATAGGTATACACGTGCCATAGTGGTTTGCTGCACCCATCAACCCGTCATCTACATTAGGTATTTCTCCTAATGCTATCCCTCCCTAGCCCCCCACCACCCGACAGGCCCCGGTGTGTGATGTTCCCCTCCCTGTGTCCATGTGTTCCCATTGATCAACTCCCACTTATGAGGGAGAACATGCGGTGTTTGGTTTTCTGTTCTTGTAATAGCAACAACATTATGTATCTCAGTTTCTGTGGGTTAGGAAGCCAGGTGCTACCTGGGTACCTCTCACAAGGCTGCCTTCAAGGTGCCGGCGGAGCTAGCAGTGATCACAAGACTACTGACAAAGGAGTCATTTTAAACTCGCTCACTTGATTGTCACAGGACTCAATTATTTGCAGGCTGTTCGCCAAAGTCTTTGCTTGGCCCGTTAGTGCAGGTGCATTTCTATAGGACAACTCACGACACGGCTGCTGTTTCACTGGAGAGAGTAAGAGAAGACAAGAGAGAAAGAGAACAAACAAGATGGAAGTCGCAGCTTTTTATAAAGTAATCTTGCGAGTAACATCTCATAACTTTTGCTGTTTTGTATTTATTACAAGCAAGTAATTAGATCCTGCCTATACTCAAAGAGAGGGTGTTACACAAGCATATGAATATCAGGGATGGATACCACTGGGAGACATTTCAGAAGCTGCCCGAGAGATATTATTAATTTGAGAAAGTTAGCTTTATGGATTTAAGAAAGCACAGAATAATGTTCCCATGATTATATGAAAGCAGCTTTATTTTTTAAAAGTGGTCCAAGGATTTTATTCCAAGCACTTCACATTTTTTATTGATTTATTAAAAAGAAATTGCTGATGAGTTCTCTGCCACTCATTGAAAGTTCTTTTTTCTTTTGATCAGATTAATAAATTACTTACAGAGTTCAAGATGATATTTATTTAGTGATAAGCATGTAGAATTTTCTTTCTAGTCTCAATCATGAAGTTGAGAATCCATTTATACTTCTATTTATTATTTTTCTTTTCTTGTTATTTACTTGCTGCTATTTATTTCAAACTGCAGAACTCACTTTACGAAGTTGCAGTTGGCTTTTGTGGCAAACATATTAAACTCAACTTAGTACCATGAGTTGAAGAAAATTTATTTTGATCTCAGAAGTAAAAATCAAACCTCTAATACACATAAAAAGCTGTAAAATATTGCAGCAGTATGCTTTTTAAATAAAAGAAACCTCACTAAACTATATGAATTAACTTTTATAATATGGACTGGACGGATTGCTTTTCTATTTCCAAATAGTAGACTCATTAAAAGAATACTGAAAATGCACTTCACACATACGAGAATCTCAGAGAAGGACAATAGAATGTAGAAGCCAATAATTTTAGCAATCACAATATTCAACATATGAAAATCAGGAAAAATGTTTAATTTAAAAATATACATAAAATGAACAAAAACATGTAATCGGAAAGCATAAAAAATATAATCTTGTTGTCTGAGTAGTTTATATGGTTTTGCTGTGTCCCCACCCAAATCTCATCTTGAATTGTAGCTCCCATAATTCTCTTGGGTTGTGGGAGAGACAAAGTGGGAGGTAGTTGAATCATGGGGTCGGGTCTTTCCAGTGCTGTTCTTTTGATAATGAATAAGTCTCGTGAGATCTGATGGTTTGATAAGGGGCTTTTCCCCCTTTTGCTCGGCACTTCTTCCTGAGATCATGTGAAGAAGGACGTGTTTGCTTCTCTTTCCATCATGATTGTCAGTTTCCTGGGGCTTCCCAAACCCTGCTGAACTGTAAGTCAATTAAATCTCTTTTCTTTATAAATTATCAAGTCTTGGGTATGTCTTCATTAGCAGACTAATACGGTAGCATATTTCCCTAAAAATAGAAACAAGTACTTCCCTTCTCAATTTTTTTTTTTTTTTTTCCGACGGAGTCTCACTCTGTTGCCCAGACTGGAGTGCAGTGGCGCGATCTCGGCTCACCGCAAGCTCCACCTCCCGGGTTCACGCCATTCTCCTGCCTCAGCCTCCAGAGTAGCTGGGACTACAGGCCCCCGCCACCATGCCTGGCTAATTTTTTTGCATTTTTAGTAGAGACGGGGTTTCACCGTGTTAGCCAGGATGGTATCGATCTCCTGACCTCGTGATCTGCCTGCCTTGGCCTGCCAAAGTGCTGGGATTACAGGCGTGAGCCACTGCACCCGGCCTTCCCTTCTCAAATTTTTGAAAAACTTCTAAATTTAAATGTTGCTGGAAGAGTAAATATATTAATGAGTAGTAAATAAAATAGCTTACCTACTTTAAAGTCAGGTGACTTTTACTTTACATTTGTTTTGAATTTCATGTTTATTTTATATTATGGAGCATATAATATATTGACTGTGTTATTGAGATAATAATTTTGGATATGTTGTCAGTATATAGTGAGACAAGGTAATAAAATCACTGCCATGAAGCTCTCTTCCACGAAATCTCAACAAAAGTAGGATACCATATTGAGGAGACAAATTATTATTTTTATTTCCATTTCCATTTCCATTTATAGTGGGACAGTTTTATTCTATTATTTTTATTTATAATTAGTTGAGTAATCTAGGGTTACTGTAAAAATATTAGATGGTGCAAATACAAAGGAAGAAAAATGTTTTCAACATTACACTCACCAGCAAGAGATAACCACAATTAACATTTTGATTCATATACTCCCATAGTGCATTCAGTACAAATATATACCTATCTATTTCTATTTCATAACTAAACTTTGTCCTTTATGATTTCCTACTCTGACCATACATAGGATCGTAAGGCCCATGTTTGCTCTTCTTCAGAATTGTCCTGGCTAATTCTCTCTCCCCACCCATAACTCAGCAGAATTTATGGGCAAAAGAAAGAAAAATGTGAGCAGACACCAAATATAAAAGTTGTATTTATATATTATCAATATGTGGAATTACCCACATTAATAATTATATCATAAATAATAAAGTGAATCTTTAACTGCTTTTGCAAGTTTACTATAATATTTAGATGTAACCTTCAGGGAAATCTTGCAAAGTATTGCTATTTTACTCTCCTGTAACAAATTACCACAAATGTACCAGTGTAAAACTACACATATTTACTATCTAAGAATTTCACTGAGAGATGAAATTTGGGGGTCTACCTTTAAATTCTGTCTAACAAAATTAAAGACCTTCAAAGAAACAGTTAAAATACTTAAGTGTTTAACTGAAGGGTTATATTACTGTGATTTAGTGTACTTAAAAAAAAAAGACAGATATATAAAGATAAGACAGATTTAGATAGTTTTTTGCTTTATTGAGTAAAATAAGTTTCAATTCCAGAGAAAAATATCTGTAATTATACTCATACTATATATATATGTACATAAGTGCATGTATATGTGTGTGTATGTAAAAATACATATATATTCTTCCTATATAAATGAATGAATTAGAAATGCCAGGCTTTTACAAATCACAAAGTTATTTTTGTAATATTTTCATATTTTAGTTGAATTATGGCAATGGTGTAATGTGTCACACAAAATATAAAATTGGTATGATATAAAACACTAATTATGTATAAAGCCTGTTGTGTACCCATTGTATTTATAAAACAAATAAAGTTTAGTAAGGAATAACCAATTTATCTTTACTATGGCATGAATAATTTGATTTGTTAATATAATTGTAGTGAGAAATTTATTGAAATACAAATGTTGTAAGTCAAATTCTAATATGCCTTTATTTTTAATATTATATATAATTTACCATATATATAACTTAAATTCTATCTATATCTATATTTATATAAAATTCAACATCACCTTGGCACTAAGTAAATCGCACTGTGAATGTTAACCTCAATAACAGAGAAGTGCATTTTAAACTAGACTCTATTATAATAGAATATTTATACTTAAATAGCCCTTTCAATCTTACTGTCCTCTTTCGGGAACATTCATCATAGATATTTAATTTTAAAGCCAGTCTAATGCAATTTCCTAATTTATTAGAAGGGGAAACTGGGCCCTGTTTTAGAAATGTTAGGTGACTTGCAATTGGCACTTACTAATGGATGATGGAAGTAGGATAAGACAGGCCCTCCTAACTCCAGGCCGTCTGCTCTTTCCCCCACCATTAAATGACCTTCCCTGCTTTGATGCGAATTCTAATACAAAAGTTCTCATTCTTGATTTGAAAAGCTATTGGAATTATATATACTAATAATGTAACATGTAACATTGAATTAATACTTCACTTTTTCAGAGTTCCCCAGCTGCCACACACACTTTGTATGAATCCTGTGACAAATTTGAGCTTTGAGCTTGCTAACTTTAAACATGTCAAACATCAATATTTTTGTCAAAGTTAAGTTTTAGAAAATAGTAAGACAAAGACTCTATCAGATGTGCACATAACTCTAGTTAAAATATTATTTACAGCAGTCAAAAATTAGACATAACCATAATGTTCTTTAAACTGGTGTTTGAATAATGGAGGAATAAATTGAGCAAATTATTCAAATATTTCACAACAAATTATTGCCTGGAAGTCTTATAAGCTTTGAGATAAAATTATGTGCACTCTGTCCTCACTAGGCTGACAATTTAGCAGAGAGGATACAAACAGGAAATAGCCATCTAATAAAGTTGGGTCAGCCAATCTAAACTAACTGGACTCATTTGAGATTGGAAATTACAATATAAGCTCATAAAAAAAGTAAATATGAAGGTCCTAGCAAGGAAAGAAGAAACTAGGGAATTTTATCACTTGTTACATGGTAAAAGGCTTACAGCTCATGAAGAATATTCACATCCATATTTGAGGAGTTTGGATTTTATCCTAAAATAAAAGAGAAACAATAAAGGATTTTAACAAGAAAGAACCATACATTTTTAGAAAAGTTTCTCTGGCTGCATAGGGAAGCATAAATCAGAGAGTAATTGGATGGCACACCAGTTAAGTTCTGGTATTAATTTTAGGTAGAAGTTGTCTTTGAAAACGCTGATGCTATTGTGGGCACAGAAGGGTAGTTAGATTCAAGTCCTCTGATCATTACCGAGAAGGAAGGGCCAAGTTCACCTTCCAGGTTTCACCATGGGCTACTGAGTTTATCATAGTATTATTCACTGAGATTAGGAACTCAGAATAAACAATGCACTAGAAAGGTAAGATGAATCTTTATAGGTAACTCACACCAACTTTTCTCAAACAGAAATCATCCATGTAGATTGATAGGAGGATGTTGAGGGAACTTTGGGGTAATGTCACTATTAAAAGATAAATTATAAAAGTTCATTGACCTGGAATCAGGCTGAAGATGTAGTGACATAAAATATTGCATATCTATAGCTATAATATGAAAAGGTCTGAGAAAATAGACAATGTATTAACAATATTTATGTTTGGTAGCATATGTTTTATGATATTCACTATTATTATATTTAAGTTCTGACCACTTTGTGATCTCGTAAAAAAAAAGTATTAAAACAACTTTGTTAATTAGAAACTCTGCTTTTCTGCACTTATAAAAATAATTAAACAAACCTGAAGCTTGATATTTTTGTCTTACCTTGCTGTTTTTCATTATTCTAATTTCATTTTGATAGCATCACATGTATATTTTGCAGAGTACTATATAGTTATAATAACACTACTTACTTATTCCTCTAGGAAATATTAACTGTACTTCCAGTTTTTGTTTTATATATTTTTCACAATGGCATTTATTTTATTGTCAATTAGCATAACTCTCCACCCGTGGTATTAAATATGTAGTTTTTAAATATGCTGTATCTTTTCTTGGAAACATTTAAGAGTCACACCCCCCTGCAACAATTCCCAATGTTATCTACAAGTAGACGATTTTCAAAGGGAATCTACATATACATGTTAGATAAGTTGTTAAAGCTTTTCACCATGCACGGAAAAAAAAAACTACTCAATTCAAATGTTTACAGTACAGATAATACACAATAAATTAATCAATGTGGTGACAAAACAGTTGAAGCAGGTAACAAAGGAAAAAAAGTCAAACATCCTAGAGTAAGCTTAGTTTGAGTAATCAGCGAATAGAAATATTATGTGATCATAATTATGCTTTTAGGGACGTATAATCATTTAAGGACATGTTTCAATAAGTCATATCATTTGCATATCAATGCAATAATTTATGTTTCATAAAAATTTGAAGGACAGTATTAGAGACTAAAGTTAAAATACTATGCTTCTAAATAAAACTGGAAAATGTAATGTCTTGGCAAAGTCTTTACGAATATTTGTCCCTGGGAGAATATTCTAACTACAGGATCATGAATGAACTGGAAGAATGAACAAAGGTAATGCCCCAGACATGACCCTCAACGAATGAAAAATAGGATATAATGGATAAATGCCTTCCATTAGTTCCTCTTAGTGCTATAAAACTTTACCACAAATTTAACCACTTAAAGTAACAGAAATTTATCATATAGTTCTGTAGGTCGGAACTGCAAAATTCTTCTCACTGGGCTGAAATCAACGTTTCTCAGGGCTGTTTTCCTTCTGGAGGCTCTAGGGGATATTCTGTAGCTTTCTCTTTTCCAGATTCTAAAGGCTGCCTGCGTTTCCTGGTTTGTGGCCCCCTTGCATCTTCATAGCCATCAGTGCCTAGCTGACACATTCTCATGATGCCATATGGATTATTTGTCTGTGAGAGAATTTCTTGAAGAGATCAGCATTTGGATCAGTAGACTGGGTAAAGATGATCACCCTCACCAATATAGGCAGGCATCATCCAACCCACTGAAGGCCTGAATAGAACAAAAAGTCAGTACTCTCAGTACTCTCAGTACTCTGGACATGTACCATTGGCTCTTCTGGTTCAGGATGCTGACTTTCTTGGTTCTCCAGTTTGCAGAGGGCACACTGTGGGACTTCTTGGCCTCCATAGTCACAGAAACCAATTCCTATAATAAGAAAATCTTTCCCTCTCTCTCCAAATGTATATACAAAAAATATAATATATAATATAGTATATATTATATAATATAATTATATAATATATACTATATAATTATATATTACATAATATACAAATTTATATATATATAAATTGTACACACACATATACAAATATATATCTCATATTGTGTAGAATATTCTCTCAGAGACAAATATTCATGAATACTTTGCCAAGTACTGGAACTATCTGCAGCGTACTGACAATCTCTCTTACATGCCCTTTTAGGTCTTGTGGCCCTTTAAAAATATACATGTATATTTTTCTGAACCACTTCACAGCAGGTTGCTTACCTAATACCCTTATCTCCGTAATAATTCAGTACACATTCTCTAAGAAATAATTTAATTCCTATGTAATCACAGTATGGTTCAAAATATAGTGTTCAAAATGAGAAAATATAACTTTACTGCAATACTTTCATTTAATCTCTTGGGGTTTTAAAAATGTGTTTGCCTGGGAATATCTATTTCATTTTAATTTTCCAAGGATTTTTAAAATAATATAGCATTTTTTAATTGGATTTTTCTCCAAACTTCATGATGTCATTTTTCTGCCTTCTTGATTCCATACTTTCAGTTGAAATCACATCTATTTGTCTTCTTTTTGCTCCTTAAAGATAATGTGGATTTTTCATCTGGCCACTTTAAGATTTCCCCTCTGAATTGGAGTTTCGAAATTTTACTGTGCTACTCCTAGGGTTTATTTTCCTCATGACTATCCTACTTGCAGTTCATGCACCTTCTTAAGTTCATAGGTTTTGGTCTTTTATCTATTTTGCAAAAAAATGAGTAATTCAAGAAAAATTGCTTCTGTCATTTTACCGTTCTCTAATTAAACCATAGACATTTTTGAAGCTCGAATATATTTATTATGGGTTTCTTAAGTATTGCAAAAACATTTTTTTCTCATGTTAAAGATTGGATGAGAAATACATAGAAAATACCATATTTGGACTATGGAGAATAAATATTTTAAAAATCTATTTGATGTGTTTAATCCATTTTTCTCTCTCTCTTCTTTATTCTCTCTTTCTCTTTACATTTTAGTACTTTTGTTTTTCTGGCATGCTTGGTAGTTTTTTTTTTTAAGTCTTCAATTTGTATGTAAAATTGCAGTCATTGGTTGATGTACTCTTCTTCCAGGATGGTTGAACTTTCTTCTGGTCATTATTTAGAATTCAGATGATATCTTTTGGTATCTTTGATATCACATGATATATTTGAGTTTTATGTCGAGTTTATTTATGGTTTAATCTTAGTCCAGAATATACATTTTTCTCCTAGAGCGTAACTTTACTTCTAGAGCTTACATCTTCTGGCCCCCGAAAAACGCATCATGACTTGACTGACAATGACATGCCCATACTTTAATCTAGGCTCTTCAGGACAAGGCTCTGAAGTGTTATTTTTGAATTCCAGTTATTGTTTTTTGCCTTATTTCTGTTTCCCTTTGTACATGTCCACCTTAAAAGTTGACAGATCAAAGAAGATAGCAGGCATGCAGACTTTTGGCTGCACGGGGTTTTCATCACTTTAAGCCACAGTCACCTTTGTAGCTTTTTAACTTCAACCTGTCTGTGTTACTAGGTGACACTACTGAAAGCCAAAATAAATATATATCTTCTTAGACATATATTTTACGTTTCCACACCGGAAACGTAAATATTCCATGTGTTAAAAAAAGTGAATGTAAGGCCTTGGCGTGGTGGCTCACGCCTGTAATCCCAGCACTTTGGGAGGCCAAGGCAGGTGAATCACGAAGTCAGGAGATAGAGACCATCCTGGCTAACATGGCGAAACCCCGTCTCTACTAAAAATACAAAAAATTAGCCGGGCGTGGTGGCGGGCGCCTGTAGTCCCAGCTACTCGGGAAGCTGAGGCAGGAGAATGGCGTGAACCCGGGAGGCAGAGCTTGCAGTGAGCTGAGATCGCGCCACTGCACTCCAGCCTGGGCGACAGAGGGAGACTCCGTCTCAAAATAAAGAAAGAAAGAAGGAAGGTACATGAGGAACATGTCTGAGTCCCAGTTCACATCCCTTCTCTCTAGAATGTGGCCCCTCACATTCTATATCCCTTTTATTGCTCTCTTATATCCTCTGAGTATTTTTGTGTATTTTATACGTTTTATACTTGTTTTCAGCAGAAAATTTAATTTGATTAAAAACTCAACAGTCAGGACCCAATGTGGAAGTCCTGTTTGTTAATATTTTTACCATTTTGAAAATAATTCTAACATAAAATTTATACATAAATATGAGAAAACGTTTGGGTCCTGAAAGTCCCCGTGTAGGTTAAAATTATCTTAGTTAACTATTTTAAGTTAAAACTGTCATTTAACACGTAGACAACCTTCAATAATGCAGCTTATTTGATTTTGCCTGCTCTGCAAGTATTAGATTGGTGCAAAAGTAGTTGAAGTTTTTGAAAGTGATGGCAAAAACCGCAATTACTTTTGCACCAACATAATACTTGTTACTGATGTCAAATGAAACTTTACATATTACTTAATTACAACCAATTGTAAAAGAAGTTCATGTATTTATTTAGCAGTAACCTTCGATGGTATGAAAATGTTTTAAGAAAAAGAAAAGTTAGAATTATTGATTTTGAAGTACAAATTATGAATATTAACTGGAATTATGCATTTTGATGAGAATTTCTCATGCAGTATGGATGCATATTTAAGGTTTAATGAGTTTAAGAGTGAAGGAATGAATTCTTTTATTTCAGTGAACACTGTTTGAAATTATATTTTTTCATAATAAATAACTAAAAGCTTGCATATACACAAACATGAAAAAAGGAAATGTAACATGATTTAATATCTAATACTTGGAAATATTAGAGGAGAAAAGCCCACTTTTCTTTAACAAAATCATTAAAGGAATTTTAGGAAGATTCATGAAAATGTAGATGAGTGACACTAAACCACAGTGTCCTTTTAAACATTTATAAGATTTTATTACTGAAGAGTCTATACTTAAGTATAGCAATAAAAATAAAAATCATTCAATTTATTGGCTGAATCTATAAATGTTAAACAAAGAGACTATGACTTGGAATAATCAAGTAAATTTGCAGTTCAGCCACTTCTACCTAATATGTCTTTAAATTCTGAGCTTCCTCAAGACAGAGCATAAGTCAATTTCTTAGGTGCTCAACTTAACTGGAGAATGATTGTTTCATCTTAAACTTTAAATAAGCAATTAAAATATAAGTTTCATTCTGCCAGTATCATGGAGAATCTCTCCCATATGGACAACTAAGCCTTAAGACAAGATTATTTTATAGTTTTTGAGAAGAATAATAATGGATTTTCTCAAAAGTAGACTTAACTTTCGCTTTTAACTCTTCTTTTTTTGTAATTTAGCTATATAGTTCAGAAAGTTTCTCCAAATTTATGGTAGTAGTCTTACATTCTAGTGTGTTCAGAGTGGTCAAATATGCTCTTCATTTTTATAAAAAGACTATAGTGACGAGCTATGCTAGTTTTGATGCTCCTCTCTTTTTCTTCACCTCTTATTCATTTTTTCTTCTCTTCCTAGCAACATATCACATTATTTCTTCAGTTCTGATACTTGTGGTAAAATATATTTGTGTACTGAGTAACCTATGATAAGAAACACATAACCCGGTGTGCTAGGGTGATAGGATGTGCAAGGCGGCAGATCAAGGAATACAATGTGTAAAGGACATCAGGGTTATTCAGGAAGAGAAATCTGTTGGGTGACGAATGGCAAGGGATGTACTCCACACAAACAAGAACTAGAGATCTCCAGAACTTAAATAGGAAATAAAATATAACTGAAATCAAGGATTCTAGAGGAATTTCAGCAACATGTCTAAGAGAGAGACACATAAGCCAATGAATATTTCACCAAACAACCCAAAAAGGTTACCCAGGATTTTGTACCACTCGTTCAGTGTAACATGACGTTTTATCATGTAAAACCTTTAAAAGGTGACATTGCTTTTTAGGAGAATCTGTAGTTTAAAAAGCATGTAAAAGTAGCATACAAGTTTATAAAGAAAAACATTTTTTTTGACAAAGTAAGGAGCACTTTAGATTTAAGGAATAATGGTAATAAAAATAAAATATAAGGCAAAGTGCTATCTCTAGCACATAACAGTTACTCTTTATTGAGAAATTTTAGAGGCTACTCAGATAAATTATATACATTATTTCTTGTAATTTTAACAAAAAAACTATCATCACCATGTTACTAATAAAGAAACTGAGATATTCACAGTTTTTGTACTTTCCACAGTTAACATTCTCCAATACATGGCTCACATAAAAGTCTTTGCTTTCGTTTCTCACTCATTTGTGGGAGCTAATAATTAAAACAATTGAACTCATGGAGATAGATAGTAGAATAATGGTTACCAGGACCTGGGAAGGGTGGTGGGGTTGGTTAATGGTTGCAAAAATATAGTAAAGTAGAATGAATAAGATCTAGAATTTGATAGCACAATAGGGTGGCTAAAGTAAACTGTAATTTAGCATCTATTTAAAAAAATAACTAAAAGAGTAGAAATGGAATGTTTATAACACAAAGAAGTGATAAGTGCTTGAGGTGATGGATACTCCATTTACCCTGATGTGATTATTTCACATTGCATGCATGTATCAAACTATTTCATGCACCCCATAAGTATATACCCCTACTATGTACCCATAAAAATTAAAAAAAATTAATTAAAAAAAGTACCTTGAATTTGTTCTGGGAAGAATCCAAATTAAGGCATTCTATTCTAGAAATATTTCTTTGAAATTCACACTCAGGCCGGGTGTGGTGGCTTACGCCTGTAATCCCAGCATTTTGGGAGGAGAAGGCGGGTTGATCACCTGAGGTCAGGGGTTCAAGACCAGCCTGGCCAATATGGTGAAACACTGTATCTACTAAAAATACAAAAATTAGCTGGGCTTGGTGGCAAGGGCTTGTAATCCCAGCTACTCAGGAGGCTGAGGCAGGAGAATTGCTTGAACTCGGGAGGCAGAGGTTGCAGTGAGCTGAGATTATGCCACTGCACTCCAGCCTGGGGAAACAAGAGCAAAACTCCATCTCAAAAAAAAAAAAAAAAAAAAAAAAGGAATTCACAATCAGTAATTCATGTTTAGGAGTTATTGACTGACATTAAGAAAGCTTCACCCTTTCCCTTGAATGTAGGGTTCTAGCAGTGATGATATTTATTAAACTCATGTTTGCAATCCCCAAAGAGTTTAGTGCAGTATCTTAGAAACACCCAATAAATATTTGTGCAAATAATCATATCAAGTGACTTTGTTTAATTTATGGTATCAGGACTCTTTTATAGTGATGTTTTATACAAGGCTTAATAATACGGTACCTAAAACAAATCAGAAGTACATTGAAGATGAAAAATATAAGTGATATTATAATATATGAATCCATATTTTTCTACCTTAATAGTAAAAGGTATATATTTAAAATTATAAATTTATAAAAAATGTAATATGAAAGTAGAAAGCATTTTTTTATTTGCCAATCACAAAAAGTTGTTAAAAATAGAAAGAGGGATGAAAGGTATTTGTTTTAATCAACTGGCATCTCTGAATATAATTCAGTCAGTGCAATGCTATCTATCTGGAACATACTTTCATTCTTAAAATCATGAATCTCAATGCCTTAAATATTGTGAATAGTCCTTTTATTTAAACAGCTTGATAATTATCTCTGTTATCATAACAATAATAATGCAGTCTTTTATCTAGCCATAGTGTAAAATAATATTCTATACATTAATGTAACTTAGAAAGCTATAAATTATTTTTGTTAATTTACTCACTGATTATTTCTATTACTCTCTGAAAGCCTATAATCTTAATCACGTAGCATTAAATTCAAAAGAAGATTTGTTGATGATGAAAATGATTTAGATACAAACAAAAAACATTTTATATGATTAGTATGACTTTTCCAGGTCATCAATAGATAGTAAAATATGTAATTTATTTTTTGCTACATCATGTAGCTTATACAGTTTGCATTTTGCAATTATTCATCCCTCTTTAACCTGAGATTTAAAAGAAAATACACTCAACTCAGAGCTGGCCTGGCTACACTTCAGTCATTATCTTTGCAGAAAGAATACTTGGTTTACTGTGGTAATTAAAAGGCTGTCTTATGTATTTGGTCCAGTGAAATCAGTTTTAATACTAGCCTCTGGATATTAACACTTAACCAGATAATTATAAAATCTTAGTGGTAAGGAGGAAAAGGTAACAAACAGGAATTAGTTACTCAGCCTCCTAATTTCCAACCTCTTATCCTAGGACAGAAATTCATAATTCAATACTCTGTCATGAAAAAATACTAGTGACTATGGTTATGATGTCATTACTGATTTTGGTTAAATACTTGTTTGCTTCTGGACTCTTTATTTTAATGCTTTCATTTTTTTCCGACTCAATAAAAACAAAAGTAGAATTATATCTCAAGTTATTGTTTGAATTTTCAGTAGTCTATAATAGCAATTCCAATTGCTGATTTCAACATAGCCAGCCCAGCATGGGCTTTCCTGCAACCAGCTCCTGGCTTTTGAAGCAAAACTAATTTCTCACACGTTCCTCTCCTGTGGGAAGGTAATTATATCAGAAATATGGGAGGTAGGGGGAAGGTCAGTGCTTGGTTTTTAAGATATTTTGTGGTACTTTGGAAAAAATTATTTTAAAATATCACAATTTATAAAACACACAAACTACTCCACTCCAGTCCAGTGGTACTGACCGATACATCTTCATTCATTCATTCATCCATTTATTTATTTACTAAATAATTCTTGACTTGCAAATATGTTCCAAGTGTTTGGCTAGATGTGTAATAAGCACTGAGTTTGTACTACTTGCCTGTGTAAAATGTATAATAGAGTGGGTATCTCTGGAAATAAGCAAACACACAAAAAAGTAAATAACTATAACATGTGACATGTTAGGAAGATAGAGAATACAGTTACAGAGAACAGTATGGAATATAACTTACTTTAAAAGTTCTTTTGGCCGGGGGCAGTGGCTCACGCCTGTAATCACAGCACTTTGGGACATCAAGGCGGGAGGATCACCTGAAGTCAGGAGTTCAAGACCTGCCTATCCAACATGGCAAAACCCCGTCTCTACTAATAATACAAAAATGAGCAGGGCGTGGTGGCAGGTGCCTGTAATCCTGGCTCTCAGGAAGCTGAGGCAGGGAGAATCCTGTTTGAACTTGGGAGGTAGAGGTTGTAGTGAGCAGAGATCTCATCATTGCACTCTAGCCTGGGCAACAAGAGTGAGGCTCCATCTCAAAAAAAACAAAAACAAACAAACAAAAAACAAACAACAACAACAACAAAACCCAGAAGTTTCTTTAAAAGAAGTCACCTGTTTTTAGTTTTTAGAAGGAAAGGAAAGAACCACATATATGAAGATAGTGTTATAGAAAAGAATCATGATTAAGTCAGGCTTTAACAGAGAAAGGGTCATTTGGAAGATTTGGGAAACAGAACACCAGTGTTCCTCGGGGAAACATCCTGACTAAAGAGGAAAGAAACTTTAAAGAAAGAAACTGTAATAGATAACTGGGGAACAAAATAGGCTATAGAACATAATGTAGATTTCATCTAAAGTATGATGCTGAGAGTTGAAGGGTTTTAAGCTAATTTTTTTTTTTTTAAGTCTGGCGGTAGAATGGGTGGAGGGGGAAACAAGATTTGAGGGACCAGGCAGATATTGACTGCAATTGTAGAAAGAAGAATGCTATTTTCTTGAACTAGAGAAGGTGTCAATAATGATAAAGAAAGTGAATATATTTCTAGAAGGTTCTGGAGATATGTCATAAGACAGCATGTGAATTGACCATGTTTTCCACATCTTTGACCAAGTATAATATTAAATAATATTTAGTATCTTGACATTTAATTTTACTAAAGATAATTCATGTGTTTGTATTACAAGGATATTACTAAGGTGGGAAGGAGAGACTACGTTAAAAGAAAAGGTAAAGTGAGGGATATTGAAAAGCAAAAGCAAAGGAAGAAACTCATTCAAAAATAAGTTACAAAATAAGGCAAAATATTAGGTAAACTTAGACATATTTCATAAATCTTTTAAAATGAGAACAAATTTGAGAATACAGGGAAAGTGCTTTTGATGCATCTGTTGCTTTTCACCTTCTCTTTCTCATTTAAATATACATTTCAAATAATGAAAACCTTTTGTGAATATACTATGTAGTATACTCATATTAATGTGATATATTTAAAAATTAATCCTTATTATATCCAAACAAATATACAACATCTAAACCTACTACCAATTTGTCACATAATGATGAGTAGAGAGCAATAAAATCAATGAAAAGAATTTTGTTGTGAATGACAAGCAAATATTGCATTAAATAAATCTATATTTATAATGTGTTAAAAAATTTCTATCAAGCTAAACTAATTCCCTCCTCACCTGAAAGGAGAGAAGACCAAGAAATGACTGATAGGCAACCAAGAAGAATACCTGTGAAATGGAGAGTAGAATGTTTGAGAACTGACTGACCATCCAGTGGCACCTGAGAAAAGGTAAGAATCAGAATGGCAGATTATCTGGTTGGCAAGAAATGTACAAAAAGGAAGCAAAACAGTAGAAAGTTTATAAATAGTAGTACATGAATATAAAGTGAGCCCTGGTGGTGACAGAAACAGGTAATTTTGAAAAAAAAATTCTTCTGAATGAAAAGCAAGGTGTAGTTAGAAACCTATGTGATGTCATTCTAGATCCTCAGAAATGCCTACATTTCATAATATATTTTCAACAATTTTCTAAAATATTAGAACTCCATCTATTTATATGTGAATATGAATACCTCTGGTATAACTATCTTATTGATCCATATTGGTCATTGGTATCTTACATATATTCATTTTCCATACTCTTCCATGATAATACACAGAGAGAAGATTTAGAAAGGAGATTTTAAAGGCAAATATTATATAAGTCTTTCTTGGTACAAGTATTTGATAAGGTATAGTACAATTTATTTGATAATATAAATGGTTATGTACTAAATCACCTCCTAAGAAACTTCTTAGAATGGCTTTTATAATTTATTTGTCCTAAAATCACATAATAATCTCCTAATGATTAGAGTTTGACAAATCCAAGTTGAGATTTAGTTTATTCCACTTAGTAAGGGAAAAATGTCTTTGAATTAATTTACAATTATGATTGTTGGTAATCTTTGTCCGTCTGCACATCTAAATGGAATCTATGATAAAATTGTAATAAACAAATGTCATTCAATTCAGATTATTAGAAAAATAATAAAAATATTTTGTTTAAGATATAACTATTGGACTGCAACTTTATTAACAAGCATTGCCTTATGTAATCAGCAGTTTTTTACTTCTGCATATACTGAAATACTGTATAATATTTTGGCCTTTTTTCAGGATATGTCAATGTTATCTAATCCTGGATCATGTTATGCAAAATCCTAAGATGAATCTGAAGACACCTGCTTTATGGTTTGCAAACATTGTACAAATTTCTCCTCTTGTGTGTGTTGTGGTCTGTGCATAAGATGGATTTTGTAACTATAATTAGGCTGCATTATATGACAAGGGTAAAATGATCTTGCAGATGCAATTGAGATTCCAAATCATTTGGTTTTGAGGAGTAAATAAAAAAAGGAATTATTTCAGTGGGGTTGAATTAGTCATATGTAGACTCTAAAAAGAAAGAGATGTGGAATGTGAGAAAAATTCAATTCCATTGCTGGTTAAGACAGGAGGTGGCCTCTAGGGTTGAAGAGTGGACCCTGGCCCATAGCTGGAAACAAAATAGGGCCTGACTTGTAAAAACAGAGGATTGAATTCTGTCAAAAACCACATAAGCCTTAAAAAATTATCCCAAGCTCCACAAAGGAAGGCAGCTCAACCAACAATTTTTTGAGACCAAGTCTCTTTACCTTGCCCAGATTGGTCTTGAACTCCTGGTGCAAGCGATCTTCTAAGCACAAGTGATTTCCTCTTCCCCCACTTCAGCCTCCTGCGTAGCTCTAACTACAGACACATCACCAAACCTAGCTAAAGCCATCATCTTGATTTCAGCTTTGATGTGCTCTTGAGCACAGGATCAAGCTAATCTATGCTCAGACACTTGACTAGTGGGAATTATTAGATAGAAAATGGGTGTTATGCCAATTAGTTTGTGACAATTTATTACACAGCAAAAGAAAACTAATACAATGTCAAAAGTTATTTCTATCTGAATTCCAAATGTTAGAACTAGACTAGAAACCAAAATCATTTAAAATCCAAATTTGTCACATGTGATTAATAGTCCCATTTTACTGTCTGATATAAATGATGATGTATTTGTTTGTTAAATAAAACATATGGACATCAGAAAGAATAATATTAACAAAGTTTGGGGGGCAATGAATTCAATTTTATATCAAGCAAGTTGAAGTAAATCTACTGTTGGGACCTAGATCTTGTGCCCTCCTACTCATGCTGGTGACTGCAACATTCTACAACTTCACAACCTCTAGAGTTACTTCGTTTTTTTTTTTTTCTTTTAAGAAGCAACCATATTAACTGACAGGATTACTTCTTAAAATACTGTATCCTTCTAGACTTATATAATTTTAGATGGTGCACTGGCTGTTCATGTAAGTAAAAATAATTAACAAATTTTGCAAACTTCTGATTTTCTCAAATACAATTAATCCCTTTAGAAATACTATTGCTTTGTTTTACCAAGAAAGCATGAGAGTACTAACAAAACATTTATAATAATGCTGACTCTAATTCTTATAAACATGATTATGATCATTTATTGGACTGTTATCACTAGCCAGATACTACGTAGAGTGTTATATGCATATTACTTTCTAAAATTTTACCCATACAACAAATAATTGAGATTGCATCTGTTCATACTCATTCCATTTTATATGGAAGGAACTGAGACCAGAAGCAGGGGAGATTGAGAGTTATTTTTCACTGGGTATAGAGATTTGGTTATGCAAGACAAAAATAACAACATAACCAGTAAGCAATAAATTGAAGAAATAAAATTAACTATCCATAGAGCTAAAACTTTTAACTACTGCACTATTTCAGTTTATTAGTACAGAATCATAGCGCTTACTTTTCAACCTACTCCAAACCCAAAACCCCTTCATATAGTCAATATTGTAATTGAGTGGAACTGCATTTAATGATGAAATGTAAGTTTCTATTTGTTAAAACACATGCTTTTTCTGATGTAATATATTGTGAACATTTTCTCACTAGTCACATTATATTTCTCCACAATACTAAAGATGGTAAAGTGTCTTTTCTGGTTTGAGCTCTTTTTTACTTTAATTTTTTTTTTTTTTTGCCTAATTGCTCTAGGTAGGATTTCCAGTACTTTATTGAACATGTGAGTGGGCATCTTTACCATGTTTCTGATCTTAGAGAAAAAACTTTCACATTTTCATTGTTGAGTATAATGTTAACTGTGGCTTTTTGTATATGACCTTTATTATATTGAGATAATTTATTTCTATTCCTTGTGTTTTAGTATTTTTAATTCATGAAAAGATGTTGAATTTTGTCAGATGCTTTTTCTGTATCTATTGAGTTAATCCTGTGTTTTAAAAGCTTCCATTCTGTTAATATAATATAGTGTATCCTATTGATTCATTTGTTTATGTTGGATCATCCTTGTCTCACAAAAATAAATGCCACTTGGTCATGCCATGAGGTATTTTTACTGTGGTATTGAATTTGGTTTGTTAGTATTTTGTTGAGGATACAAGATTTTATATTTATATCTTGTAATTATATCTTTGTCTGGCTTTGGTGTTGGTAATTCTGACCTCATAAAATGAGTTTGGAATTGTTTCTTCCCTTTACATTGTTTGGAATAGTTTGAGAAGGAATAGTGTTAATTCTTATTTAAATATTTGATGGCATTCTTAAGGGAGGCTATCTAGACCATGACTTTTCTTCACTGGGAAGTTTTGGTGACGAATTCAACCTCCTAGCTAGCTATAGGTCTACTCTAATTTTCTCTTTTTTCATCATTAATTTTTGATAGGTTGTATGTTTTAAAAAATTTGTTCATTTTTTCTAGGTTATGCAATGTATTGGCATGTAATTATTTATAATAATTCTCATTTTTATTCCTGTGGCATCAGTGTTAATGTCTCCTCTTTTATTACTGATTTTATTTGAATATTCAATTTGAAAAGAATGTACATTCCGTAGTTGTTGGGTAGAATGTTCTGTAAAGCTCATCACTTAGGCACATATTCATCAAGTTATCTCAAGTCAAGACAAAGAAAAGAATCTTAAGAGCTGTGAGGCAAAAGCATCAGGTAGCCTATAAAGGAAAACCTATCAGATTAACAGCAGATTTCTCAGCAGAAACCCTACAAGCTAGAAGGGTTTGGGGTTCTATCTTTGGCCCCATTAAACAAAACAATTATCAGCCAAGAATTTTGTATCCAGCAAAACTAAGCTTCATAAATGAAGGAAAAATAACAGCCTTTTATAGACAAACAAATGCTGAGAGTTCACCACTACCAAGCCAGCACTACAAGAACTGCTAAAAGAACCTCTAAAATCTTGAAACAAATCATCAAAGTACACCAAAATAGAATCTCCTTAAAGCATAAATCTCATAGGACCCATAAAACAACAATACAATGAAACAAACAAACAAACAAACAACAACAAGGTATTTAGGCAACAAATAGCATGATGAATAGAATAGTACCTCAAGTCTCAATACTGATATTGAATGTAAATGGCCTAAATATTCCACTTAACAGATACAGAATGGCACAATGGATAAGAATTCACCAGTCAAAAAATCTGCTGTCTTCAAGAGGCTCATCTGGCATATAAGGACTCACATAAACTTAAGGTAAAGAAGTGGAAAAAGACATTGCATGCAAATCGATCCAAAAGCAAGCAGGAGTAGCTATTCTTATATCAGACCAAGCAAACTTTAAAACAACAGTGGTTAGAAAAGACAAAGAGGGATATTATATAATGATAAAAGGACTAGTCCAACAGGAAAATATCATAACCCTAAATATATATGCACCTAACACTGGAGCTCTCAAATTTATAAAATGATTACTACTAGACCTAAAAAATGAGATAGATAGCAACACAATAATAGTGGGGGACTTCAATACTCCACTGACAGCACTGGAGAGGTCATAAAGAAAGAAAGACAACAAAGAAACAATGGACTTAAACTATACCCTAGAACAAATGAACTCAAAAGATATTTACATTTGTTTCTTTTTTAAATAAAGGTACTTACTGGTATAAACTCTCATCTTAGTAGTGTTTTTGCTGCCTCCATAATTTTTGGTATATTGTAGTTTGTTTGATTATTTGTTTGTCACAAGACACTTTTGGTTTTCTTTTTATTTTTGAACCTCTATGACAAAATTAAAAGCGATTTTTATAATGCTGATAGAGTATTACAGTATTCTAGACCTGTTGATATATTTACTTTTACCAGTAAGCTCTATTTTTCTTTTGCTTTCATGTTGCTGTCTACATTCCTTTTGTTTTAAACTGAAGTATTTCATTTAGAATTTTTTCTTAGGTAGATCTAGTGATGATAAAAATACTTCTGCTGTTTGGAAAAGTCTTTAATTCTTTCATTTTTGAAGGATACTTTTGCTGGATAAAGTATTCTTGACTAGCAGTGTTTTTTTTTTCATTTGTTTGTTTTCATCACTTTGAATATGTCATTGTTCTGTTTTCTGGCCTGCAGAGTTTTCGCTGAGAAAACTGCTGATGGTATTATGGGGTATTTTTGTACATGATGATGTACATTTTCCTTGTTGCTTTCAAAATTTTCATTTTCTTTGACTTTTGGCAATTTGATTATGTGTCTTAGTGTAAACAATTTAGATTCATTGTATTTGGAGTTTATTGTTTTACTTGAATCTGGGCATCTGTTTTCTTCCCCAGATCCAGGATTTTCCATTTATTTTCTTCAAGTAAGTTTTTTTTTTCACCATTCTCTCATTCTTCTGAGTCTCCCAGAATGTGTATATTAGTTTGCTTGATAGTGTAGCAAAATCATCAGTTGCTTTCCTTTGTCATCCTTACTTTTTTTTTCTTTTTCTTTTCTGGTTAAATTATTTCCAGTGATCTGACTTCAAATTTGCTAACCCTTTCTTCTGCCTGACCTTGTTTGTTGTGAAATTCCTCTAGTGAATTTTTCAGTTCAATTAGCATATTCTTCAACTCTAGCAGTTATATTTGGTTCTTTTTATATTTTCTCTTTATTAACATTTTCAATTTGTACACATCATTTTTTTGACCTGGTTGAGTATCATTATGATGGCTATTTTTAATTATTTGCAAGTTAATACATGTATAAAGTTGAGCATCCCTTATCCCAAAATTTGAAATCTGAAATGCTCCCAAATCTGAAATTTCTGAGGGCTGGCATGATACCACCAGTGGAAAATTCCACACCTAAAATCACATAATGGTTTGCAGATGCACAATACAGAGTTTATTCAGTGTCCTCAAGAAAAAACAAACAAACAAACAAACAAAAATAAAAAATACCTCTCCAACCCCCTTAAGCTTCAATATATCTTTTCCACAAATGCCCAGATTTCCACAAGCAAGAATACGAAAAAGGTAATAAAATGTCATATGTGCAGGCTTCACATGCCAATGGTGGGTTTCCCACAATGCCCTACCTGGGACCAAGACGTATGTGCTTTATTTACTCCGTTTTTTTTTTTTTTTTTTTGAAGAATTTCCTATGCCAAGTGAAAAAAAAATCTCTAATCTCTTTACATATGTAAAAATATACGTTCAGAGTCTGTCAGTAAGCTAGAAGAAGTAGGTATTGAAGAAATTTTCAAATTCTATTCTTTATTCATTAACTCATAGCGAAATAGCCAAACTTGTTCTGAATCAAGGTGATCATGATAATAGTAATAATTCAAAGGACATTGCTTGGGTAGCAGAAAGAAATGTCTACAGATAACATAGTGAAAATATGTGATGGGCTTGTTGAAAGACTACAGCAGTGTGCATTCATAACAGAATAAGAAATTATGTCAGTTTGTAAAATCAAAGAAAGAATTTTAAGACAAAAATTTCTTAATGATTCAAATGACTTTGCAGTAAACATTTTTAAAAGCTGTCTTGCAGAATGCCTCCTTATCCCCCAGGGATTCACTTCCTGGTCTTTCAAAAGCTTCTGAACTTTCTTTTCACCTAAAAAAAGATGCAATGTATAGTAACCTTTTCATAGAGACAAAACATCATAGGTGAACACTAACATCCTGCCATTGTAGTTTGTGTTGTTTAAAAGCTAGTATATGTACTCTGATAATGCTGCTGTATTACTTAGTTACCTCGAATAACTTATTTTAATTGTATTAATGGTATTTTTATGTTAACTACTTGTATTTATTTGTACATTCTTGTACATATTTTTGCCATTAAGTACTTCTGTGCAAATGAGGGTAAGAAAATGACTGCTTATCATTTATATCTGAATTCAGAATCAAGAATCATGGTGATACCACACGAATCCAGATTGTCCACGTGCATGGCTGAGATAAAGAAACTTTTGCTTTTTCATGGTTCAATGTACACAAACCTTTTTATGCACCAAATTATTTAAAATATTATATAAAGTTATTTGCAGGCTATGTGCATAAGGTGTATCTAAAACATAAATACATGTTGTGTTTAGATTTGGGTCCCATCCCTAAGACATCTCATTAATTATATTCAAATATTTCAAAATTTTAAGAAAATTCAAAGCACTTCCGGTCTCAAGCCTTTAACATAAGGAATACTCAAACTGTAGATCTCTTTCTTCAGTGTTTGTTTTTGGAGATGTATTTTGTTTCTTTTTGTCATGTTTCCCTGTTTCTTTGTTCCTTGTAACTTTGTTTTGGCATTCACACATTTGAAAAACAGCTAAGTCTCTCAGTCTATATAGATGAGCTTTGTACAGACAAAAGACGTTTATCAATCAGCCCAGCTAGAGAGTCTGGGGGGCACTCAAGTTTCTGTGATACATCTTCTCTAGTTGTATGTGTAAATTCCCAGTTATAGGGGTCTGCCATTTTAGTTTTCAGGTGCTCATAATCTTTTGTGCCCACTGGTGTTTGTCTGTGGTGCACCAGACATTCTGGAGTTCTCACAGGTCATTTGCTCTCTTTTGTTCTCATAGGCCCCCAGGCTTCTAGAATACATTGAGTCCTATCAGTACTTTGAGTCCAGAAAGATAGGAGTTTGTACTTTGTGCAGCCCCCTGGATATCTTGGACATTGGACACATGCTTTACTCTTCCCCCCTTTTAAGGAAGAGATTACTAAACTGTACTGTCTTCTGCCTACTGTGCTGTGGGTCTTCTGGAGCAGCAGCAAGACACTAACCCGTTTGCTCTCAGCATTTTCCAGGCATTTAGAATACGCCAGGTCTTGTCAGTGTTCTGACACAGGTGAGATGAAATCAGTCTCTTAGAGACCTCAAAAAGCCAGAATATCCAACCCTTTTCTTCCTTAATGAAAACTCAAGAGTTTTCTCGTCTTTTTTTTTCTACACTGAGCTAAGGGGACAGACTACGGTGAGAGGATGCATGCAGTGAAAAAAAAAAAATGCCTTTGTCCTCAGTGTCTCTCAGTCTGTTGCCTTTCACTATCAGCTCTTTGAATGTGGCAAGATAAAAGCCAGTCCCTTGAGCAGTCTTTCTGAATCGTCAGAATGTTGGAGATATGCTGCAGTCTTCTCTTTCTTTCCTTAGGGAGAAGCCAGGAGTAGAAGTCTCCTATGATCACATGGGGCTGAACAAGAGACAGAACAAAGATAATTCAGTACCACAAATTTTCCTGCTACCTTTGATGCTGCTGGTTTTGAATCACCTGGGGTGCGGGAGACTTTTAACCTTTAACTGTATTTCTCACAAAAGAAATTGATTCATGCATTGTTGTTGAGTCTTTGTCTCCATGGGGGAAAGGAGAGACTCTATCCTTCTATTCTGCCATCTTGCTGACATCAACAATCTGAAATTATGTTTGACCATACAGTGAAGAGATAGCTAATGAGAGTGTTTGGAAATATACATTAAGGGAGTATGTTTCGCATAAATATAACAAAATTATTAATGGAGTTACAAATTGAGCTGTCATTTTCATTTACAACTAATCTAATATTTACTTCATTTAAACATACAACTATAAAGTGATGAATAATATCTTATTACTTTATTGTGATCCAAGTTTGAAATAATGGACCACAGAGCTTAGAGACTGAATACACAAATAAGCAATGACCAGACTGCATATCACAATAAGCGCAAGAATGCAAACCACAACCTCTGCATCAACTGGCCCAGAATTGTCAGGACTTGGTCGTGACAGCGTATGACCGCTTACCTATTTTTCTCCCTGCTTCCAACTCATGACCAACCAAGTAAAATCAAATGTACTCCCAAAACCAACCACAGAATATGTCCTGCTGTTAGTTAGCTGAGTTTGAGCATCCTCATGACCTCTAATCAGAGTGTACCTGAAACCTTCTATTTGTTCACTATATAGCATTCTCACTCCCCTGCCTGCATTTGAATCTCTGTCACACTCAAGCTCGCTGTAGGAAACTCTGAATAGGTTATGTTTGTTTATATTTGGGTAGTCTTCATTTGTCTTCATATAGCATATTAGTAAAATTATTCTCAAGTATATAGTAATCACACAGGCAGCTATCAGGACTAAATGGTAAATAGACAAGAAACTTGAACAGATATTTTTCCTCAAAGATGTATAAATGACTGATAAACCCTTGAAGATGCTCTAAATCACTAAACTTTAGAGAAATGCAAATCAAAGCCATGATGAAATATGACATCACAACTCTTAGGATGGATAACATTAAAAAAAAAACAGAAAATAGAAAGTTTTGATAAGGATGTGAACAAATTGAAAACCTATGCATTAATAAGTGGCAGAACCACGGTGGAATACACTTTTTTAGCATTTCCTAAAAAATAAACATATGTTATCATAATATCCATAAATTCCACTTATGTAATAAAAGACAAGAATTCAAACACACATTTGCACACTCATGTTCATAGCAACATTATTTTCAATAGCTAAAATGTAAAAGCTACCCAAGTGTCATAGATGGATGAATAAATCAACAAAATGTTGTCTATACATACAATGGAATATTATTTACCCCTAAAAGGAAGAAATTATCACAAAGGATCATTCATGCTACTACATGTATGATCCTTGAAGATACTATGCTAAATAAAATAAGCCAGTCACAGAAGGGTGACTGTTGCACTTTTTTACTAATATGAAGTACCTAGAGTAGTCACATTCATCAAGGCAGAAATTAGAATGGTTGTTGCCTAATGCTGGAAGGAACAAAGAGGGTTACTGTTTAAAGGGTACGAAGTTATTACTGGGAAAGATGAAAAAGTTCTAGAAATGGATGATGGTGATGGTTGCACATACATTTGAATTTACTGAATATCCCTGAACCATACACATACAAATGATTAAAATAAAAAATTCAAAGAAAGTTTTAAATGTTTCTGGAGCTTAACAAAGAATGCCATCCATAGATGAACATTTACAGTTTAGATGTGACTATTCAAATTATGAGAAAGTCACTATTCACCAGAGTGTACAGGGAAGAGAAGGGTCTCAAGAATTATGCTTTGGGGAAACAAAATATCTTGACCCAATTCCCACTTCTGAACATACCTCCCCCACTCCCACGAAGGCACTTTAATTTCTTACTGAATTTGTTGTGTTAAACACTTGTTTTGTATCAGTCATAAATATAAGAATAATCTAACCCCTTACTTTATCATATTACTTTAAAAACTGCTATGATTTGTCGATATTACACATTCAGGGAGAGAGGACCGGGGTCGCGCAATCTGTATAAAGTGCAATATTAAAGCCTTCTGTAGTTTTTAATGTCTCAGAGTCCAAACTCTCTTTGTTTCAGTCTTCCCAGACACTAAATCTGGTCTTTGGCCAGGGTTATTTTCTAACTAAGCAGTAAGAAAATACTAATCATAAAAATAATTTTTGCCAGATCTAATGTAATTTGCCTGTGTTCAATGCCAGTCAGCACTTCTGCATTTAGAATGCTTTGTATTTCTCTGGGGCTATGACAACAAATTTAGGTTGCTTTCAGTCTTCTACCATTGTTACATATGCCAGGATTTAGCTTTCAGTTACTATTATTTGTTAATTCCATTAAGTCAGCTGGAAACCAACTTCTCCATTGTATTTTTTTTTTCTATTTTAAAGATATTTGAATTCTCTTCTTTTTTTCTGATATAGTATACCTTGTGGACTTATGCTTTTGTTTTTAACACCACTGCTATCGATTACTATGGGTACAAGAGTGAAAATAAGTAAAATTGTGTCTAATCCGCTATGCTTCCCTGCTAAAGCAACCCACTATTAATCAATTATCTCTCTTGTTTCTGTTTTATTTCTTGCTTGTCTCTTTTATACTGAATTGTTTTCATTTTTCTTAATTTTCTCCTTAAACCCTGGTTTTCACTGTTCTCTCTGCTCCTTCCATAATCCCCTTAATTTATATCCACATTGCAGATGGCCTTATATGCTACATGTTCCTGGGAAACGTTCATCTCCCCAAGTGCCTACAATATAATATCTCCTCCATAAAGAATGTTAACTAATTAAATTACGAAGAGAAGATCATAAAGAGTAATCCTGTGTTGTAGAAATAAATGGTGTACATATTTGTGTGCGTTCTTATTATTTTTTGTGAGGATATGAAGTAAAGTCTCCCTATGAATGTAAAAAGTTAATACAAAAGGAAAACTGAGGAAAAACTTAAATTTGCTTATGTATTCCTCTATTATCCCACAGACAAAGTAAAAGTGACATTTTCCTACAAATTTCTTATATTTGAAAATAAAATTTCTAGAGATTATGTGGGGAAAATTAAACTTTAATTCCACAATAATAAAAAATGTTAAAAGCTAGTAGGTTTATTAGAGAAACATAAGTGATTACTTGTTCATTTCTGTGAAATGAGTTACTTAAGATGCCATACGCCATAGCCATATGTGTGAAAGGAATATAATATGAAGTATGTAGAACTGTTTAAGAAAACATTTGGGAGTTCTTTTGGCTATAAAAAGCTCAGATTATGTTGATTAATTTGTTGACATCATAAATTGCAAAGAAAATTAAAAACAAGGTGATATGTGTATGACTATGTATTTATATATACATACACAAGCATACCTCAAATATATTGCTGGTGTGGTTTCAGACGACCACAATAGAGTGAATATTGCAATAAAAAAAGTCACACGTAATTTTTGGCTTCCCACTGCCTATAAAAGTTATGTTTACACTATACACAATAGTCTATTAAGTGCCCAATCACATTATTTGTTTAAAAAGTACATACTTTAAAAATACTTTATTGTTTAAAAATGCTAATAATCATCTGAGCTTTCAATGAGTCAAAATCTTTTTGCTGTTGGAGGGTGTTGCCTTCATGTTGATGGCTGCGGACTGGTCAGAATGGTGGTTGCTGAAGGTGGGGTTGCTGTAGCAATTTCTTAAAATAAGACGACAATGATGTTTTCCTCATTGATTGACTCTTACCATCATGAAAGATTTCTCTGTAGTAGGTTGATAGCATTTTTGCCCCCAGTAGAACTTATTTCAAAATTGGAATAAATCTTCTCAAAGTCTGCCATTCACTGCTTTATCAACTAAGTTCATGTAATATTCAAAATCCTTTGTTGTCATTTCAACAATGTTTCATGGTCTCTTAACCAGAAGCAGATTTCATATCAAGAAACCACTTTCTTTGCTCATTCATAAGAAGCAATTCATCACTTTTTCAAGTATTATGAAATTATAGCAGTTTCTACCACATTGGTAGTTACTTCCCCCACAGAAGTCTTTAACCCCATGAGTAGTCACCTATGAGGATTGAAATCAACTTCCAAGCTTCTGTTACGGTTGATAATATACCCTCTATGCATGCATCACAAGTGTTCTTAATAGCATCTATAATGGTGAACCATTTCCAGGAGGGTTTCAGTATTCTTTTCCCAAAACTATCAGAGGAATATCTAGAACAGCTATAATCTTACAAAATGTATTTCTTAAATAATAAGACTTTAAAGTCAAAATTGCTTCTTGATCCATTGACTACAGAATGGATATGTTAGCAGACATGAAAGCAACACTAATCTCTGTATACATTTCCATCAGAGCTCTTGGGTGACCAGATAGATTGTCAATTAGCAGTAATATCTTGAAATGAATATTTTTTTCTGAGCAGCAGTTCTCAACAGTGGGCTTAAAATATTCAGTAATCCATGCTACAAACAGAAATGCTGTGAACCAGGATTTGTTTTTCCATGTATAGAGCACAACAGAGTAGATTTACCATAAATGTAAAGGGCCCTAGGATTTTTGGAATGGTAAATGAGCACTGGCTTCAACTTAAAGCCACCACCTGCCTTAGCCTGTAACAAGAGTCAGCTTGTCCTTTTAAGCTTTGAAGCCAGGCATTGACTTCTCCTACCTATGAAACTCCTATATAGCATCTTCTTCCAATAAAAGTTGTTTTATCTCCATTGAAAATCTGTTGTGTAACCACTTTCATCAATCATCTTAGCTAGATGTTCTAGATAACTTACTGCAGCTTCTCCATCAGCACCGGCTGCTTCACCTTGCACTTTTATGTCATGGAAATGGCTTCTTTCCTCAAACCTCATGAACCAACCTCTGCTAGCTTTCAATGATTCTTCTGCAGCTTTCTCACCTCTCTTTACCTTCACAGCATTTGAGGGAGTTAGGGCCTTGTTCTAACTTAAGCTTTGCTTTAGGGAATGCTGTGTCTCGTTTGATCTTCCATCTCGATCACTAGTAGCTTTTCCATTTCAGTGATACAGCTGATTTACTTTCTCATGATTTGTATGTTCACTGAAGTAGCAATTTAAATTTCTTTCAATAACTTTTTTTTTTTGCATTTACAACTTGGCTAACTGGCACAGGAGGCCTATTTTGACTTTCAACATGTCTTCTTTACTCAGCTTATTTATTTCTAGCTTTTGATTTAAAGTGAGAGATGTGTGAATTTTCCTTTCACTTGAACACTTAGAGGTTATTGTAGGGTATTAATTGGCCTTATTTTAATATTGTTGTTTCTCAGGGATTAGAGTGAAGTGAGGAGAGGGAGAGAGATGGGGAAAAGGCTGCTTGATAAAGCAGTCAGAACTCGTTAAGTTCTACATCATATATGGATGCAGGTTATGGTGACCTCAGACAATAGTAGTAGTAACAGCAAAGATCACTGATCATATAACAAATATAATAATAACAAAAAGGTTTGAAATGTTGTGACAATTACCAAAATGTGACACAGAGACACAGAATAAACTCATGCTGTTGGAAAAGTAACAGTAACATATTTGCTCGACAAAAGGTTGCCACAAACCTTCAGTTTGTAAAAAATGCAATTATCTGTGAAGGACAATAAAGGAAAGCACAATAAAATGAGGTAGGTCTCTATATGTATACTTAAAAAAGCAAATTGTTAAACAGAGTACACATTATAAAGGACTTGTCTACCACATAGATGTACTTGATCCTCTCTATTTTTATTCTAAAGATAAAAGCAATGAAATTAACTGCTTTAACAATTGTAATAATAGTGAGTGGGCAACAGGAAAAATATAGAAGCTAGAAAGCAGATTACAGTGCAATGTAGTTATAATATTTGTCACAAGTTATTTCATTAAAAGACATCACATTTAGTTGTGACTGGTACATCATAGTAATTATGAATTGGGTTTTAATGTTTGATTATTTTACAACCCTTGACAAAAGTTGCAAATTTGAAAAAAAAATTTATATAAGTTATTCATTTAATTGATTTTAGTTGTTTAGAAAGCATCTTAAGACTAATAATAGTGAAATATTATTTGAAATATAGATTTATATTTGACATATAGATTTTGGTCATACATATAATTTGTCTTAATTTTTTGTGTCTTCATTTCATAAATAAAAGTTTTAAACTAAAAGCAATGCAAACACATGGTAAAAGTTAAAATAAAGCTGAATGTCTGTCCTGCTTATTTCAAATTTGATTATGCAAACAAGCCAAAACAGTCACCAAGAGGCAAACAGAAGTGAGAAACATTTGAAGATTGGTTTAATGGACAAACCTATCAATATTAAGAGAAACAAGGAGGCGTTTTAAACTCCTCACTTTTGTCTTTTACTGACTCAACCATACCTACCTTTATATAGCCTTACCTTTCTTTTATTTTACTTTTCAGACAACATGTATTTAGAAATTTCAGGTAAAGATTAAACTTCTATGTAAAAACTGTATTACGTTGATGATTACTTCCACTTTAAATAACATTAATATTAAATCAACATATTGAATTTCATGATTACTCTTCATAATAGTGAAAGAAAATAAATCAATCAGCAATAGTAGTCAATGTACATGAATCAATCAACGTGATACATCGTATCAACAGAATGAAGGACAATAA
The DNA here is from genome assembly GCF_029281585.2 of Gorilla gorilla gorilla. Classification (NCBI taxonomy): domain Eukaryota; kingdom Metazoa; phylum Chordata; class Mammalia; order Primates; family Hominidae; genus Gorilla; species Gorilla gorilla. The sequence continues at coordinate 21,656,390 of NC_073246.2, forward strand.
CTACATGATCATTTCAATTGATACCAAAAAAGTATTTGATAAAATTTAACATCCCTTCATGTTAAAAACCCTCAAAAAGCTGGGTATAGAAGGAACATACCTCAACATAATAAAAGCCATATATGACAGACATACAGCTAGTAACATACTGAATAGGGAAAAACTGCAAGCCTTTCCTCTAAGATCTGGGACATGACAAGAATACCCACTTTCACCAACCACCATTATTCAACATAGTTCTGGAAGTCCTAGCTAGAGAAATTAGACAAGAAAAATAAATAAAGGCCATCCGAATTGGAAAGAAAGAAGTCAAATTATCCTTGTTTATAGATAATAGGATCTTATATTTGGAAAAACCAATTCCACTGAAAAACTATTAGAACTGATAAACAAATTCAGTAAAGTTGCATACCTGTATCTATGTATCTCACAAATATACTGGAAGCAGAACCAGAGACAAGAATAGAGATATACCTGAATTTTGGTGGAAATGTTTTTCAGGAAAAAACTGAAGTAGGATAGAGAAGAGAAAAATAAGAACAAAGATATTTTGATCCACAGGGAGAAGACCCTGGAGAATGCATTACTCCCAAAAGATGGTTCCTTTTTTAGTCCAGAGGGTGAGATGTTGGAAACCATATACTGTTAATCAGGGCTAAAGGTCACTCCCTGGGGAAGGAGCAGTGGTGTAAGTTTTTTAGGGCAGTGACTCCTATCAGTCAAGTGCATTTCTATGTAGATAGGTGACACCTCCTAGCCATTACCAGTCAAAAGAGATACAAAGGAAATCTAGATAGGGCAACCACATCTACCACTACCCACAAAAATGTCTCTATGTGTAGACTCTATGTCTAGGCTTTATGTCTAGGCTTTTATACGACAAAGGCTGGATATAGTAAATATCCATATTTATCAAATTATATTTGTATTTCATAAACCACACAATTTGGCAAATATTTTAGCAAATTATTTCCCTATCTGTCTATATAAAGCCACAACCTTTGTCTACTTGTACACAAAAATACTTCAGATTTTGTATTTTTGGTGAAATGACTACCATTCCTCCCAGAGAACCAGAAGCATACCATCAAGGCCAGGAAATACATGTGGCTGACCTGAATACAAATATGAGTAGAAAAAACTCACAAAAAAAGAACTATAAATAGTCAATTAAAACAAAATCTCAATATTTAACCTCCCCAGCAATAAAAAAGAATTTTACACTTTTTATAATGGGTTCTACCCTAGTAGGGTTGGGAGAGTTATATGAAAAAAAAAAAAAACTCTATACCCTAAAAAGTTGTTTATGTATTGAAGTAGTAGAAAGAAACAGAGAGAAAAAAAAAAAAAGAAAGATAACCTATGTGTTCATAGATATAGCACTATAGGAGTCAATTCTTTCTTGAGAAAATAGTCAAGATAATAAAAAATCCAAGTCAAGAGTTTAGTCAGTGTCTTTTCCTTAATTTTTGTCCCTGCTCCTAATGCAGCAACATGATACCTATAATGTTGTATTTTCTAAGCTTATAGAAATTCTTCTTCTTCTTCTTCTTCTTATTATTATTTTTGAGATGGAGTGTTGCTGTGTCGCCCAGGCTGGAGTACAGTGGCGCGATCTCTGCTCACTGCAACCTCCACCTCCTGGGTTCAAGCGATTCTCCTGCCTAAGCCTCCCGAGTAGCTGGGATTACAGGTGCAGGCAACCACGCCTGACTAATTTTTGTATTTTTAGTAGAGATGTGGTTTCACCATGTTGGTCAGGGTGGTCTCGAACACCTGACCTCGTGATCCACCTACCTTGACCTCCCAAAGTGCTGGGATTCACAGGTGTGAGCCCAGAAAATTTCACCACTCCCAGGAAATACTTTTTAAATGCTGGCCCTCAGAAACCTCTGCAGTGGACTGTACAGGACATAACATTAAAAAACTCAAATTAACATAGTCCTTATTTCTTTTCTAACTAGAATTATTGTCAGTTTTTTTGGTCAAATAAATTATAGCACTATGCTCTAATAGGAGCAGCACATGAAAACATAATTTAAGCCAAAAAAAGTCAACCCTAAATATTTTTGCTGTTTTAAGGTGCTGGAGAGGATGTGGAGAAATAGGAACACTTTTACACTGTTGGTGGGACTGTAAACTAGTTCAACCATTGTGGAAGACAGTGTGGCGATTCCCCAAGGATCTAGAACTAGAAATACCATTTGACCCAGCCATCCCATTACTGGGTATATACCCAAAGGATTATAAATCATGCTGCTATAAAGACACATGCACACGTATGTTTATTGTGGCACTATTCACAATAGCAAAGACTTGGAACCAACCCAAATGTCCATCAATGATAGACTGGATTAAGAAAATGTGGCACATATACACCATGGAATACTATGCAGCCATAAAAAAGGATGAGTTCATGTCCTTTGTAGGGACATGGATGAAGCTGGAAACCATCATTCTCAGCAAACTATCACAAGGACAAAAAACCAAACACCGCATGTTCTCACTCATAGGTGGGAATTGAACAATGAGAACACATGGACACAGGAAGGGGAACATCACACACCGGGGTCTGTTGTGGGGTGGGGGGAGGGGGGAGGGATAGCATTAGGAAAAATACCTAATGTAAATTATGAGTTAATGGGTGCAGCACACCAACATGGCACATGTATACATATGTAGCAAACCTGCACATTGTGCACGTGTACCCTAGAACTTAAAGTGTAATTAAAAAAAATCTTTGCTATTTTAAATATTTAATAATAACCCTTTCATTATACTGTCAATTTCTTGTTCCTACAGAAAAATGCCCAAAAAGGTAGAGAGAAAGAAATATTTCTTCAGAGGCTGCCTTGTGGCTGGTCTTAACCGTATCAAAACATCACATTCCAATTTTAATGATTCCAAGCCTAAGGGTAGAATTTATCAATTTTCCAAGTTTCTAAAGACTCCAGGTAGCAAACAAGACACATTAGATTAGCAGGACAACAGCTATGTGTCCACAGGTTCTGTCCTGATCATTTATGAGCCTTTAAGAGTTGTCTTTCAATCAAGGTTGTGATATACCTTGCCCTTTATAAAATAAGCTTGAACTTTCTGTTGTTAAAAGAAACATCTGACTCAGTCTAATACCTTACCATAGGAACCTTATTAATCAGGTCTAGTATATATACTTTCTATTATGTTACCCTGCACTCATATAGAGCTATTTCAAAATTGCAATTCAGGTAGGTCTGACTGTCCTATTTAAAAATTATTCTCAACCCCAAGTCCAGTTAATCATTCCCATCTCAAACTTATGCTAAACTAAATCTTCCCATCCCACAAAATGAAAGTATTTGAAACATCTTTGGCTCTTTACAGAGCAGTGTGACCTCATATCTCGAAAGAAGTAAAAAAAAAAAAAATTATTCTCTTTAATAATTAATATGTAAATTTTATTTATCTATGTAAAGTGTATTAGAAAATAATTTTTAAAAAATCTCTCTTTAATTGTGAGTCCATTAATTTATTTTCTTTTACAAAAAATAGTAACAATAGAAACAGCAATGCAAATCAAGTTCATAACCTACCACTTTTGTGAGTTTTTTCCTACTGTTTCATGTCACAGAAATAGCTGTTTGGAAATAACTAAAGCCAGACCTACTGCACAGGGTCACAATTTTATCTATTTTAAATATCTTTGAACAGCCTCACAGCAGGATCTTGGTCTCTAGGAAAGCCTATTGTCCTCTAAAGAAATACCTGTAGGCATTTGAGAAAAAGCCAGGCATTTTCAATCCCTTTTAAACACAAAGAGAACATTTTAAAAGGCTGCTAATAATTCAATGGAGATCTAAAGGACAAATTTGCAATAGTTTTTCTTTACAGAGGCAAGCTCATTGTGCTGAAATGAACTCATAATTGTTCATGAAATATTTGCATGTGAGAATTATCTGCATTCCTCAAAACGGTGGGATGAAATTGGAATTCTCCTCTTTTCAATATATTTGAACGCATCTACATGTGCACAGTGAATTGGAGAAACATGTTTTTTTTTTTGAATACTACTTTCTGAAACATAATGAATAAAGAGGCAAATGGTATTTAAAATGGAATTATGCATCTCTCTAATTCAATGTTTCTATTTTAATTTCTAAGTTTCAAAATGTAGATCACTCAGCATCCACAACCACGGTTAAGTACATCACATATTCAGACCACCTAACTCTCGTTAACACAGTGATGTGTGATTCATGTCCTGGGTGTCACAAATTTCTGCCCAAATGTGTGATTTTGTATAAAATATGAGAGTTTTAGTCCTATTGATTTCAATATGATTTTATATAAACATGGCTCTGAAAAACTGTCTATATGAGTCTCTTACTTAAGAATACATTCTCCCATTAGATAACACCATTACTTTTTGTGAACAATTTTTATTATTTTCATACACACTTTTAATTAAAAATTGAAGGTGACAAGAGTAGTATAAAAATCTAAAAATTAAAAATTATCCACAATTTTTCTACTTTCAATACTTATTTAACATTCTATCAAACTTCTATTCTGTTTATTCTACCATGACTTTCTTGTCCAGAAGTATGCATAGATTTACTAACTACAAATCTAGTGCATGTATCTATTTTCCACTTTATTTTTAATGCATGTTTTTTTTTAAAGTTTTAGAGTTATAAAAACAAATAAGAATATAGCAAAGAGATTTCCCTTTCACACATAGTTTTCTCTGTTATTAACATCTTACTTTGGAATAGTATATTTGTCACAATTAATTAAGAAATATTGCACATTTTTTTAACTAAAGTCCTTGATTAATCACATGTCCTATTTTTTCCCGTAATTCTCTGTTCCAGAATTTCATCTGGGATATCACATTACATGGTTCTCGTTGCATCACCGTAAGCTCCTCTTGGATGTGACAGCTTTGGGAAGTAAGCTTTTGAAAAATCCTCGTTTATTGTCATAACTATACTGAGATTTGGGGAGGAAGGGCACTGATATAAAGTCCTGTTATCATCACATCATATGAAGAGTACATACTATCAACAAGTTGTATCACTATTGATGTAGATCTTGGTCAACTGGCTGAAGCAGTGCTTGTCAAGTGTCAAGTTTCTTTACTCTGAAGTTGCTGTTTTTGTCTCCATTCCCACGCTATATACTTTGGAAGGCAGTTGTTATGCACTTCTTTCCTGTTTGGTAAACTACACAATCATTTTTGTGTAACAGTATGGAGTCACATGTATTTATTGTGTACTTTATGTTATAATCCAATGCTACTTTATTTACTTTGTTTCTCAAATTATTCCAGCTTTGGGCATTGGGAGCTCTTTCAGTTGGCTATTATGTTCCTTTGAAGTACGTTTATCAGTGTGAAAGGGTTTTTTTGCTTGTTTGTTGTTTTTGATCACTTCCTTCCTTTCTAATGCCATGTAACACTCCAGACTCAAGTTTTAAATTTTCTGCCTCAGCCTTAGAATCAGCCTTTTCTCTAAGGAGTGTTAGTTTCTTTAGTGGTTAATGATACTAGAAACCAAGATCTTGTGCTCTTTGCTACTGGAATGTCAGTTCTTTTAGGTCCTCTCAGTTGACAGGAAAGAAAAAACATATGTATGTATGCTAACCTGTAGACATGCACATATATCTACCAACTCACTTATTTAACCATCATATCTGTATTAAGCTAAAAATGAATTCAACTATTCCAAATGTTACTAGGAGGGTCCTTGCTCCCAGAGTTCCCAAGATGGTGGTGGGCTGCTTCCAAAATGGTGGCGGGTGCTTCCAAGACGGTGGCAAGCCTCGTGTTCTCTGACCTGGGGTTCTTGGCCTCACGGATTCCAAGGAATAGAATCTTGGGCCATGCGGTGAGTGTCATGGCTCTATTAGAAACCGTGGGTCACGGAAGAGAATCATGGAACCCAGTGACTAGTGTTCAGCTCGATTAGGACGAACCCGGGCACTTAGCCGTGCAGGAACAGTGGCAAGCCTTTAGCCTGATCAGGAGCGGCAGTGGGTTCCTCGCTGGTTCAATTTCCATGTAGTTGTGTGGTTTTGAGTGAGTTTCTTAATCTTGAGTTCTAATTTGATTGCACTGTGGCCTGAGGGACTGTTTGTTATTATTTCTGTTTTTTGATTGTTTCTTTGTTTTGCATTTCCTAAGGAGTGTTTTACTTCCAATTTTAGAGTATGTGCCATGTGGCACTGAGAATAATGTATATTCTGTTGTGTTGGGGTAGAAAGTTCTGTAGATATCTATTAGGTCCAGAGCTCAATTCAAGTCTGAATATCCTTGTTAATTTTTCATCACATTATTCTTGTGTTGGAGTCTAAGTCTCTTTGGAGGTCTCTAATAATTTGTTTCATGAATCCGGGTGCTGCTATATTGGGTGCATATATTTTTAGGATAGATAGGTCTTTTTGTTGAATTAATCCCCTTACCTTTATATAATGTCCTTCTTTGTCTTTTTTTGACCTTTGTTGGTTTAAATTCTGTTTTGTCAGAAACTAGGATCGCAACCCCTGCTTTTTCCTGCTTTCTATTTGCTTGATAAATTTTCCTCCATCCCTTTATCTTGAGCCTATATGTGTCTTTACACATGAGATGCGTCTTGAATACAGCACATCAGTAAGTCTTGACTCTTTATCCAATTCTCCATTGTGTGTTTTTTAACTGCAGCATGTAGCCCATTTACATCTAAGGTTGATATTGTTATGTGTGAATTTGATCCTGTCATTATGATACTAAATGGTTATTTTGCACACTAGTTAGTGCAGATTCTTTATAATGTCACTGGTCTTTGTATTTTGGTATGTTTTTGCAGTGGCTGGTACCAGTTTTTCCTTCCCATATTTAGTGCTTCTTTCAGGAGCTCTTGCAAGGCAGACCTGGTGGTGACGAATTCCCTCAGCATTTGCTTGGCTGAAAAGGATTTTATTTCTCCTTCACTTATGAAGCTTTGTTTGGCCAGATATGATATTCTCGGTTGAAAATTGGCCCCTACTGTCTTCTGGCTTGTAGCATTTCTGCTGAGAGATCCGCTCTTAGTCTGATGGGCATCCCTTTGGAGGTAACCTGGACTTTCCCTCTGGCTGCCCTTAATATTTTTTCCTTCATTTTGACCTTGGAGAACCTGATGATTATGTATGTTGGGGTTGATCTTCTTGAGGATTACCTTGGTGGAGTTCTCTGTATTTCCTGAATTTAAATATTGGTCTATCAATCTAGGTTGAGGAAGTTCTCCTGGATGATATCCTGAAGGTTGTTTTCCAACTTGGTTCCATTCTCTCCATACTCCAATTATTGTATGTTCATTCTTTTTACATAGTCCCATAATTCTTGGAGGTTTTGTTCATTATTGTTTATTCTTTCTCTAATCTTGTCTGCTTTATTTCAGCAAGGTAGTCTTCAAACTCTGGTATTCTTTCTTCTGCTGGGTCAGTTTGGCTATTGATACTTGTGTAGGCTTCATGAAGTTCTCATGCTGTGTTTTTCACCTCCATCAGGTCATTCATGTTCCTCTCTAAACTGGTTATTCTAGTTAGCAACTCCTGTAACCTGTTATTGTTATAGGAGTTATTAAGAAATTATTTTAGGCAGATAGAAGAAGGGGTCCTGAGAAAGTTTTCATCTCTTTTAAAGCAGTTCCAGAAATGTTTCTTAGTTTTGGCTGCTGTACTAAAGACATAGATTTGAGGCTTGCTGGGGAGAACACGGAGAACCCCCTTTACCCACAGGTATTGGGAATGTTGGCCATGTTTGAACTGGCTTCTTTTCATGGGAAACCTCAGCATCATGTGAGGCTGGGAAAATTTCTGAGGCAACTGAGAATCTCTTACCAGGGCACACCCTGGTGTGATTCATAGGCCTCTGTACCGGACACAGACTCCAACAGCCCAGTCTGGGTGTTATTAGAGCATCCTCAACTGTCCTGTGGCAAAACTCTTCTTCCTTCTCTATCTGCAGCCTCTTGCTCTTTCTTTGTGTGAAATGTGCAAGGATTTTTACACCCTAGAAAGAGTTTTCCCATTTTCCCCTGTGGTGAGGTTACTTGCTACCATTTCTCTGGAGTGCACATAGCATTTCTAAGCCAACAGTGTCAACTCGTGGAAGTAAATCAGGCTTTAGGCCTCTTCTGGGAACAGGAAATTTCTGCCTTTAGCAGTTAGGGGTAAGATGTCTCCCATAGCCAAATTTTAGTCTCGATATTGTTCCACTGGGACAGTATGTAGGCCATTAGGTTCCTACATTTCTTTAAGGCACCTATTTTGTCTCTTATTAAGACAGTACTTAATTAGTAAGGGGATTTTAAATCCAGAAGTTAACCAGAACCATTCTTCTATAGGCAAATACTTTAGCATGGGCTATAATAGCACGATATAGAGTTCAATGTAGCACCCTTCCTCCCTTAAAGGGGCCTTGCACAATTACGTGATTTTTATTGAAATTCTTTCTTTTGGGGGGTGGGGGGAGGGGAGGCATACAGGCCACACAAGTCTAGGAGGTCAAAAGGAAACAAAAGGCAGAGGACTAAGACTGCTTGGGGGCGGCATGGCTAAGGACCAAAAGTTTAGTTCCTCTGGTGCCATGGATTGGAGGGTCACGCCTGCTATAATGGGCAGCACATTTAAATAGGTGCCAGGATTCAGGAGCAAAGGAGAAAAAATAGTGGAGGGGACACCCTCTACTGTTTTTGTCTCCATCCTAGATCACATACCAAAAGCAAAGAGACTAAAATACCTCTTTTATTCTCACTTCTTTTTCTAGATGGGTAACAGTTCATCTTCAACATGAACTCCCCTGGAGTGTATTTTGAAGTACTGGGACTTCTTCGACCTTGAAACTTTGAAAAAAAAAAGTAGCTTATTTTCTTTTGCACAAGGGTATGGCCTTTTTACTAGACCTTTGCAAGTGTTGCAAAATCAACCCAGCTCTTTTAGCAGCCATATTGGGCAGGCCCAGGGAAAATAGTTTCCCCAAATGAAAAAAGTAACTTTCAGGGAAATCATCTGAGGATTCCCTTATTTGGGGCCCCTTCAAGTCCCCTTCTCATTGCAGGGTCTTAGGCAAGTAAAGGGAGACTTGGGCCAATTTTCTGACGACCCTGATAGGTATATAGAAGCTTTTCAAAATTTAACTCAGGTATTTGACCTCTCATGGAGGAATGTTCCTCAGCCAAACCCTAACTGCAGCTAAAACAGGCAGCTCTGCAAGCAGAAGAAAATTTTGGAGATGAGCAATATGTCTCCTATAGTAGGCCAAAAAGGAAAAGAGAAAATGGGAAAGGCAAAGAAATAGGAAAAACACCATTCCCAATAGGAAAAAAAGGCAATATCTTTTGAGAACCCTAATTGGAACCCCTTTCTATGGTGTTTTACCTTTTTTGGTGGTTTAAAATGACTTATATCTCTTTTATAATGTTCTTCCAACCTGGAAAAAGTTCCCAACCTTAAAATGCTTGATTTAGATTTAAGCTAGGGGGAAGGGAACCCAGAAGCCTGATATGCCAGCAAAGTGGTAAAAATTTCTTACAAATGGGGCTTTTGGCTTCTCTCCCCCTGTGCAAACCAGTAAAAGGGATAATAAGGATAATCATTTATATTCTCTGTAAATTTATAATTAATGAAAAAGGATTTGTGAAGTTGGTCTTAAGCTGTAGACAATCTGGTGTGCCTTGCATGTCTTTCTGTATGGTTCTGTCAAATAAAGGGTATCTTAGGTTAGGATGGAGGCCCAGGACCCCATAAGTCTGCTGTTCAAGCCAGTCCAACAAAATAGTAACAAACTTGGCTACAGGCCTCCATCTTGTTTCATGTCCTTGGGAACATGACCTGTAACCGTGTGGCAATACTTTGTTTTAGCCTCCACCATTTTACAATGGTGGCTGTCTTTTTCTGCTAAGTCAGTTCCTGGGTGAGGGCCACAAAATCAGATAAGCCAGTTTATCAATCTGGGTGGTGCCAGGTAATCCATCAAGAGCAGGGTTTACAAAATATCTTATGCACTGATTTTAAAAGCAATTTAGGGAAGGTCAAAAATCTTGCAGCCTTCAGCTGCATAGCTCCTGGGCCATAGTTTCTAATTTTATGGCTAGTTTCTTGGGCTGGTCCCCAGACAAGAGGGAAGTGTATCTTAAGAAGAGGTTGTTAACATCTTTGTTTTAGACTATAAACTGTAAACCCGGGTCCTCCCAAAGTTGGTTCCACCTATGCCCAGGGATGGACAAGGAAAGCTTGGGAGCTAGAAACAAAATGGAGTTGTTTGGGTCAGATCTCTTTCACTGTCTCAGTCACAGTTTTGCAATTACTGTTTTGAAAGCTTCCTATCACCCCTTTAAAAATACCTTGTATGCCTGTGGTTAAGTCACAATCTAATTAAAGCTTGTCAGTTTCACCTGTGACGTTACTTTTTGTAAAGTTCAAAAGCAGAAAATCTTAACTGTTTGACGTGGCTAAAGTCAAATAACAAGGGATTTGAAAGGATTTTCTTTTTTTTTTTTTTTGAGAAGGAGTCTTGCTCTGTCGCCCAGGCTGGAGTGCAGTGGCGCGATCTCGGCTCACTGCAAGCTCCGCCTCCCGGGTTCGCGCCATTCTCCTGCCTCAGCCTCCCGAGTAGCTGGGACTACAGGCGCCCGCCACCACGCCCGGCTAATTTTTTTGTATTTTTAGTAGAGACGGGGTTTCACCATGTTGGCCAGAATGGTCTCGATCTCCTGACCTCGTGATCCGCCCGGCTCGGCCTCCCAAAGTGCTGGGATTACAGGCGTGAGCCTTCTTAAAGAGTGCTAGGCTTAATTAAACATGGATATTCAAGTTGTAGGTATATTTGAAAGGCCTTTATGTTTTTCTCTTCTTGGATCTTGTTTTTCTGGAAAAAGGCTCTTTTCTTCTCAGTTAAATTGGTTAATCCCTTTATTAAGCCCTCTCTTGCTTATATATCTTTTATTAATATTTGGACCCTGTATACTCAATACTATAATTTGAATTGCTTTTTCTCACCTAGAAGTAATCAAATTCCAAATGGTGCTGCAAACTGAACTACGCATGGACACGCCGTTCTTCCGAGGACCCTTAGATCGACCCCAGGAGGAGTCCCAGCTGCTGTTCCCCATTCAACACCCTTTTCAGCAGGAGGTAGCCAGAAAGAGTCGTCGCCCAAAACCCCCCAATAGCAGTTAGGGTGACTTCTCCATAGGGGGCAATGTTTTAGGAATTATTGAGAAATTACTTTAGGCAGATAGAGAGGAAAAGGGGTCCTTAGAAATTTTTTGTCTCTTTTAAAGCAGCTCCAGAAACGTTTCTTGTCTAGCAGAAAAGCCCCGGCTCTTAGAGCCGGCCGGCAACCTTTGGTATCCAAATGCTGACCATTAGAAACTGGGTCCATCCAACATGGTGATTCCCACCGTTGTCCTCTTGCCCTTGCCTCCACATGTGCCTGGCAACATGGCTGCCCGCCAACATATCCCCATTTTTGTAGAACATCATGGCCCCCTACACTGGCATATTAAAAGGTTAGGGTGGGAGGGCCAGTTTTTTCGTGGGTGAAGTGAATGACATGCCTGGTCAAACCAATACCCTGAACCCTATACAAATCAGACACAACCTCTTCCAGCCTCCTCATATAACTGGCTGATATGCACCGCACTTGAGGTCCCCTCTCTTGGCTTTGGAGCCCCTCCTCCTTCGGTCTCTGTAGGGGGAGCTTTTCCTGCTTTCTTCTCCCTTCTTTGCTGCCTATTAAACTCTCGGCTTCTTAGAACCACTCCACAGGTGTCCATGTAAATCTAATTTGACATGAGACAAGAGCCCTGGTGGTCCTCCACTCATCAGAGCTGTATCATTGTCATGGGTCTTAAGTTATTTGCATTGGGTTAAAACATGCTCCTTTAGCCTCAGCAAAGTTTATTACCCACCTTCTGAAGCCTACTTCTGTCAATTTGTCCATCTCATCCTCTGTCCAGTTTGGTGCCCTTGCTAAAGAGGTGTTTCAATCATTAGGAGAAGAAGAGGCTTTCTGGCCTTTGGGTTTTCAGCATTTTTTCATTGGTTCTTTCTCATCTTCATGAGTTTGTCTGGTTTTGATCGCTGAGGCTGCTGACACTTGGGTGTGGTTTTGATTGGGACTTTTTTCATTGATGCTGTTGTTGCTTTTTGTTTGTTTTTCTTTCAATAGTCAGGTTCCTCTTTTGTAGGGCTGCTGTGGTTTGCTGGGGGATCACTTCAAGCCCTATTCATCTGGTTCACTTCTGCACCTGGAGTTGTCACCTGAGGAGGCTGGAGAGCATCAAAGACGGGTGCCTCCTCCTTCCTTTGGGATCTCTGACCTTGATGGGCAACAAGCTGATGCCAGTAGGAACACTTCTGTATATGGTGTCTGGCGACCTCTGTTGGGGTGTCTCACCCAGTTGGAGCACACAGGAACCAGGACCCATTTAACGAAGCACTTTGGCTGTCCTTTGGTGGAGGGGCTGTGCTGTGCTGGGGGGAAATCCACTCATCTGGGCTGCCCAGATTCCTCAGAGCGAGCAGGAAGAAAGACTAAGTCTGCCAGTCCACAGAGACTACAGTCATCTCTCCTCCTAGGGGCTCAGGCCCAGGGAGATCAGAATTCTATCCCTGAGCCCCTGGATGAAGTTGTTGGAGTTCCTTCAGGAGGGTCCCACCCAGTAAGGAGGGTTGTGCAAGGGTCTGACCTGAACAGGTATTCTGGCAACCATCTGCCACAGCTGGTGTGATGCACTTTGGGGAATACCTCTTGGGACCAAGCCATCCAGCCTCCCTGGCTCCAGCAGGGTAAAAGCACAGCCTGGAGCTATAGTAATGACTGCTACCCCTACCCGAGGAAACTCAGATGGCTGAGACAGCAGGCTGCAGCAATGATGGCAGCTGCCCCTCCCTTGGGGAGTTCTTGTCTTAGGCCACCGCAGCAGTGGCTGCCATTCCTCCCTCAAGGAGCTCAGACAGCTTAGACAACAAACAGCAGCAGCAGTGGTGATGGCTGCCCCTCCACCTGGGAAATCAGCAGGCTTAGGCAGATTCCAGTTGAGTGGCTATTGAGAATCTGCATTACTCTGTGGTTGGGAGCCAAGGCCCCCACGGCATGGGCTCACAAGTGGGATTTTCTGAACTCTGGGTTGCACAGTTCTGTAGATAAAGCACATTTCCCAGGCTGGGTAGCACGGTCACTCACTGCTTCCCTTGGATCAGGGGAGGGGCTCCCCTGCCCCATGTGGCTATCAGGTGGGCTGAGGCACCACCCTGCTCTTCCTTTCTCTCTGTGTGTCACACCAGCTGCCAAGCCAGTCTTGATGACAGAACCTGGATACCTTGGTTGCTGCTGTGGGATTCACATGTTGTTTTGGTTCTTTCTGATGGAAGCCTTTGATTTCCACTGCTTCTAGTTGGCTGTCTTGGCCCAGACCCTCCAATCTTAACTTTCATTATTTCTTCTGTTACATTCTTTGTTTAGCTAGGTCTGTGTTTTTGATATATATACTTTTCCTTTATCTAGAAAAATTTCTTTTAATGTTTCTTACATGGCAGGCCTACCTGTGACAAATTTCTTCAGTTTTTGTCTAAGAAACTATTTTTGCTTCACATTTGAAGGATAATTTTCTAGATAAAGAATTCTTGGGTTGGTGTATTTTTCTCCTCCCCTGCCTCCTCCTCCTCCTTGTCCTTCCACACTTTAAATGTTTCAATCCACCTGCCTCTTTTTTTACATGGTTTCTGACAAGAAGCCTCCTGTAATATTATCCCTGTTCTTCTGTAGGTAAGGTATTATTTTTCCTTTGGCTTCTTTCAAGATTTTCTCCTCGTTTTTGGCCTCCCACAATTTTAATGATAACCTAGGTGTAATTGAGTTTTGCTTGTTTGTTTGTTGTGTGTGTGTGTGTTTTGTTTGTTTGTTTTTGTTTGTTTTAGCATTTTTTCTACTCAGAGATTTTTTGATCTGGGATTGAGTGCCAATTATTAATTTTGAAAATCATCAACCATTTTACATTCAAATTTTTTTTCTGCTCTGTTCCTTCTTGATTCTCTTTCTGGTTTTTCAAATATGTCTATGTTAATGTTACACTTTTAAAAAATGTAACAGTTCTTGGATGTTCTAGGAGCCCATCAAGAATATTCTTCATTTCTACTACAGTAATTCTTTTTTAAGAGACAAGTTATTGCTGTGTTGTCCTTGAACTACTGATCTCTTGGGCTCAAAGAGATTCTTCCACCTCAGCCTCCCTAGTAGCTGAGACTACAGGTGCCCGGCTCAGTGCTTTTTTCATTTCTAGCATATCATTTTGATTCCTTCTTAGAGTTTCCATTATTATATTGGAGCCCTGCTGATGGAAGTACAAAGGAGTATTCCACAATCTTATGATTATATCTTAGTCTTTTAATGGGCCTATGTCCCTGCACTTTGTGACCTTCACAAATGTTTACTACCTCTTCTGTTTTCTTAGGTGAGACAGAAAGGCAGATGGGGCTAGAATTGGCTAGAATTAGGGGATTTCCCTTCCCCTAGTTCTGCTAAGGTTCCAGCAAAGACTTTTCCTTTGGAGAGTAGACCTTTGTTATGTGGAGCACTCTGACCATGTTTCCAAATCATAACTTTTCCTTTCCCTGCTAGGAACACAAAGGGATCTTTGCTCTGAGAACTGTTAGAGTTCCTGAGAGTAAAACCCGTAAAAGTGTGGAGACCTTCTTAAGACAGGGTCCCCCAAGAGTTTCTCCTTCTAAAGCTAGTCCACATTTTATCTCCAACAATCAATCAAAATCACCATGTAAATATGTGTAACAGTTTATGGCTTCTGCAACTCCTGCTCCAAGTAAGTTAATTTCTGCTATGCTTCTCTGTATTTACCTATCTCTTCAGACCTTGAAATGCTGTTTTTGCCTTGTGGCATTAATTAAGTTTAAGAACAGTCATTGATTTTCAGTTTTCTTTTTCTTACGTACAGATGAAAGTGATGATTTCTAAGCTTTTTACCAGAGCTAAAAGTACTTTCTCCGTTATTTTTAAATACAGAAACCAGAAAATATGCACGCTCTTTTTCCCCTCTAAAATAAGTGCTTTCTCAGAATATGGCATGCTACTGTTTATTATCAAAGTTTAGAATCGTTATCTTAATAAGTTTTTTCTGTATAATCAAATGAATTATTTCCCTTTTCACAGAAAGTTATTTAATAATGCTTGAAGCTTTCTGAGTAGATTTTACTTCTTGTGTGTTATGCTACCTCTAGTGTGGACTTGATGGCTGCCTCTATACTATCCATTTAACCTGCAAACTGAGTATGTAGCAGTCTGGCATCATCTCTAGAAATGATTCTGATTTGTCTATAACAGTTAAGTCTATTCCAATTGGATTAGTTTAGATAATTCAATCAGACAAATCAAAAGATGCTTTCTTTTCTGGCTATGAAAAAAAAAGTATGTAACTATATTTTTCCTGGAGTAAGCCTGTTGCAGGACAAAATTTAAAAGTAGTGAATGTAAGAGATGAAAAAAAGGCCAAGAAATTATAAAATTATAATTGCCCATACAACTTCTGAAATTTTCAGTGTCTTAGCAAATACATGTTTTCAAACCCAGTGTTGGATTTTCTTTTACTAACACTAAACATATTTTTCTGACATAAAGTCTATGTCCTGAAAAAGAATGTAGAGTATAATGAATTGCGGAAACATTTTCCTGATACAAGAATATACCTGCTTTCTTAGAAAGCCTAAAATATTCAGAAGAATAATTAAAAGAATAAAAAAACTATATGAAAATATAGGAACCAAATTTAAAACACATCTATAATTTAAGACCATTTTCCTTAATCTGAAAATGGCATTTGATACTTCATTACCTTTTATTGAATATTTTATTTTAAGCATTTTTCAATGTGATTTCAAAACAGTCATTTATGTCACTTGGAAATCTGTTTAATATTTCTCTCTTTGGGTTTGCCATAATTTATGTACCTACAATGGTCATTTTAACAGTATAGGACAGTTAAGTTTGTTCCTATTTCTTGCTATTATAAATAACTTTGGGCCTTCTTATAGTTTATGTTTTACATCTTGTCTAGAATAGAAAACTGAATTATTGCACAGAATGTGTAATAGTGGTTTAACATTCTAGATCTCTATGGGCAAATGACTTTTTGAAATATTTCTGTCAATATCAATATCATCATTGACAAATAAAATGGCTCATCTTGGTGCATCATTGCTATCACTGAATATTACTGCCTTGAGAAGTAGAAATAGACTATCCAACTAGAAAATAAACATTTAAAAACAAAATAAAAAACAATAACATATGACTGAATCTGTATTTCCATTATTGTAAAATTAAATTAAGTGATAATTTTTAAACTAGTCATCTTTATTTTTATTGTTAGGAGTTGCCTATATTCTTTTAATGTGTTTAGTTAGATTTTAATAGAAAATTACTCAATTATATTCTTTATAAGGAGATTTTGGTGTTTTTATAGTCTTTTTTGTTTTTTGAGACAAGAGTCTTGCTCTGTCACCCAGGCTGGAGTGCAGTGGCGCCATTTGGGCTCACTGCAAGCTCCACCTCCTGGATTCACGTCATTCTCCTGCCTCAGCCTCCCCAGTAGCTGGGACTACAGGCGCCAGCCACCACGCCAGGCTAATTTTTTTGTATTTTTAGTAGAGACAGGATTTCACCGTAGTCTTGATCTCCTGACCTCGTGATCCACCCGCCTCGGCCTCCTAGGGTGCTGGGATTACAGGCTGAGCCACCATGCCCAACCTATAGTCTTTTAAAAATGTACTTAACAAACGTACTAAAACTTGGTCATATTTATTAAAAACTCTTTGTTGCTAATTTGCTTTTAAATTATTTTTAAATCATTTTTAGAACTTTCACCAGAAATGTAATAATTTTTTTTAGAAAGTTTGAACAATGTTGAGAATCACATAGATTCAGTAATCTTAATGTCAGAGGAAATATTTTATTGTTATTAATGGTATAATTATGTACATTATTTATAGGATATTAGTCGTTAATATGTTGTGAATATTTGTTATGACATATATACAGTTATTTTTTAGTGGCAACATAAATTCTATTTTTTGTTGGCTATTTCATGATATGGGATAGATAATTTCTGTATTATTACTGCTTTTCCAATTTTGAGTAGTCTCTAATTTTTTATGATTTAATTTAATGGATATCTTTTTAGATAAAAATTTGTACAGATTAATTATTTTAGCCTTTGGATACATTGCCAGAAAGTGACTTGGTTAATTAAGGATTAAAAGATAGCTACGAATGTTACATTCATGTTATGCTCTAAAAACTATGAACTGTTTACCTTTCTAGTAGTGTTTTAGAATTCCTGTTTCCCCAAAACCTAACCCCACATTAAAGATTAGATTTTTAAATTTTTTAAGTAGAAGCTATTATCATTTTTTTTTTTTATTTATTTGATGCTGGAGGGTTTTAAATATGTTTTTAGCTATTTTCTTTTTCTGTGTATACGGAAGTATACAAATTACTGGCTTATGCCTTTTTTACTATTAGACTATTAATAACTACAAGGACTATTACTATCATATGTATATATATCTAAATTATCTGTATCTATCAATATCAATATAGAAACATACTTTGTAGACAATTCTATTTTACTTTCTTTGTTATTGTCTACTTTTGTTCAGAAATTTTTTAAATGTCTTAATTTTAAAGTAAAGCACAGACACAGAAAACTATACAAAACGTGTGTGTGTGTGTGTGTGTATACATGTTTTGTAATATAACAACCAAATATATGTCTTCATAAATTACTAGAGGTGAATCTAGTTTTCACCAAACTTCCAGAAATTCTCTCACCCCTATTAGCTTATAAACATTATACAATTTGTAATAGCAATCACTCTTATTTTTATTATTCAATAGTTTAAAGATCCTTATGTGTTTTCTTATAAAATTTACTATTTTTCATTTACAAAATTAAAAAGAATATATATATATCTTTTGCTATGTAGTTCTCTCCCATCCAACCATTTCTTCATTATTTGTCTGTTTATTAACCTGAACCATTTGACTTGTAGAGTTTTCTAAAGTGTGAATTCTATTGATTTCATAACAATGGTACAGTTCAATATGTTCCATTGTCCTCTGTATTTTCTAAAAGTAGACAGTACCATCCAGAGACTGAATCGCACTTACTTTAGATTCCTTCAGTATGGCTATATGTGGTTAGCAAGACAATAAGGCACACTCCATCTGGTCGTCTCTCGTTTTTTACTCTTAACATTGCTATCTATATATGACCTATATCTAGTAATCAAATAGGGATTGGTAAATAATAATATTCCATTGCTATCACTTCTTTTTCCTTTATTATTTGAAATGCTTTTAAAATAAGACACTTTTACTCACCTATTATTTTCTACCAGTGGAACCATTTATGAAGAAAGGCCAGGATGTTTGATTCTTTTGCATTATTGATCATTTTTTGTGAATAAAGCAATGATTTTTCTAGCATCTTCCACAATTAGCCAATCTTTTTTTCTAGTATTTTAAAGAAATAATAGATTCATATGTATGTTCGAGGACCCAATTCATTGCAGTTTTTATTGTTATTGAAGTAGAGAGTGAACCACATTTAGCCAGTTGGGAATTTGAAGAGTCGGCTCCTAACTCTTTTTGAAATGTCAGTTGCCTTGATAATTTACTTGCTAATTGGAATGGCAACATGTTCTAGCCTCACCATATATATTTTCTGCCCCAGATCTGGAATTATCTATTTCAATCAGAATCCCTGATTTAAAAAAAAATTCTGAATAGGAATTCAAGACACAATCAAGGAATTGCTCATCTTATAGTATTTTTCAGTAGAATTAGAAAATAAATGTAAGATCAAATACCTCAGCAGTTGTTATTGACGTTCCTCTGTAAAGACTACAGATATTTACTTAACTTCTTCTCTATTACTTCTCTATTTTCTTTCTTCCCCTGAAAATTGTCGTTCTAAAGGACAAAGGCGATGGCAGAATTTGAACATCATTCAATTATCCTTTTTATTTTGTTTGGCATTACACACACAAAACAACAATCTCAGAGAAGCAATATATATAATTGCTGTCTTATGTAATTACTGAAAACATTTTTAAAGTTTTGCATTGTTCTTTTCATTCTCTCCCATTTCTATGGTTGTACTATATTTTCATTTCCTGAGCTTATAGCCATTATATAACTCTCTCTCCTTTCCTTTAACTCTGTTGTCTCTCTTATGCTTAATTATAATTCAACTCATATTCCTGCTTAATATGGAGCTATGTTATAGAAGAGAGATCTGGAGGTATATTTTAAAACAATTTTAGGAGCTAGATCCTCTTCAGTCCTTCTTTTCCAAGATTATCAATATTATAGAGGACAAAACACCTCAGTTTTGGCTCTTCTCAAATTGCTCCCATGTGTTTTCCAGTGAGTACTTTGGATATATTGGTATTTTCTATACAAGTTTGTCAGACACCAACTCTCATTTTTATTTCCTCAGATAACAATAATATGCAAGACTTACTGGTCATTTGGTTTGTTACTGACTCACTTGTATTTTAAGGTCCTGTGATATCTTTTGAACCTACTTTTATTAATATTATTATTGTATCAGATATCAACTCTTGTATTCTATTTCTCAGATATGACTCAATGGATATATGATAGCCTATAAAACATAGGTGGTTAAACATATTACTAATGATAACACAATCTATTTCTAAAAGAAATTTTTTTCATCCTGAACTCCATTGAGTTTATCTGTCTATATCTAGATCTATACCTATATCTATGATATAAACAGTGATTTCTCAAAATTCTTACCCATCCATAATTGCCATTTCATCTGTTGTTGAGAGATAGGATTCCTATCTCTTGATATTTGGAGACTTGATTTAAAAGAAAAATCTCAATTATTTTCTCACATTTTAGTAGAAGTTGCCTTTTTTGTGATGAACAAAATTTATATTTTCTAGATAAATTGTGATGACATCTTTATTAAGTCTAGAAAAGTTCATGAAGATTGAAATACCAATGAAAATAATTACTGATATTTCATATGTACATAACTTAAAATGTAAATGACAATATAGTATTTATTTGATTGCTAAAATTATGTTTGAATTAAAAAATTGTGCTTAATTAAAGTGATACATTTTTATCAACAGGCCCTTATTTAGGGGCAAATATATTTCCACTGCTTCATGGGAGCCTAATGTATGCTGCCATAACTTGATTGTGAATAAAATTATGTGGCATTTGATGCAGGAAAGGCAAAGTGAATTAGCCAAAATAATTTGAAAAACTAGTGAGGGGAAAATGTAACACTTTAACCGAGGAAGGCTTGTTAATGCACTTTTGGTGTGAAAGTTGAAGACTCTATGAGCTGAGTCTATATATTTGAACCCAGAAACTAACTGTTATAAAGATTCTATCCTATTTTTGCTGCTACAATATTAACCACAACGTGGAGAATGTTTATAGCATATCCTGTGCACACTTGTCTCCTATCACTCAATCAAGGACCACTTTTCTCAAATTAAATTTTTATTCTTCATAACCGTCCTTATGCATAAAAATAGAATATCAATAGAAAAACTTAAAATATGCATAATCTCTCTGCTTATTCCTCATGTAACTAAATTGTTCTTCATAGATCTACATAGTGTTAATGACATGAGAAAATTAAAAAAATACACATGTAATTATTGCCATTTTGATTATTTTGGTATGACAATTCAAGTTTATAGGCTAACTTTACTTTTTCTAAAAAACACCTTCTTACAGACATTAACTAAATCCCAGTCTCAAACATAGTATTTTATCCTTTGTTATATCCTGTATTCTTCACTAAACCTCTGTAGAAACGGTGAAAAGACATGATAACACAAGCACACTCTAGGGTTCTTACAGATTTGCATAAACCAGATTATAGGGAACAATTACCTAAAAGGATAAATGTGCCTGGATAAAGCACTGAGCTGGGAGTTTCGAGGCTGAGATTCCCATTGTCTGTCAGCTACTTGGTTTTGCTACTTATTTTTCCAACTTTTTTTTCTGTGAAATTATTTTTGCCTGAAGTTTTAAAATAAAGTGGGCTTCAGGAAAGTTTTATAGTTTTTCAAATTTATCTTTTCTGTTGTTTTTGTATAGTGTTCAAGATTATGTAACTTGTTTTCTTAGATTTTCCAGCTGTGTTTAACTCTCTACTTTAATCTAAATCTTCTTTTCTTTTAACTCTTGTCTTCATTCTGCTCAATTATGATACAATTCTCATAATTTCTCCTTAGTATGGAACTCTGTTCTAGAAGAAAGACCTGAAGGGACATTTTTTAAAAGTTCTTAATGACCAGACCACTCTATCCTCTTCAGTTTTGTTTTTTGTTTTGTCTTGTTTTTTGTTTTGTTTTGTTTTTCCCCAAACTAACCAATATTATAGAGGGGGAAGCCTCTCTTCATTTTAGCTGCTCTCCACAACTACCTGATGTTTAGGCTCAAATTTTCACCTAAAGTTGGATAGGAGATTTGAAGTGACTTGGAGACTGATCCAGGAAAAAGCTATGACTATAGGAGGCAGTAACACATGATGAGTTTTATTGGGAAGTGCTTGAACAAAATTGCAAGAGGGGGTAAGCCCCCTTACAATGAGAAATTGTCCAGAGGGTTACAGTGGGAAGATCACTCCAGACAGAGCGAAGGTTAGGGGAACTCCCAGACAAAAAGGGACTCTGAGAGGGCCTTACCTGTCTAGGTGATGTCAATCAGCTGCACGATGGGAAATTTCTAGGTCTGAGAGCCTTAAAAGGCCAGGAACCTAAGGCCTTAGAACAATAAGGCCCTATCATGTTAGTGGCTGGAAGATTCAGACTGAAGTGTCAGGCAAAGCAGACAGTCTCTAAATGGCTAAACATACGCTTTTCTGGACTATTTTAAGGTAAATATATTGTGAATTTGGTGCTGGATGACTTTGGAACTAATGTATCTTAGCCAAAAGTGAAGACATACAAAACCTAGGGACCAGTAGAGAGGCCATCTTTGGCTTATTAATATAACAAAGCAGAATAATAATTATTGTCACATACTGCCACATGAGTGTTGGAGGAATTAATGAGATAATACTTGAAAAGCTTTTTGGAGTCCTTCTCAAGAAAGGTAATTTATTAATATAAAACTGACTATTAATACAGCAAGAGCTTACACACAATCACTGCTGGTGTATTCACTGCAACAGAAATGAGCTGCTCATGGAGATTATAAACATTCACATTATTCCTTTAGATTTTATTGCAAGGGCATTCGTTTACATATTAAAAAGCTTTAGGAATATTCTTAAGACATCAATTTAAAGCATGGTTTGAGTAGAATTATAAAATGAACATTTGGATTTGAGTACAATTGTATAAATGATTAGTTTTTCAAGGATTATTTGTATTTAAATGTCTTGTTATATATAAAATGAGGAAAATATTCTTAATATTTCAAAATACGAAACTGAATTAAATATTGTGTTTTCACATATATCTAAATTGAAGCTGTACAATTTAATATATATCTAAATCTGTGACTATCATCCCTTTGGGGTAATATATTTTCCTTAACATTTGATAATAAGAGAATTCAGTCTTTTATATGGTTTGGTTCTGTGATCCCACCCAAATCTCAATTTGTAGCTCCCATAATTCTCACATGTTGTGGGAGGGACCTGATCACAGATAATTGAGTCATGGGTATGGGTCTTTCCCTTGCTGTTCTCGTGATAGTGAACGGGTCTCATGAGATCTGATAGTTTTAAAAATGAGAGTGTCCCCGCACAAGCTCTTTTTTTGCCTGCTGCCATCCACATAAGATGTGACTTGCTCCTCCTTGCCTTCCACCATGAATGTGAGGCCTCCTCAGCCATGTGGAACTGTAAGTCCAATAAACCTCTTTCTTTTGTCAATTACCCAGTCTCATGTATTTCTTTATCAGCAGTGTGAAAATGGACTAAATCAGTCTTCATATAAATAAATCATACATTAGAAAGTGTGTATGTGTGTGTGTTTGTGTTTCTAACCAACTTTCTCTAATTCTTGTTTTTAAGAGTTAAGCTTTGTAATATTATATTATTATAAGTTGGAAGAAAATTCTCTCTCTCATATTCAGTGAGATTTATTGTGCAAATTTAAAGATTTATGTTTAGTACACAGGGGCAACAGAAGTAACATGGCTAGTAAGTGCACTTTTATATAATTTATTTACATTTATGTAGTTAATGTGAACATAGAATGAGTGAAAAGATAATTTAAATAATCCCATATTTTTATCAGCTATATATAATATATATTTATTATTGACTATTTTAAGTAGAAAGTTATTATTAAAAATGACAGTTAATGCTGTATTTCTAGTTTTTACAGAATTCATCCTAAAATAGTGGGTATATGAAGAGAGGAGCAAACATCAAGCTGAAAAAAGATGAGTGAAAATTGTATACTTAGATCCAGTTGATAATTGTATAGGCCCTGTTTATTAGTTATTTACCATAGATGTTAGCTTTCCACTTTCTGTTTTTCACTAGATCTGTGAGCATCCTACATATTTTCATGCTGTATTCCTGGGAAAGATTAACAGGAAAATGGGCACTATTTGTACCTGTTTGGATTCTCTACACTAAATCTACGTTTGCCTGAGATTTTAGTCTACCTATCTTTAAACCTCGTGATCAAGCTTTAAATGATAATTAGTATCAAAATTATCTATTGCCATAAATACAGATATAATATTAGGAAATTAATAAAAGGAATTGAATTAAATATTTAAAGACTTTTTTCTGAATTCTTACTAAACAATTAAACATATACTTCAGTAATGAAAATGATTAGATAGTAACCAGATGAAAACATCTAAAATCATTCTGAATAGTCAAATTAATGAATGATGGTTAACATAATGATAAAGATGGAATGATTTTTTTCTTATGTATATTTTTAATCAACACAATGATTTATAATGAGCAACACTCAGAGTTGGCTGCCCCAGTGTAATCTGGGGACACAAATAATGAAGAGTTGAAGAAAAAGATTCAAGAAGATCTGAGGTGATATCTTGTAAGTGTCTTATACAATCCAGGTTTGACCATTCAGATCTGTTTGTGTCCTTATTATCATGCTTCTTTCTAACTCTACAGAGCCTTTGAATTTTGTGTGAATAATATGCCTTTACTTCTTACCTGAGACGTAGGCATACAAATCCAATTAAGCATGCAAGTTCCTTCAAGTTGGTGACCAGTCACAATTTTAAGAGGATTAGTGAAACTCACTACAGTCTTCTTTGCTGCAGCTCTTCTCAAGACCCTGATAGTCATAACGGTCTTCCACAACCTATTTAAGGCCTCCTTTACTTTCACCCAGAATTTCTGTTGCTCTGAGCTGCTTGACTGGTGATATGACATCATCCTTGAGAGGTTTGTACTGTTAGCTACCTTACCTTGTTAACAAATGTTGGCTGCAACTTATCATTTTCCATTCTTTCTGGGCATGACTATATCAACAAATGCCTCGGAAGGTTTCTAAGGTCCAGAAATGCTTCTTCCTTTCCTCACTGTGTACAGAAAACTATAGCACACTTTGGTAAACAGAGTTCATTGCCCAATCAGTTTTGTAGATCTTTTCTTTTTCTTCTGGTTCCTTTGAGGAAGCCAACATGGCGAAAAGGTAAATTCTACTCCTGTTTTAGCATAAATCACAATGATTCTCTTGAGGGAAGTGTTCTTCTCTTAGGAACCGAGACCTTGAAACTGGCAGTGTATAGAATTGAAAAGATGTGAAGCACACACTAAAATGATGATGATGGCTTTTAGATCTATTGATATAGTGAGTCACAGCTGTTGGGGCACACACAGCACTATATATCTGCTCTTGAATCAGCACATCAAGCACATGCTGGAGACGATGCCTTAACCCTGCAGGCTGTTTTGTTCATGCTGGCTCCATAGAAGACAT
Source organism: Gorilla gorilla gorilla (assembly GCF_029281585.2). Lineage (NCBI taxonomy): Eukaryota > Metazoa > Chordata > Mammalia > Primates > Hominidae > Gorilla > Gorilla gorilla. The sequence goes on from NC_073246.2 coordinate 21,681,386, forward strand.
TTTAACTGTCCTTACACTGTTCTTACCAGACTGACTCGTTTTAGGACACATTATAAGACATACATATATGTGTTTGTATGTATACAGACATTAAGATATGTTAATTTGTATATAATAATAGTTAATAGTAATATACAAATTAGTGTGATATATATCACACATATTCACTAATTTATGTCATTATTTATTATAATTATTATATATTATATTATATATTAATATATATATAAACCCTTGAGGTTATTTCATCATTATTATACCATTTTTTGGTCATAAAATCTATCCTCTTCTCTGAAGTGGTATCATTTGTGAGACACTGCATAAACAAATCATTCTTGAGCCTTAGATAGTGGGGAATGTGGAGGCATTGCATGAGTGTCTTAGTTTGGGCTGCTATAACAGGATACCATGGATTGGGTGGGTGGCTTAAACCACAAACATGTATTTCTCATGTTCTGCAATATGGAACCAAGATCAGGTTTTTGGTGAGGGCTTTCATCTTGGTTTACAGATAGCTGTCTTCTCACTATATCCTCAGGTGGCACAGAGAGAGAGCTCTGATTCTTTCATCTCCTTATAAGGGCACCAATCCCAACATGGGGGTACTACCACAATGGTCTCATCTAAATCTGATTATATTGCAAGGGCTTAACCTACAAATATCATCATATTGGAGATTAAGGCTTCAATATATGAATTTTATGGGGAAACAGACATTCAGTCTATAGCAATAAAGAAGACAAACACATATTTAGAATATTTATCAATTATGGTAAGGATTGATTGCTGTCTGCTCCAGGATGGCAGAATCTAACATGTGACATACCACCAAGTGGCTGAATAGTTCACTATTCAGTTGTTTACAGCTGATATCTGCGGTGGCGACATTGACATTGATCAGTGGCATGGGTTAGAATTAGCTCTGGCATGATGAGGCCTATGCACTCAGGCCATTTCATATTTGCCATCCTTGACACTATGCCTCTAATGCTAACGGTCTCATTGTGCCAAAGCTGAAGTAGCTGAGCAAAGAAAATAATCAGCATCTCTGTCTGGTGGCAGTTGGGTGAGATTCAAATATCTGTACCTGTTGTGCATATTTCTACATCTTCTTCTTAGCCCATCATGTCCCTCATGTTGCATCAAGTTTTGCTCTTTCCAAACCCTCATTGAAACATTCAGTTATTCATAATGAGATCCATATATATCCACACTTTTAGGCACTTTCTCCTTCTATTTCTGGATTTCAAATCCATAATTCATCTGTGAACCAGGCCTACATCCATTCCTTCTCTATTAGTTACCTCTAGAGAAATCTCCTTGAGAATATAGTTGAGACAAATGTAACAGGGTGGTTTGCGCTTCTTATCACATAATTTACCCATATCTTTAGACCTGTTCTGTCCTGATCTCAAACAAACCACCTTAACTGAAAAGTTTATTGTTTCAATTTCTGCTTAACTTTGTCACTATTGACTCTAATATTGCCACTTTTTGATGGGCTGACATAATTGCATAGTAACTTGATGTTCCATGTTCAAATGCTCAGTATTAAGCCTGTACCAAGTTGAGGAGTTATTTTTAAAACAGTGATTAATTCTCTGATGCAGAAATCACAGCCTTGTTCCAGAATCTTAAAATATTGTACTTTTACTCTATTACTGAAGCTTGTTCAGGGAAAAACATCCACATTTTTGACAGATACTACCAGACACGAGATCTGCAGGGTTACATGGCCCAAGTGTTAATGCAGCTTGTAACATACTCTCACCATGCTGCAGAACCTACTGTTGCTCTGGACCCCTCTTGAAACTGTCAGCTTTTAAATCTATCAAACTGTTTATGGTAGTATTCCAAAATACATTATACCATCACTACAATCCAAAGAGGCTCACTAAGTGCAGTGGTAGGAGATATGAGGTTAAAAAAAAATCAAAGAGCCTCCAATCTTAGTAATCCCTACATGTTCCAGACAAATGGATTTCTAAAATCTTTACTACTGTAATAGACTTCTAAATATTCATTGAATTTGTTTCCTATCTCGTGGAATGCATTTGTTTTAGTAAGAAAATTTAAGGTATTCACTACTCCTTCTTATTAGAAACAGTTAACACGATGTAATCAACATAATGCAAGAGCATGCAGCTACTAGAAATGTCAGGACCAAGGATATTGACTATATTATGACAGAAAGCAGAAGTTTTTAACCAGTTCTGGAGCAAGACAGTATATGAGGCACTGTATAGGTACTCTTGCCCTTTTTTGTAAAGATTAACTGGCTTTGATTCCCACTAATGTTATGTATTCAGAAGCATTTACCAGCTCAATAGCCAAATATTGGATGGGTCTGTTTCAGTATGGAGATGACATCCAGTACAGCAAGTATAGGTATGGCTACTCCTAGTTAAGCTTACCATAATTTTTAATCTCATGCATTTTTTTCATAGCAACCAGAGAGATTAAATGAATGGAGATGAATGGGAGCCACTCCACCATTCATCAAAACTTTGATACTGGACTCAATTGTGAATTTGACTTGAAATTTGATAATGCTTTTGTTTTACTATTCTGCTCAGCAAAATAGTACATGTTTTACTATTTTCCTAACTTAATGCCCTTTCATTCTGAAGGTGAGATAACAAACATTGGATCCTAAATATATCACTCCAAGTTGGACCCAATGGATATAGGCTTGAACCAAAACTCTGTTCATGAATAGACTAACAAGAAAATCTGATAGTGTTCTAGGTCCTAGTGTAAAAGCTATTTTTTTTTAAAAAATTACTTTTCGGGAGATGGAAGACAAATTACATAAAGATTCAGAGACCTATTACATAAGTAAAGATTTTAGGAATCTTCTTTTCTGGAGCATGTCAGGATTACTAAGGTAAGAGACATTTTTCTTTTTAACTTCATATCTCTACCACTAAGGCACAAAACTTAGTGAATCTCTTTGGATTGTAGAGGCTATATATTTTGGAACACTGTTGTGAACATGTTGGTGGATTTTGAAAGCTGATAGTTTCAAGAGGGGCCCAGCTGGATGGGACTGCCCTCAACTTATTTCTGAGGAAGCTTAAAGTTATGGAACTGATCCTTAGCCAATATAATGTCAAATGGGCTAAATGATGATTTATAATATGCTTTTCAAAGTTTCAGACTCTCATAGCGTGTCCCAAGGCTTGCTGGCTTACACCTGACATAATCTGTTAAATAGCCTCCCTTGGTTATGTGAGAAGAAGAACAAAAAAGACCTTTGTATTAGTTCGTTCTGACACTACTATAAAGACATATCTGAGACTAAGTACTTTATAAAGGGAAAAGGTTTAATTGACTCAGCTCCACATGGCTGGGGAGGCCTCAAGAAACTTATAATCATGGTGAAAGGCAATAGAGAATCAAAAGCACGTCTTATATGGTGGCAGGCAAGACAGAATGAATAAGAAAGGGGGAAGAGCCCCTTATAAAACAGTCAGATCTTGTGAAAACTCATTCACTATCACAAGAACACCAGAGGGGAAACGGCCCCCATGATCCAATCACCTCCCACCTGGTCTCACTCTTGACATATGGGGATTATGGAGATTATAATTTGAGATGAAATTTGGGTGGGGACACAGAGCCAAACCATGTCAATCTTGTTGAACACTTTTGAAGAATTCCCACTCTTTTAAAAGCAAAAATTCCTTACACAAGTCTTGGTCATTCAATGTCTGCAGATAAAGAAAGAACTTTATAAGAATGAACCCTGGGAGATGTGCCTCAGTGTTGTTTGGACAATACTTACCAACACTCATTTTCTCTTCCTGCATCATATTGTCTTCAACCAAGCCTTATAACGGTACACTCTGTGGAGATGAGTGAGTTAATTTCATTATTTGACTTGCATAATATTTGTAGTTCCCTTGCCCCAATGTCAATCAAGATATACAATCTAAGAGTTAACAACCGGCCAGTGGTCCTTTTAGGTAGAATCAGGGACTATGTGTCATATATACATGCGGTGGCATTTAAATTTCTTTTCTCAAGGGGATTCAGCACTTTTTTGCTCAAGAAGCTCTAGGACTAATTTATAGCTGGATTTTTAATGGAGATACATGTTTGTGCAGTGGTGGACTTTAGCCTTTCGCATACCAGCTCTGGTTACTTATTTACTTATTTGTTGTAATATGTATTTGCTATAGATTTCTTTATTATTCTTGAACTTATACAATTTTAGAAACTCCATCATTACCTGTGTACTTATCATGCATATTAGCCTGCTGTATCAGGTCACTCATGGACAAATACTCTGTCACTTTAGCTTTTCTGTTTTCTGTAGCTATCATTTCCACCTTGCTTTCAACAGTTAAAGGCCACCATTCTGAAGTCCTCAAAATCAGTAATATTATAGATCCAAGTTTAATAGCAGCAGTGCCTACTACCAAGCCCTGCATATTGAGGACAGCCACCATGAAGTCTCTCAAAGATATCAGTGGTTCCCCCACCAGGGAATTCATTATTGCCTCAGTAAAAGGAGTATCCTCTGGGGCCTTCTGGGAAACATAATCAACGTTCTGAGATATTACATGGTGAATGTATTCTAAACCTTATTTCTTCTTCATGCTCCAACAAAGTGGTTTGACTATGTTTACTTTTTTTTTTTTTTTTTTTTGAGACAGAGTTTTGCTCTTGTCACCCAGGCTGGAGTACAATGGCATGGTCTTGGCTCACTGTAACCTCTGCCTCCCGGGTTCAAGTTCAAGTGATTCTCCTGCCTCAGCCTCTTGAGTACCTAGGATTATAGGCATCTGCCACCATGCTAGGCTAAATTTTTTTTGTATTTTTATTAGAAAAAGGGTTTCGCCATGTTGGCCAAGCTAGTCTCGAACTCCTGACCTCAGGTGATCCGCCTGTCTCAGCCTCCCAAAGTGCTGGGATTACAGGCATGAGCCACTGCACCCTGCCATTTTTACTTTTTTTTATTCTACACATCTTCAAGATCTACTTTTAAGAAGACATTCCAGAAGACTATTAGGATTAAGTCCAATTTTTCCTCCAGTACATAGAAACTTTAGTAACAGGGTGGCCATATCAATAATTTCTCCAAAATCCAGGCTTTTATCTCACATATATTGTTCCCATACTCTTCCAATCTATTCCCAGCATTGGCCCACTTTCTGCAGGACATATTTCCAGATTCTGTTTTCTCTTTGGCAAATAAACTATTTCTTATTGGTAGATGGACCACACTGATCCACATAAACTCTCCAATAGGTGACCCTGACTAATGACCAGAAGGCAATGAGGGGTGGTAGAGACAGATCTTGAAGAGAATAAACATCATTTTGTGAGGCATTCACTTCTGGTGAGAGGTTATTGCATATGTTTAACTATGAGAGCATTTTTTACGTCTAATACTAGGAAGGAGGAGCTGTTTGTTTTGTTCAGATTGTTCAGGGGAATATGGAAGTTCAACATTATCAGGCTGTAGCATCTATCACCTTGCCAGGTCTCAAGTTCAAAATATTTACCTATCAGAGCCTTAGTATAATATAGAAGCCTTGTCAAGGTTGCCCATTATTTTTAATTGTAAACTTTGCTACTTTTACAATAAGATCTCTGGCTTACATTTTAATAGAAGCTGCCCTCAACCTGTAAGAGAAGAGAGTCTACATAAAAGCTGTCACCAAAGCTCTTTGCTTTCACAGTTTTACAACACACCTTCAATTTCCAGTTGGCTTCCCGGAGCCTATAATTTTCTTTCTGCAGGGCCTTCCAATGTCATTAACAGAAGCCAGTCTAGTCTTCAGTCTTTATCATTATCATTGCCCTCATACTATTCAAGTGCCACAGTCCACATATATCCAACACTTCTCCATCCACTTCTACCTTGCTCCTATTAATCAAAGGTGAAATCCTTAGCACTTGTGATGTGAATACATGGCATGTTTTATCACCAGTTTATTTCTGGCATCCACTGTTTTATCTTAGGCTTTTCAAATCGAACTTGAGGCAAATGCTCATAGGCTACGTTACCAGAAAGTACAATCCAAAAGAAACCAGAGAGGGGAAATACATGAGTGAGGCAGAGAATGCTAGACAGAAAATAAAACCATGTGTTGCCAGAGTGTATGCCACTATTTTGTCTCAAGTCAGACCTTTTTTTTTTTTTTTTGGTGAGACAATTATGTGTTTCTTTGCCTATAAACAATCCAGACCTGGAGTGGAAGGAGAATAATTTATCCACTGGTTTCTACCTCTCATTGGTTAAAACTTTGCTTTATGTCTCCAGTGTGTGCCAGGGTGAAGGTGATATGCATATCCCATATATTTGTCTGTCTTAAAGTTAACAGGACTAAGCCGAGGGGGAGGTGTGGGACACATGATATGAACATGAGATAAATTGATATTGAGCTGTGCTTGCTGCTTAAACCACAGCTTGATTGAGCCACAAGAGATTGTTGCTGTGGTTGATTGGTGTAATACAAGTTGGCAAGAGCTCTTGATGCATAAATCTCAAATTTATGAAATGGTGTAATGAACAAACCAACAACAACAAAAAATAGTTATCTTTCCCCACACTGTGATACCCCCTTGATTCTTACCTCCCAAGGGCAAAAACTTTAAACTCTGTTTAGATTTTTCTTATGGTATCTAGTAAAACATTTTAAAGAACATACTTAATGGTATGCAGGCAAACATTTTAAAATAACATGTTGCTACTCTTCTTCCTTTTTTTCCTCTTAAAATATTAGGTATTAACTATTGACTGTCTTATTCTGAAAATGAGTATTAGCTCTGTTGGCCTACAATGCTATGACCTCCAACATTTACACATACACATAAAAAATGCACTCGTGCTCAAAAACACATAGACACCAAAGCATGCAAACACACATAAGTCTCTGTTCTACTCATTCTATAAATAGGATTTTATTACACATTGTGTTTTTGAATCAGTATTATGACCATCTAAATGCTACTCACAGCTGGCCCACATTCTGGTAAGTATTTTATTGCTGTTACATTGAGGCAGGTTTAATTCACTTACTTGCATAGTTTCCTCTAAAGCTGTTACTCATTTCACATCAGACATTAAAACAAACAAAAACCAAAAACAAAATCAAATACTCAGACACACACACACACACACACACACACACACACAGAGCTATAAAATTGCCCTCAATTTCATTTAAAAAAAAAAAAAAAACCTCCACTATAATCCATCATCCTTACTCTACACTCAAGTGCCTGACAGTTACACATGGCTGGGGAGGCCTTAGGAAACTTACAATCATGACAGAAGGCATCTCTTCACAGGGCAGTGGGAGAGAGAATGAGTGCAAGCAGGGGAAATGCCAGACCCTTATAAAACCATTGGATCTCATGAGACTCACTCATTATCATAAGAACAGCATGGAGAAACCACCCTCATGATTCAGTTACCTTCACCTGGTCCTCCGCTTGACATGAAGGGATTACAGGGATTACAATTCAAGGTGAGATTTGGGTGCTGACACAGAGCTAAACCATATCATTCAGCAAACCTCATGTTGAAATTTGATCCCTAATCTTGGCGATGCGGCCTAATGAAGGTGTTTGGTTTATGGGGACAGGCCCCTCATGAATGGCTTAGTGCCATCCTCATGGTAATCAGTGAGTTCTTTCTCCATTAGTTCCTGCGAAAGCTGATCAATAAAAAGAGCCTGGCATCTCCCCCATCTCTCTTGCTTCCTCTCTCAACATGTGATCTTTGCAAATGCTGGCTCTCCTTCCCCATCTACCATGAGTGGAAGCAACTTGAAGCCCTCACCAGAAGCAGATGCTGGCACCATGCTTACTATACAGCCTGCATAACTGTGAACCAAATAGACAACTTTAAAAAAAAAATAAATCATCCACCTTCAGGTGTTTCTTCATAGCAAGAAAATAGACTAAAACCAGTCACATTCTTGGGCCCTGTAGTTTCCGTTCGTTTGTTTTACCTCACAGTTTATGGTGGAGTACATCTTCTTAGAAACGATGATTATCATAAACTTCTTAGTACCTTGCTTATCTGAAAATATATTCATATTCCTTCTATATGTAACTATTTTGCAAGTAGCATTCTGCCTACTCATTTAGCACATTTCTATTTTCCTTCTTTTTTTAAGTAAGTCTTTTTTTGTCTCATATTTGATCAGGTCTTCCATCTATTTTTTATGTATGTATAGGTTTTATTCCCTACCATATTTAGAGTAGGAATTTAAGAAGGAGTGTACATTAATATGTGCATCAATGTTTAATCTTAAGTTTATATCTTTAGACCTTTTAATTTTCAATAAATTCTGAAGAAAGAAAAGCTGCTCAGAGAAATATATGAACTTGTTAATGTCATCAATTAAGGTACTATTTTGTTTTCCAATAGGAAGTTCACTTTTTTATATCTGATTTCTCAAAATACCCTATATAAAGTACATGCCAGAAAATGAGATCCAAGATCAGCAAAATGTAAAATCACCACAATTCATTGGGTTTTTATTATCAGTTGAATCAGCAATTTCTGAATCATACAAATATGCACGAAAATCATTTGATAATTTCTTCAATAGTTATATCAGAATGCAAGTCTACATCCAGCCATCAAACACCATCTAGATATTAACATTTTTAGAAGTTGCAAGCTTAAATTGAACCCCTTAAATTTTCATTTTCTCTCAAAGTCTCCTCTAAATTTAGTATATTCGATTAGGCAAACTATGCTTGACTTTCTTCATTAAAAAACAGTAACTATAGGACTCATTGCAGAGTCAGAAAACATAAAATGATAAAACACAATATTTAAAATGTATTATTATGACATTATTTTTTGACTATGGATTAAAATATTAGCTACTAATTCTGCTATGAAAATACAGTAGCCTTTCCTTATCTAAGGGAAATACAAAGAACCCCAGTAGACTGCTGAAACCATGGCTACTACCCTATGTATTCCATATGCACATTACCTTTTACTTCTTTACTATTTCATGGATAGCAGGTTTGCTCTAACCATAAATCTTAGCAAGCTCAGCATATAATATCACCCCCTCCTTATTAAATTGAGAACTTTCACCTTTTCACTTAAAGGACGCACTTCATGGCTTTTCTCTGGCATATCGAAATTGCCAGTATTGCTACTCTCTCACTTTGGGCCAGGGCTGTGGCCATTATTAAGTAAAACAAGGGTTATTTGAACTGTGATACTGCAACAGTTGATGGAATAATAGAGTCATTTACTAAGTGACTAACAGGCAGGGAGCATCTACAGTGTGGAGACACTAAACAGGGACAGAACTAGATGGCATGGGATATTATCTTCCTACCCAGGAAGACACTATTTAAAATTTGGAAGTTGTTCATTTCTATAATTTTCTATTTAATATTTTCAGAGCTTGGTTGAAACTTCAGGAAGCAAAACCATAGATAAAGGTGAACTACTGTAGACATAAAGGTTGATACAGTTGATGGGAATTTTCTTTGAGTATCATAAGGTCAAGATTGATTTGCTGCTTTTTAAAATATGCAGTGGCTATTATTAAATTCAATTTATGAGTAACATCAACTCTCTGAAAATGCATTATTTTGTAAGAATGTATTGGCTAATTTTTGAAAACTAAGACTGTGATAGCATTCCAGAAATTAAAAATTATGCATACATATATACCAGGCTAGATATTGTCAAATAATTTAACCTTTTAAATTTTAAAAATATGATTTTCCTGAACATTTAATAAGCTACCAAGAAAAAAAAAGTATTTAAAATAGAATTAATTCAAAATATTTTTCAGGAGAATAGTATCTCGATAATATCAGGGTTGGAAAGACCATACTATATTTAGTTGCACAATAGAGGATTAGAAACATCTTTCTCTGTGTGCTCACAATTAAGAAAATACAGTCTTCTTAAAGGATTTGCTAATTTGGTTCAGCTTAATTTCATTCATAACTCTTTAGAAACAATATATTGATGTGACAGTGAGAGATTAATAAAAAGTATTTTTTTCTTCCTTAAACTTAGTTTTAGAAAGCCAAATTATAAAATACTATATTCTAAAAAAGTGATATGATTTGGCTGTGTCCCCACCAAAATCTCATCTTGAATTGTAACTCCCACAATTGCCATGTGTTGTAGGAGGAACCTGGTGGGAGGTCATTGAATCGTAGGGGCTGGTCTTTCCCCTGCTGTCCTTGTGATAGGGAATAAGTCTCATGAGATCTGAGGGTTTTAAAAACAGGAGTTTCCCTGCACAAGATCTCTTCTTTTGTCTGCCGCCATGTGAGATGTGCCTTTCACCTTCCGCCATGTTTATAAGGCCTCAACAGCCATGTGGAATTGTAAGTCCATTAAACTCTTTTTCTTACCAGTCTCAGGTATGTCAGTATGAGCAGTGTGAAAATGGACTAATATAATAAATTAGACCAGTAGAGTGGATTCTGCTGAAAAAATACCTCAAAATGTGGAACCAACTTTGAAACTAGGTAATAAGCAGGGGTTGGAACAGTTTGGAGGGCTCAGAAGAAGACAGAAAAATATGGGAAAGTTTGGAACTCCCTAGAGACTTGTTCAATGGCTTTGTCCAAAATGCTAATAGTGATATGGACAATAAAGCCCAGGCTGAGGTGGTCTCAGGTGAAGATGAGGAACTTGTTTGGAACTGGAGCAAAGGTGACTCTTGTTATGTTTTAGCAAAGAGACTGGTGGCATTTTGCCCCTTCCCTAAAGATTTGTGAGACTTTGAACTTGAGAGAGGTGCTTAAGGGTATCTGGTAGAAGAAATTTTTAAGCAGCAAAGCATACAAGAGGTGACTTAGGTACCATTAAAGGCATTCAGTTTTAAAAGGGAAACAGAGCATAAAAGTTTGGAAACTTTGCAGGCTGAAAATGTGATAGAAAAGAAAATTCCATTTTATGAGGAGAAATTCAAGCCAGCTGCAGATATTTGCACAAGTAACAAGAATTTGAATGTTAGTCTCCAAGACAATGGGGAAAATGTCATCAGGGCATATCAGAGGTCTTCATGGCAGCCCTCTCATCACAGACCTGGAGGCCTAGGAAGAACATATGGTTTCCTGGGCCAAGTCCCCGGTCCCTGTGCTGTGTGCAGCCTAGGGATTTGGTGCCCTGCATCCCAGCTGCTCCAGCCATGGCTGAAAGGGGACAACATAGAGCTCAGGCTGTGGATTCAGAGTATGCAAGCCCCAAGCCTTGACAGATCCCATGTGGTGTTGAGCCTGCCAGTGCAAAAAAGTCAAGAACTGGGGCTTGGGAACCTCCTCCTAGATTTCAGAGGATGTATGGAAATGCTTGGATGTCAAGGCTTAAGTTTGCTGCAGGGGCGAGGCTCTCATGGAGAATCTCTGCTAGGGCAGTGTGAAAGGGAAATGTGGGGTCAGAACCCCCACACAGAGTTCCTACTTGGGTACCTCCTAATGGAGCTGTGAGAAGAGGGCCACTGTCATTCAGACCCCTAAGTGGTAGATTCACCATCAGCTTGCACCATTTGCCTAGAAAAGCCACAGACACTCAATGCCAGCCTGTGAAAGCAACTGGTAGGGAGGCTGTACTCTGCAATGCCACAGGGGCAGAGCTGCCCAAGACCATGGGAACCCACCTTTTGCCTCAGCATGACTTGGATGTGAGACATGGAGTCAACAGACGTCATTTTGGAGCTTGAAGATTTGACCACCTTGCTGGATTTCAGACTTGCATGGGGCCTGTAGCCCCTTTGTTTTGGCCAATTTCTCCCATTTGGGACAGCTGTATTTAACAAATGCCTGTGCCCCTATTGTATCTAGAAGGTAACTAACTTGCTTTTGATTTTACTGGCTCATAAGCAGAAAGGACTTGCTTTGTCTCAGATGAGACTTTGGACCGTGGACTTTTGGGTTAATGCTGAAATGAGTTAAGACTTTGGGTGACTATTGGGAAAGCATGATTGCTATTGAAACTTGAGGACATGAGATTTGAGAGGGACTGGGGTGGAATGATATGGTTTGGCTGTGTCCCCACCCAAATCTCATCTTGAATTATAACTTCCACAATTCCATCATGTCATGGGAGAAACCTGGTGGGAGGCAAGTCAATTATGGGGGCAAGTTTTTCCATGCTGTTCTCATGATAGTCAATAAGTCTCACAAGATCTGATGGTTTTAAAAATGGGAGTTCCCCTGAACAAGACCTCTTCTCTTGCCTGCCACCATGTGAAATGTGCCTTTCACCTTCCACCATGATTGTGAGGCCTCCCCAGCCATGTGAAACTATAAGTCCATTAAACCTCTTTTTCTTCCCAGTCCCAGGTCTGTCTTTATCAGCAGCGTGGAAATGGACTAATACATAAAGTCAAGTTGAATTTTTTGGCCTGTGCATTTTGCAATATATTTTAAGAACAGTATCAATTTCTGGCTTCAAATTGTTGTGTATATGGATTATTAGAAGTATTACATACGAAAAAGATTTAAATATTCCATTGTTAAGACCATAATTATAAACACAAGACATTTTTGTGTGAAAAGCTCCTTTTAGAGAAGACTTAAAAGCATAATAAAGGGCTTCTTGTCTAATACAGAGCAAATATTTTCAGTAATGGAAAGAAGGAGACATAATATCTTTAACTTATCTTAATATTACCTTTTTATTCCCTGTAGGAAAATGAAATAGCCAGTTCTACTTTTCAATATAATTGTTATAAATAAATTCAATAAAAATAGCTGAAACATGTTGATGTCTCTGAGAATCAAAATTTTTTGTTTTCAAGTGGGTGAATGAATAATTTATTTCAATATATTCGGTAATAGCTGAAATTTTTAATTTATTTCCTTCACAATTTCGACTAACTTTATCCTAATCCCGAAAGTTTTCCTTTAGTGATAAAGTGCACTCCAAGTTAAACATGTTCAACATTGATTCAAGTTTATAGGCCATTTTATTGAGGCTTCAATAGTGTGAATACTCACACACACACAAATACTCTAATGATTTATTACATTACAATGATGCTGAGAACAACAATAATGGATCTAAAAGTCTATGGCCTTTTCAAGAATATATGAAATCCTTTTGGATGAATGATTAATACAAAGTAAGTACAAAGACAGATGGTGTATGATCTTTGACATTATAACATGTTAGTATTTCAGACTGGTTTGTTATAGAAAAAGGTCAGTCAATATTAGAGACAGCTTGTAAGAGAAAATGTAGTTTGAAAGACTCTGAGGAAATAAAAGTTGAGAATGTGGTAGGACCTCTTTGAGTATTAACCGTATTATGATGGCAGATGATAATCAAATGTACTGAAAAGTCCTTAAAGTTTATAAAAGAATAAAGATATTGTTCCTTTGATGAAACTACTAGAGTATTTTAAGGTATTTTCACTTCCAATTGATTTAATACATAAGCTTATATAATTTTTAAAATAATATTTTATGTCTGCCTTTTCTTGTCTAACTTCACTTTCTCTTTTGATAATTACATTATTTCTTCGCTTTACACTATATGCGGTGTTGACTCCCAAACATATGATTTTCAGCTCTACAATCTCTCCACATACCTACCAAATCACATGTACAAATTTCTTTGATATTTCGACTTGAAAATATAAAACATCTTAATATTAACATGGACATAAAACTCAATGATTAATTCCTGTTCTCCATGCAATCTGTGCCTGTCAGATTTTCCTAATTCAAGGAAAAAAATCAAGGACATATTCCTGATTCTCTCCTTTTCTTAAACTTCTAGGTCATCATTCATTATGTTTTTCAATATCTATCTTTAAAATATATATCAAATTTCCACATATATTCCATCTAAACTACAATCATTCAAGGGATCATTCACACTGTTTGCCTGCTAGATTACTCTAATGCACATTTAATGCCCTCTCTGCTTCTAATCCTGGCATTTCCAGTTCATTTTCTACATGACCAGATATTTTGAACTTTTAAAGCAAATAGTGTATGAGATTTCATTTGTTTCAACGGTTTCTCAAAGCAGTAAGATTAAAACCCCAACACTTTAATTGTATTACAAAACCTACATAATATGGTCCCACTTATATCTTCCTGAACTGCCTACTCGCCTGTGTTGTCACTATTTTTTTCAGTATTTTTTCAATGGCGTTGGCTTTTGTAAATGCTCTAGATAGTTCCTGGCCTAGGGCCATTGTAATAGACTGCTCTCTTGAAATATGCTTTTCCTGATCTACATGGAGCTGACATCTTGCCTTTTTATGTCTGAGTCTTTGTGTCCTCATCAGAAGGTTCTTTCTGTAACCAACTTTTATTGTGAAATTATTATATCATTCTGTCTGACTGATCAGCAGAACAATATTCACTTTCTGATATATGTATTTTAATTTAATTTGTTGATTTTTAAATTACTTTCTGGCTCCAGATAAGAAAACAAATCACTAGAATACACAAAAGTGAAATAACAAACAGTAAAAAGAAAATATGAGACTGGGAAATTATGCCATGAAAAAAGAGAAAACTTGGAGTTATACTATATTGAAAACCCAAAAGATTAGTGCAGAAGCCAATACTTTAGATATTTGTATCCAGCTATAAATTCACTTGGATGTTTGAAAGTGAATTTCTAATCTTTCTCCACCGCATCTAATCTGTTCCACTTTTCCATCTCAATTGACGGCTAATACATCCTGTTAGTTTTTCCTGTCAAGTTCCCTTTGAGTTACCTTTGACATCTCCCTTTCTTTCACAATCTGTATCTCTTCTGTCTGCATGTTTTTTTTACTTTTAGGATGTACCCAGAATTTTATCACTTATCACCACATCCATTGCTCTACCTTGGATTAAATTTTCATCCTATTTTATTACCTGAAATAGCATTCAGGGTTTCAAATTCATTCATTTCTAAGTCATATTATGTTTTCCTTTTGCTCAAAAATCATTCATAGATTTCTTACCTCACTCAAAGAAGAATGAATGGCTATTAAAATGGATGACAGGGATGATCAGGAAACAGCTTCCAACTCAAATCTGGTGTCATCTTCCACTGGGTCTCTGATCCTGATCACATGGGCCTCCCCAATCTTTTAAATCAAACCAAGCCTGCCCAAGCCTTCAGGACGTGTTACTTCCTAGGCTGTCTATCTTAAATATTCTCTCCTCTAGTATTTACCTGACTTACTCATCAACTTCAAGCCTTTCGTCAAATGTAACCTGTGAAAGAGGCATAACCACCATATTTAAAATTATTCTCTTTCCCTACTCATTGGCTCTCCATTTTGATAGTGCTTTTCACCATCTAATGTACTACACATGTTATTCAATTTGTTTACATTCTCTCACTCTATCAAAAGAATATAAATTGTAAAAAGGTAGAAATACTTGTCCGTTTTGTTCAACTCCTTATGCCCAGTGCTTAGAAGAGAGGACAGCAACTACTAGACGTTAAATAAAAGGCTATACAGTTACATTCATAACTGAACAATTAATGAATGAATCTAACACACAATGTGAAAATTTTAAAAGAGAACAAACTTAAACTTTATAAAAAGATGTTAAAAAATATACATCAATAACATTCAATCCACTTTTGTGGATAAGAATAATCAACACTATAAACATCAATCTTATCAAATAAGTTTATAGAATTAATGTCATTTAAATCAAAATGGCAATAGCATTTTTTTAACTTGGTAAACTTATTAACATTACATAAAATAGCAAAAAAAAGCAAAGATAGTCAAGATACACTCAAAGAAGGATACTCTGGTGGCATTTGCTCTATCACATAGCAATTGTAATTATACATAAACGGTGTGGTAGGCAGCATCTAAGATGGAATTCAATGATTGCCACTTCCTGGTTTTCACATCGTGGTATTCATGCCTTATGTACCCCTTTTGTAAGTGTTTCCTGGGTTTATTAACTCGTGTGTCATAAACAGCACAGGGAAGATACAAACGTGATGTCACTTTAGAGAACAGGTAATTAAAAGACTGGTTTTGTTTGGGCATGCACCCCTTCATCTCCCTTAGATTTCTCTCTCTCTCTCTGGGAATCCAGCTGCATTAGGCAGCCCTGGGGAGAGGCTCAAGTGGTAAAGGACCAACTTAGGACCTAGATCCTCCCCGAAGTTGAACAGTCAAATCACACTGCAGTCCCAGTCAATGCTTGCAATACATCGTCATGACAGACCTTGAGCCAGAGGCACACGATGAAGTCATGCTTGGATTGTTGACCAAAGATTGTTGAGATAATAAGGTTTTGTTGTTATCAGAGTTTAAGACCGAGGATAATTTGTCATGCAGCAGTAGATGACTAAATTTCATAGTAGTCAGGAAAGTCATATGATAAGGTCATCTATACATGTTAAAAGGAAGAAAACATCCAGAAAGATATCTATGCATCTAAAGAATTTTGACATAAAATAGATGTGGAATTACAGATTTTAAAAAGAAAGTAATTCTGCTGATTGGTGACTTGTGTCTAATTGAATTTAAAATATGTGATATTTTTCTTTTAAAAATGCGTAAGTGAATGGAAAAATAATAACCAATCAAGAGTGCCACTTATTTCCTTGGTACTTATGCATTGAAGGCTTATTCCCAGCTTGCGAAAGATCGGATCATTATGGCAGAATTCTCATTGTTACTGGAATATCAAATGATTTAGCATATTGGTACTGACAAGAATTTCATTGAATTATCAGATGCACTCAACCAAAATTTAAATACAACAAAACCAATTGCACGTCTGTTGCTTCATCATTTAAGCTCATTTGTCTTAAGTACATGGGAAAAATCAAGGAAAAAGTCAGAAAATAATTTTACTCATTCACCAGAATATTGCCGTTATTTTTGTGGATTAAAAACTTTATAAATTACCTGATGTTAATGGCAACAGTAGTCTTACTAGCCTACCATAACAAATAGAGCATGAATACCTATTTATTACCTACTATCTTTATAAGTGTACATATGTTTTTACATGGTTAATCATTGACATTCACTGGAAGATGCAGTGGTCATTGGCACCAAGGATCACATATTTTACACAGAAACTTGAGCAACAGAGGTCAAGTACCTTATCAAAAATCACACAATAATTTTATGTGTAAAAGAACAAAAACCTGTTCCATTTCTCATGAAGAAGGCAAATTGCTTTGTTATTATATACAAATTCTTTAAAAATTAAATGTTACATATAACCAATCATTGTTTTTGGTCACTAATTTTTGTGTTAATGTCAATAAACTATGAACTTTGAATAAATTTCTATTTTCTTTCTATACTTGTCTATTCTCTTAGGCTTCATGTTTCTGTAACATATGGTATAAGCATCAAAATAATATCCAACAGTGTAAAGTTTCTCCATTTTAAGTCACTGAATTTATGGGCTATAAAAATAAGAGATTAAACTGTAGCTTTGTCAGAGCATAAAGAAAAGCCTCAAAGTATCTGACCTCGTCAACTTAATATGAGTTAGTATCCATAAAGAATGATGAAAAGCTATTAATTGAAAAATATGAATATATAATAAAAAATTTAATAGCAGTTTAAGGTTCTCATCATCCATTGATAATGTATAATTTTAGGAATTATTCTGGCAAATTGTCAGACTTAATTGTATGATAGAGACATTGATTTACATGTCATTATCTTAGCAATATATTTTGCGATTAAATATAGAGTGGATTTAGCTTCTTTGACAACTTCCAGGAAACTTGGTAGCATGAGACTATACATATATAATATTTGTCATATACAAGTATGTATGTATATTCTCCACCTTGCCTTTAAAAAATGTTTCTTCAGAAAATGATTGATGGAAATTCTAGGAATTAATGTTCTTATAACAGGTTATTTAAAAGAAATTCCTTTAATTTCACCTATGATGCAAACCGCAAGACAATAAAATATCAGCTATTCTTATATGAAAGTGAGGTAAGTTCATTCTTCAGGATAAGCAAAGAAGTTTCCGGTAAATGAGTCTGTGACTCTTCTAACATCACTCACATTCAGGATACAAAATGATCAGGACTGGGAGGTTACAGTAGAACGTGGTCCATGAAAGAAAAATCAAACAAATTAGATTTTAACACAACAGACTGGACTTGATTAAAATTAGAAACTTTTGCTTTGCAGAAGACCATGTTAATTAGATGAAAAACCACAGAATGGGAGAAAATATTTGCAAATCACATAACTAACAAAAGATTAGTATGTAAAATATATAAAGAGCACTCTACAGTCAGCAGTAAGAAAACAACAATCCAATTAGAACATGTGCAAACAAGTTTAACAGACACTTTCATTAAAAAAGATAGACATTTAGAAAATAAGCACATTAAAAGGATGTTTAACACCAATAGTCATGAGGCAAAGGCAAACTAAAGCTTAATGATATGAGATATCACTACTCACCCATTAGAATAGCTGAAATTAAAAATATAGCAATTGCCGGTCAGAATACAGAGAAATTGAATCCTTCATATGTTGCTGGTAAGAATGTAAAATGAAACAGCCATTCTGGAAAACAGTTTTGTAGTTTCTTATAAAACAAAACCATACAATTGCCATACAACCCAGCAATAACACTGTTGAATATTTATCCTAGAATAATTAAAAACTATGTTTCCAGACAAACCTGTACATCATTGTTCGTAGCAGTTTGGGGCTCATACAAGTTCCACACTGGATACAACCCAAATGTTCCTTAATGGGTGAATGTACAAATTGTGGTAGACACATGCAATTGAATACTACTTGGCAATAAAAAGGAGGGAACTATTGACTTATACAACTTTGATGTATTTTAAAGTCATTAGATTGATTTTTAAAGGCAATCCCTAAAATTTACTTACTTTATGGTTTTATTTACATGACTTTCTTGAAGTTGCACAATCGTGTGAATAGAGAGATTAGTATTTTCATGGGTTAGGGTTTGGGGGCATTTTTAACACAAGGAAGTTTCTTTAAGATGATGGTACAGTTTTTGTTTTCTGCTGTGATGGTGCATACATACATCTATATGTGTGATAAAATTACATAGAATTATATAATATAAATTTGCCTGTAAAAACGGAAAGACTCTGAATAAGATCTGTATTCATGTTCATAGAATTGTACCAATGTCAATTTCCTGGCTTTGACAATGTACCATGGTTATGTAACATCTTGTAATTGAGGGAATTTGACAAAATATATTGAGAACTCTGCATTGTTTCCACAGTATTTTGTGTCATTTTTAATATAAAAAGGTATAAAAATGACTCACTCTAAAATCCAATTGAAGTATTAAAATAATCATGATTGGGTATTTATGGTTGCATTGGTTCTATTGATTTTCACCTTTACATTTGTGAAAAGTTTGTGGTAACAAAGTGTAACCCTTCACTGTGTTTTCCTCTCTCCCCCTCATGCCCTCCCTGCTCCAACAATAATGGAGGTTAGAAGGTACTTGTTTCTCCCTTCAATCCTAGAAAGTGGAGCTTTGCTGAGACCACATGGAACACTTGATATACTTTGTTTGTGTTTTGAAGAACTCAGAAGACCTATGACTGACTCCCCCTTAAACATGATTAAAGAAAGAGAAGGTAGCTGAGTAGGTTCTCTCCTATGGGAGAAAGAAAACATGGGCTGCGTTATGGCTGTCCTGTTTTCCCAACATGGATCCAGAGAGAGAGATTGTATGAGAGAAAAAGAGTGCAGAACTAGGATGGAGTCTGGTGGAAATAATTCATAGAATATCAAGTCTAAAGGTTTCCAAAGTTATTGCATCTTTCAAATTATGTTTGGCATATAAATCTAAAGCTGACTAACTTAATTTAAGAAGTAATGTCATTTTTATGTGGTTACAGAAATTCCAGGAATATATTATGTTTGAAATACACAAAGGATTACTGTGAGTCTTAAGAGTTTTTGTTTGTTGGTTGGTTGGTTGGTTGGTTGGTTTGTTTTCCAGCCAGGTGTGGTGGCTGACACCTGTAATTCTAGCACTATTGGGGGCCAAGGTGGGTGAATCACCTGAGGTCGGGAGTTCGAGACCAGCCTAGCCAATGTGGCAAAACCCCGTCTCTACTAAAAATACAAAAATTAGCAGGGCATGGTGGCACACACCTGTAATCCCAGCTACTCAGGAGTCTGAGGCAGGAGAATACCTTGAACCTGGGAGGTGAGGTAGCAGTCAGTTCAGATCGCACCACTGCACTCCAGCCTGGGTGACAGAGGGAGATTCTGTCTCAAAAAAAAAAAAAAAAAAAAGAATTTTTTTTTTTCTCCTCTCTCTACTACTCTAAAACTCCTGGGACCTTTTACTGTCTTTCCTGTTCTCCTGACACTCCATCCCTGGAAAACTAAGGTTTCTTTTCTGACTGCTTCCTTTGGGTTCTACTCGATTTAATTGGTGCATTTATTTCTTTCCATTGAGAGAAGAGATTAAAACAGCTCAATTTTCATGTCCAAACACTCTTTTACAAGTGTAGAAAAAAGTTATGAACACTAACACACTGATATTTTTATTCTTCACATTTACTTGTTAATTGGTGAAATTCATATAATTTTTGAATTTACGATAATTGTATTTGGGAATTTTTGGCCTTCATACACATTACTTTTCTCATGCTACACATTATTCAACAGTAAATTTGCAAGAACCTGAGTAATTCCTGAAATTCTAAAATAAATGTTGATCAGTGTCTATTTCTAATATTTACTACTGAGTCCTTTATTTAAATGAAACAACTTAAAGATTATGAGCCAATTTAAAGTAATTGAACAGTAATAAGGCCGTAACTTTTATCTGATCACATTAAAGGTAATAATTCATTTACAAGCTTGATTTGTATTATCGGTAGTATATTATTTCTAAATAAATTAACAGTAAATTTCCGAACTCATTTATTAGACACTTTAAAAAGCCTTGCTAATTCTACTATTTATCATTTGGATTTTGTCAGTTTTAAAGTTTTATTTGTATCATCTTTTGAAAAAATATTTGTGGTATACGAGTATAATTAATATACTAATGGGAATAGTTAGTACCCCAATCAGTAATGTAAGGCACCAGCATACAAATTAAGTGATTAAAAAATCTACTTAAAGAAGAACAAATAAAAATAATATCTATTTTAGGGCTGATAAAATAAATTTCATATATTTTAAAAATGTTTATTTTTCTAATTATATAAACCACTACTAAATACACAATTAAGTGGCTAACAGTTTCTCCTTCTGTTAACAGAATATGAATACTTTTTAGTACTTCTTAATTACAGTTTAATATTTTGTTCTTAAACTTAGGATTTGTTGTTTTCAAAGTAATGTTGAAAAATAACTGTATCTGTTATTAATTCTGAGCCATCTTACAAAATTGCAACATGCTAAAAAGCTTTATGTTTGAAGGCTGTAGTAGTGAACATTCTAAAGTTGACATAATACCTAGTGTTTATTCGCTCCTTAATAACAAAAGTATTAATCAAAA
Organism: Gorilla gorilla gorilla; assembly: GCF_029281585.2. NCBI lineage: Eukaryota > Metazoa > Chordata > Mammalia > Primates > Hominidae > Gorilla > Gorilla gorilla. The sequence goes on from NC_073246.2 coordinate 21,702,839, forward strand.
TTTCTGAACTTGCATATCAATTTTCCATGATAACATTTAGCAAATTATTTTTGACTTGTTTTCCTCTACATTATTTTAAAATTTACATTCTATTTTAAAATAAATAAGGTGAGAAGGCTTGATTTAAGAGAATATAGAAAGTGTGGATGGTATTCTTGACCAAAAGAACGTCATGAATGAGATGGGCTGTTCTAGACTGCATGGGACCCTACCAGTGATGAAGATAGGACTATAGGCTGTCATCTGGTTATTTGTTCCATGCCAAGCAGCTTTGCTTTGATCTCTATCATATATTGGCTGCCTCACACAATTCCACTTGGGGAAAACAAAAAACACCACTGAATTCTCCCATTGGCTTAGGAGTTAATCTGCATTCCATGAAGGACTCCTAGACTTCATGCAGAATTTGGAAGGGTCAAATTTTTTATTCTGTTGACCTAATGCTTTGTATTTTTAAAAATCTTATTCTTTGGCTCTTTACTTCCTGTGGTTTTGATTACTTTCATGTTTAGTAAATATGACTTTTTTTTTCTTCTAATGATAAATTCTTTTCTTTAAATAGAAAAAAATAATAATACTAACAAGCAAGGTATTGTAGCAGTTAAAAGACAAAAACTTTCAGGAGCATTTTTGTTTCACTTTGTTTTCCTTTGTTTTTTAATTGTTGGCTATACTTACAAAGAATTAGAAAAACAAGATTAGGAATGTAAGTAATTTAGGAGAAAATAGTCTCTCAGAAACACATGCAGATTTAGATACAAAAACTCAGAAGATAGCATAGTGTTTAGTCTATAATTGGTATTCTTTAAATTTCTTATTTTATTGTTTTTGTTTGTTTAGTTGTTTATACTTTAGCAGTTTTCTTCTGACAGTACTTTTTGTTTGTTTTTTTGGTATAGAGAACACATATATATATATTGTCCAGGTTTTACTGGTCTCAATTTGGGAATGTAGCTTGTTTTTCACAGAGGAGAATCAGTAAGTTTTCCTTATATTTCTGTCTAACCAATCCATCATAAACATCAATATGTCACAATATTTTGGGGTACAATTTACTACTAGGATGTGTGGGTAGAGCAAACTAAAAAGATGAAATATTTTCCTTGATGCAGCATAACCAGAAATCTGTGATTTATTTAGATTCATTTTATTATGAAAACAAGAAAAGTCAAGAATTGGATATTGTCTAGTCTATTCTCACCTTACAGAGTGATGACATCATACACAAGAGAGGGTGCACAAAAGCCGGAAAGCCTTCTCCTTACCCTTGAGGCAGTGTTAGGAGATAGCCCGTTATATGTTGAAGGTCAGAAATATCTCAATTGTCATTATTATTTAAGATATTAAAATTAACTGTTTTGGGGACATGCTTACAATACTAAAATACTCTAAAAATGTCCACAACCAGAAGACATAGCTGATTAAAAATAGAAAGGTATATAATTAGTGAAAGATAAGATACTCCAGGTGACATTAAAATTATATTAATATGAAAACAGTGTGCTCAGTTACGTACATAACTTGAGAATTTAGAAGCCAGATATTAGAACCCTAAATTCCAGTTTTATGTTCATCTACTTTCATTATTATAGCCAATAGTTAGATTTTCCTATAAATACATTTAAAAGTGATTTTTTAAAATATCAGGATTCAATAATTTTTTATCTGACATTTGCAGCATACATTTCCCAAAATTATTTTATTTGTAATAACTTTCTAATATACTAATTTATTTTGCTTCCTGTTCAATCTGGCTCCAGCAAATTTTGTATCATTTCATTTCCCCCAATGCCATCAAAAGAGTGTGAAGCAATAAGATATGATGCAAAGTATATTTCTAAGGGATGATTTCTTATCTCCTCAGTATTGTAACTAGAAGGCTAAAAGCTTTTTCTTCCTACTTTTAAAAACAAGACTGCTGGAGTCAGATAACTTTCCATAGAGTCTACTAGTAGCAGACTCTTACTAGTAAGCTCCATGTCTGCCATTGATCGCCTTACCCTCAGTGCTTTCTCTTAGGTGGTAGTTTATGTATTGCCCTGTTTTACCTACATGACATTGACAAAATGAATTTGTGATTATCAAATGAAATTCTTTACTCTTATTTGCACACTACTTATCATTTTATTTTTAAGAATTAATGTCTGTAATATAAAGATCTGAATGTCACAGGGCAAGTTTCTGATCTCCTTGGTGCTTAGAATTCTTAACTGTGTGACTTGCACTTGTACCCAGTAACACTTAAGGATACTTATGCTGAAGACCATAAAAGCTGGCAAGTTAAATGTATTATCTGACTTCAAAGGGTAATTTGAATCGAATAGGTTGGATTCTGTGTTGCATATATATAATTCGCAAGAAGCAAATCTTGTTACTGGTTTTAAGAAAATTCTAACTTTTTTAAACTAGAGAAACCAGAGAACTCCAAAGTTTAATAGTAACTTGAGTAGATTAGAAAATAATTTAAAACTTCAGCAAAATGATAGACTTTGCAGATCAATAGCCCTTTTTATTAATGTAAATGGCACATTATTTTTGCCTAGAAAGCATTTTTACAAATATTTTGAAATTTCACACCATTTTACTTTTATTCAAGAAAAAGTTCCTGTATTACCCAATATTCTCAAAAAAACAAACACACACACACACACACACACACACACACAGGAGATAGGTAGATAGATACATAGATAAGGAGGAAATTTATTAGTGGAATTGGCTCCTGTGGTTACGGAGGGTGAGAACTCCCACAATATGCCATCTGTCTCAAGCTGAAGAACCTGGAAACCTGGGGTTTAGCACCTAATCCCGGAGTCCAAAGGCCTGAGAAGCAGGAGCTCTAATGTCTGAGATCACTAACGGGAGAAAAAGGTGGAGGTTCCAGCCCGAGAGACAGAGAAAGAATTTGCACCTCCTCTCCCTTTTTTCAGAAGGGCCCTCAAAGATTGGATGGTACCAGTCTACGTTGGTGAGGGGGAATCTTCTTTACTCAGTCTACTGGTTCAAATGCCAATCTCTTCTGGAAAACGCTACATAATGTTTTACCACCTATGTAGGTAATACTTAACTCAGACAAGTTGACACATAAAATAAACTAATGTATTTCCTAAAATTTCATTTACCCAAACTTTGATGACTTAAGAGTATTAAAATTAAAATATCCAGAGACTTACTCCTCAAACATATAACTATTTACACTTGCATTAAAATTTCAGGAGTTGATTTATGTGGTCTACCTAACAGGATAAATTAATAATGATGTCAACAGTTTTTATGTATTTTGTCTTTTCTATGTGCTATGTTATGTATACACAGTGAATCTGATCTGTATTTCAACAAAGCTGTCTAAATTCAAAGTGTATGTACTTTTGCTGCTATACATTCCCATATCATGATGTTTTCTATTTAAAAAATAACAAAAGTATGAACTTGGTAGGAAAGTTTTGGTAAAATTTGTCAAGTACTTAGTTTCCAATGTTGTCTAACACAAATTCTAAAAAATCACTTAGGCCATTATGAAGAAAATTTTAATTTAAAGGTAATTAAATATAAAAGATAGCTTGAAATTGTAATCATGTTTAAAACATTTAATTGGTTACAATATATTTTTGAAAGTGCTTAATTTTGAAGAATATGAAGTGTACATTTTACTTTTTATTTTCATTTTTTATAGCACACTGAAAAGAAAATTTTACATACATTCTAGTGTACACATTTTCTTTCAGATCTGATAGCTTTTGATCATTGTAATACGGACATTTCTGATAATTTGTAATATGGACAACCGAACCAGGAAATCCGGTGTTTTACAAGTTGAGAAAGTAGAAACCACCTACCTATTACATTTTCCCTTCTTTTCATTTTGTAGTAAAATAAAATTTTACTCTGCTGTTTGTTTTGGGGATAATGTGCCAAATGGCACCACATGCATAAGAAGTCAATGAAATAAAAATATACTTTTAGAAGCATGCCTAAGTAAAAGCTATGTATCTATGGCAACTAGCCTTATGAAATGTCTCAAATAGTAAGACTTAAATGTCAAAATAACTTCTTATCCAGGCGTGGTGGCTCATGCCTGTAATTCCAGCACTTTGGGAGGCTGAGGCAGGTGGATCATTTGAGGTCAGGGAGTTCAAGACCAGCCTGGCCAACATGGTGAAACCCTGTCTCTAATAAAAATACAAAAATTAGCCGGGTAGCAGTGGCATGCACCTGTAATCCCAGCTACTCAGGAGGCTGAGGCAGGACAATCACATGAGCCTGGGAGGTGGAAGTTGTGGTGAGCCGAGATCACACCACTGCACACCAGTCTGGGCAACAGAGTGAGAACCTGTCTCAAAAAACAAAAGAAAAAACAAAAAACTACTTCTTGATCCATGGGCTGCAGAATAGATGTGAGAGCAGGCATGAAAACAATATGAATCTCCTTGTATATCTCTGTCAGAGGTCTTGGGGACTAGGTGTATTGTCAATCAGCAGCAATATTTTGAAAATAATCTTTTTTTCTGAGAAGTAGTTCTCAACAGTGGTTTTAAACTATTCGGTCAACCATGCACTAAACAGATGTGCTGTTATCCAGGCTTTGTTTCATTTACAAAGCACAGGCAGTGCAGATTTAGCATCAATCTTCAGAGCACCAGAATTTTTGAAATGGTAAATGAGCGTTGACTTAGTTTTCAGCTAAATTAGTCCCTTCCAAGGAAGTAAACTCATCCTTTGAAGCTTTGAAGCCAGGCATGGACTTCCCTCCTCTTGCTATGAAAGTCCAAAATGACATCTTCCAATAGAAGGCTGTTTTGTTTACAGTAAAAGCCTGTTATTTAGTGTAGCCACCTTCATAATTATTTCCTTTAGATCTTCTGGATAACTTACTGCAGCTTCTCTATCAGCACTTACTGCTTTACCTTGCACTTTTATGTTTTAGAGATAGCTTCTTTCCTTAAACTTCGTGAATAAACCTCTGCTAGCTTCAAACTCTTCTGCAGCTTCTTCATCTCACCTAGGCTTTTAAAATTAAAGAGTGTTAGGGCCTTGCTCTGGATTAGGCTTTGGCTTAAGTAAGTGTTGTGGTTGGTTTGATTTATCCAGATACAAAAGCAGGCTGTGTGCTTTCTTATCATTCATGTGTTGACTGAAGTAGCAATTTTAATTTATTTCAATAACTTTTCCCTTGCATTCACAACTCAGCTAATTGTTTGGCACAAGAGGCCTCACTTTCAGCCTATCTTGGTGTTCAACATGACTTCCTCAGTAAGCTTGTTCATTTCTAGCTTTTGATTTAAAGTGAGAGATGTGTGACTCTTTCTTTCACTTAAACACTTAGACATCATTGTAGGGTTACTAATTGGCCTCATTTCAATATTGTGTTTCAAGGAATAGGGAAGCCTGAGGGCTAGGAGAAAGATAGGGGGAATGGCTATTCAGTGGAGCAGTCAGAATATATACATTTATCAATTAAGTTCACTGGCTCATATGGGCATGGTTTGTGGTGCCCTAAAAAGGTTACATAAAATCAGTGATCACAGATTACAGATCGCCATAACATATAATAATAATAATAATAATACAAGTTTGAAATACTGCAAGTTTTTCCACCATGTAACACAGAGTCATGAAGTTAGCACATGCAGTTGGCACGATGGCATCCATAGACTTCCTTGACAGGATTCCTGCGAACTTTCAATTAGTAAAAACTGAAATATCTGTAAAGCAAAATTGCCTGTATTAAAGAAACTGCCTTCATCAGAACTTAGAAAAATGAAATATAGACCTACACCTTGTTTTACTTATTTCTGTTTAATATTTAATTTCAATACTGTAACCATAAGGCAATATTATTGCTAACGTGCTTCTAACTGTGATTGCATTTTAGTGAAAGATGAATGTTTTTGTGGTTGTTTTTGTAATTACTATCATTCTTTGGTAGTTTCTATTTGTTTTTGCTCTTTAGTTACATTTTCAAGTTTTTTTAAGTTTTTTTTTTAATTAGCGAGGCAAGCTTAGTATAATTTAAGCCTCTCATACAGACTTTAATAATTAAAAAAACAAAATTTTGGCCAAGCACGGTGGCTCATTCCTTTAATCCCAGCAATTTGAGAGGCCAATGCAGGAAGATTGCTTGAGTCCATGCATTTGAGACCAGCCTGGTCACTACAGTGCAACCCTGTCTCTATAAAAAATTAAAACATTAGGCAGTCATGGTGGTGCATGGCTGTAGTCCCAGCTATAGTCCCAGCTATTCAGGAGGCTAAGGCAGGATTATTGCTTAAGCCAAGGACTTCAAGGGTGTAGTAATCTATCATCACACCACTGCACTCCAGGCTGGCAAGAGAGCAGGACTCTGTCTTGGAAAACAAAAGCAAAACACCAAAATCATCTTTCTATTTACATAGAAATGCCCTTCATAATTTATTGTCTTTTATCATTTGCCAAGGAATAGGGTCATAAGGAGGTCCTACTGTTTCTAAAAAGCTTACTTTGTTATTTAGAGACCTTTAACTCCTAGGAAGTTGTTTTATGGTATAATAACATTGCTTCCTCACATTCACAGAAACCTCTGCTTCTATTATATTCCCAGAAGAAAGTTCTGCTGAATGAAATTTCCTCACGAGTTTCCTACGAAGTTTCACCCACTAACAGAATAAATGCTTTTCCATTTTATAATATCTACATTCCATCCATGACTTCATTTCATCATGAATAATTATTTTGTTTCAGATATTGCCTTTGTTTCAACTGGCTTGAAACCTTGACATTATGCTGACTTATGATTCACTATCAATTTAATTCCTCCAGGATCCCAATCAGTGGTCTTGTCAGCCTAGATTCTTTCTTGTTTCTAGTCTTCTGGTAATACACATACACCACAAACTACCTTATATATATAAAGTATATATTTGATTCAAAGTCTGAAACTATACAGGAAGCAGAATATCTAATGCAAATTAAAATATTGCAAAGCATAGAAAAGAATGAATACTTAACTGATTATGTTATAAATCATGTATGACTTATTTCCCAAAATTACTTTGGAGCACAAAAACTTTGCAAACCAATCATTAATAAATATTAACATATAATTTTAAATATATTACAAACCTGAAGCTAGCAGAGTTTTAGAGTATTTTCTATGCCATATTATTAATTATAATTGGAATACATGAATTTATAAAAAGTAACCTACTAATACAGTCAACCAGAATAATAAGCTAAATGAAGATCATATTATGAATACCTTAAATTTATAAAATGTAACTAAATATGTTTATGATAGAAAAATTTTATATAAAATTACAAACACATTCTGTAAAATATCTATTTTATGTAATATTAAGATAGTTCACAATGAAATGTCAAGATAAAAGTCAATCCATAAGCAAGTCTCCTATCACTGAATAGTATTCTTGAAATTTAAGCCAGTGGAAATAGACAAGCAATTACACATATTTGAATGAACATTTCAAGATTCTGTTTGTGTAAATCCTAACTACTTACAAAATACAAATGATGCAAATGTAAGCAATTAATTCTAGAAATTGTGTTCAGTAAGGTTATCAGACCTAAGTTACACACATACTATGTTTTAGACATTTACAGAAAAGCCTGTCCTGTAATTACTTACTGTAAAATATGTAGTAGCCATTTGAAGAATACAACAAAAATAGAAAAAATAGGAAGATATAATATTACTAAGTGCATGATATTTCCCAAACGTATCTACATAATTTAGAAAATTTCAACCAAAATATAGACATGATATGATTTGTAGTAACCTAATAGAATTATCAGAATTAACAATAATCTGAAATAGCACCAATAGCTAAAAACAATTCAAAAATAAAAACATTGAGAGAGATCAAGCATGATCAAACATAAAATGCACTATAAATCTATAAAAAATATACACAGTGCAGTTTAGAAATATGTAGTCAATGAAAGTATCAAAATCGAGTTCAGAATTACAACTATGCCTGCCACAATAAATAATTGGCAGTCATTTTGTTACTCAATTCATTGCTAACAACTATTAATCCACAAATATTTCCAGGTGATATCTAGATGACCACTGAAATATCCACTGACCCTCGGGGGTGTCCAATACCAATAATTATTTATACAAGAAATTTCCTTTAAAAAATGATTCAAGCCAAGTTACACATATCATTTTGGAAGCAACATATAAAAGTAGAATCTCATCAGAAAAGTGTTTACTAGTCAGACAGAACAAAATGTTTTCATCAACACCAGTCTATGCCAGTCAGTTATTTTCACCAAGTTGTATTAACAGGAAAAGGAATGATCAGAAAACTTGAAAAAGTTACAGAGGATTTTAGGACCTCTCATTAGACTGTAAAGTATAATTTTCATTTTTCAATATTATATAGTGATTTGTATTCTGACAATTTATAGTTGCTGTAACAGAAATTACTCTACTTCATAGGGAGAAGCATACAAAAATGAATGGCTCTGCTGCCAGGGGAGTGGTATTTGGAAGATAAGATAGGCATTAACTAGACACTAATACCACTAATTAAAGCAAGAGCTGGAATGTGCTGGTGCTGCTGCTTATGAAAAATAACCCTGCACCTGTGTCAGACACTGTTGGGCTGAATACTGTTATTTTACTATAGCTCCTCTTCCACTTGCCTTTGTGTTAATTTTAATAATCATAGATTTTTAAGTTCATAAAAGGAATGATGCTTATTGTTTGTTTTTCTCAGATACAAATTCCACTCAGTGGTATCTTCACACTTAGATCTGCATTCCCTGTTTGAAGTTAAAATTGAGAGTACTTTCTTTGTGGAGAATTCTCATATGTAAAATTAGAGTATAAAATTAGTAGTGGTAAGATGAAGGAAATAGTAGCGGTAAGATGAAGGAAATAGCGGTAAGATGAAGGAAATTATTAAGTGAAAAGTTGAGAATGTTTTGGTGCAATAAGCTGAAAATAGTCAACAAGAACAATATCTCAAATTTATAAAGAGAAAAAGCATGTCATGACCATGTTTGCTGTTATAAAATTGCATTGACATGTTTGCAAATATTTGCAAAAATATCCTAAAATAAAGAATAATTAAAATCATCCTTTAGTTGATTGTTCTCATTTTTGTTGTCTGCATTCTACTGTCTTGCCAAAACAACGGTTTTAAGTCAAAATATTTTATTGCTTAAGATATTCTCCTAAAAAATCAGTTTATTTTGTTTGTATAGATCAGCAATTTTTTGCATTTCTATTATTTAAAGTAAGGTTCTCTAATTATTAGATTTCTTTTTTTTTCTTTGTTTTAGAATATAAGCTATTTTGTTTCAGGTGTTTAAGCAAATTAGAAATATATTTTATATAGAATTTTTGTGTATGGAATATTACTCTCCAGAAAGTAAAAATCTTATGTAGTGATCTAGTTTGTCCTCACCCAAATCTTAAAAAAAATTAGATGACCTGTTTTATATTCTCACCATATTCTCTCTCCAGTCCTCTCTTATTCTTATGGTATTAATATTCCAGGTATACCTCTCTATTTTGTTCTGTGAAGGTTGGTCTTCATCTTGGATTTTTTGTATGATGATATTAGTTCTCTTATGTTTCTGCTGCTTTTATTTTCCTTTTCAGTGTCATAGCTGTTTGCTTTAACACTTTTGAGTGTGTTAATACGGTTCCTTAACTACTATATAGTTCTTTGTCTCTAAATTTGTTGTAAATCTGACGTCAATCCATTACACTGTATGCAGTAATTGTGTAAATATTATTCATTGTAGGATCAGATTATTGACCTTTTTGTTAAATAGCATGAATGCTGGGACTCTGGGAGAATGTTCACAACCTAAATGTTGTCTTGAACTTTTATTTCTTTTTTTAGCATGTTATTTACTGAAAACCATACCCCATTTGGTATTTCATTACAAGTTATATGTATCATTTGGATTTTCTTTGTGCTTATCATTTGAGACTCCAGAATCGTGTAATTAGTGTGAGTCAAATTATTTGATATAATACTCACTGGACCCTTTCCTTGTAAACTTATTTGTAAAATATGCTTGGAAATTTTATTTGGTTGATGATCTCTGTTCATTTTATTTATTTATTTTGAGACAGAGTTCTGCTCCGTCACCCAGGCTGGACTGAAGTGGTGTGATCACGACTCACTGCAGCCTCGTTCCCTGGGCTCAAGCGATCCTTCCGCCTCCCACCCTCCTGAGTAGCTGTGACTACATGCATGCATCACCAAACCCAGATACATTTTTGATTTTTTGTAGCAACAAGGTCTCACTCTGTTGCTCAGGCTGGTCTCAAACTTCTGAGCTCAAGCAATCCTCCTGACTCTGCCTCCCAAAATTCTGCCATTACAGGCATGAACCACTGTGCTCAGCCTCTTCTAATTTTAGAAAAAACTTCATTTAACATAGTTTTGAATCCTTTTGAATCTTTGGTTTTCTTTTCAGTGATAATTTTTGTTTCCATTAACTTGTTACCATTGTCTATTTTTCTGAAGTATCCTGTTTATAACCATCTTTGTCTATATTACTCTATTTCTTATATTACTGTATTTCTATAAAGAGATTATTTTAAAGTGTTTCCATCTATTATTTAAAATATATTTACCCCGAGTCTGTAATAAAGTTTCTTTCTTTCTTTTTTCTCTTCTCTTTCTTTTTTTTTTAATGGCTGCTTATCTGGCTAGCTACCTTCACTTTGTATGTTGCTGGTTGTCTGCCTGATTATCCATTCCAATTTAAAAATAGAATACTGGATTGTTTATTTTAAATCATTGAGATATGTTGATCCTCCATTAGCCCCTGTATGTCTGTTTCCTTATGGATCTTTTTAAAACAACAACAACAACGAACTAAATGGGCCATTTACTCAAATGGTGCTGCAGTTTAACTGAAGAGCTGCATTTTAAGAGTGGTCACTGGAGAACTGATGTCACCTACCCACGTCCATACACATGGTATTTCACGGATGAAAGTTTTCCCTGGATGACCAGCAGGCACTGTAAAAATGTTTGCTGTCCCCTGAACTTCGTACAATTTCTTTAGAGAATGATCGTATTTTTAAAAGTTTCCCTGGAGTTAAATTCCTCACTTGGTGTTACATCTTTACATTTAAATCCTGTACAACTACCCTATCTGCCAAATCTCTGCACGATATCTTTCTGGCATTTCACTGGGAAACTAACATCATATTATCTTTTAGTGTTATCTGATCTGCAGCTGAAACTATATTGCTTATATTGAAATAATATTTATCAATAATCCATATTCCTGAACACTGTTAAACTCATTTATTCAATGTTGAAGGTTATTCTCTCCCCTACTGTTAGAGGTCTTAGTCTCACGTAACTTTTGCTTTAATAGTTCTGCATTGTCGTTTCAGTAGTTGGGGTAAATGGACATTCATTTGATTTTTTTTTTTTTTTTTTTTTTGACACGGAGTCTTACTCTGTGGCGCAGGTTAGAGTACAGTGGCACCATCTCGGCTCACTGCAACCTCCACCTCCCGGGTTCAAGTGATTCTCCTGCCTCAGGCTCCTGAGTAGCTGGGATTAAAAGAGCCCACCACTGAGCCTGGCTGATTTTTCTATTTTTAGCGGAGACGGGGTTTCATCATCTTGGCCAGGCTGGTCTCGATTGATCTTTTTATTTAATATTTGAGTTGTCTTACATGTCACTGTGTCAAATATATGTTAATTGTCCTGTAAACAGTATGATCTATTTCTATAACTGTGGAAGTCAAACTCTATTAATATATCAATATTCTACTAAACAATGTGTGCTTGTTAGGAAACTGTAATATATGGCACAGTGTTGGTTTTTTGTGAAGATTAAATAAGTTAATGTGTGCTCAATAAACATTAGTTCTAAACATTAGTAACTAATGCTGTTTTATTAATATTTGATCAGAATTCAATACCCAATTATATCTAATTATCTTTGTATTCTGACTTTTTGAGATTAAAGAATATTCACATTTCTGGAAATCTAATCTAAGAACATATACTCAAGTCTTTGATAATACATGGTGATATCTTTTATATAAATGAAGACATGTCCTCCTAAAACAATCTATTTAAGCTAGTGTTTGTGTATGTTATGACCTAAAAATGCAGAGTCTTTCTGCAAAGTCACTGACAGTTTATGTGTAATAAATTAGACATTACACCTACTTATACTTAGCCTAATAATAAATGTTTTTATTATTCTGTTTTTATAATACATTTATTTAATATTTAAAATGGTTGTTTTCACTGTTAAATATATACTTATATGTATTTTTATTCTTTTCTTTTGATCCAATTTGTTGATGTATTGTGACTTCTGGTTAAGTGATTCCTAGGTTTTATTTGTAATGTATGATCACACTTTTGAAATATAGAATAGTAAAACTTTTAACTTTTAATACCTTTTTCAGACTTTTATATTTTTCTATCTTATGCCAATGTTATCACTGAAAAAAAAGCTACTTTCCTCACTATTTACCATTGCAAAGGATGATGACTATGTTTGAATTGAATCCAGTAATATATACTAAACACATAGAAAAGTAATTTTGTTTTGAGCATTTTTAAAAACACAATTCACTTTTACTTATTTCTCTTTCTCATTCAGTAATTGATTTATTATATAATTTTTGGAAATATGTTAGTTCTTTTAAAATATAATTTATCACCAACTTCATATGTTGGACCAAAGTGCGTATAAAGTCAATAGCTAGTTATGTAAATGAAACCTTCCAATGAATTAAATAAACAATATTCTACATCTTATATGTTCTTAAGCTTATTGTTACATTTATATTCAGTGTAATTTCAGAGTGATGTATAGGGAAATCAGAAGGTCAGTATTTTTCTTTCTAAAACACGGTGCCAGGAGTTTTTATTTTTCTGGACTAGGTTAGGTAACCTTGGATACAACATATTATTATCTTTCAGCAAGACACACACGTTTTCACAGTGCAAAGTTCTATTTTTAAAAGTGTACGTATTTCGTTGCAAACATTTCATTACAATTTACTTTTTATAACAACAATGTCAACTTTGACACTTTTGAAATAACTATCTTAAATACAGATCTGAACTTTTACTTCAGTCAATGCTATAGTTATCACCAGATTTCATATAGTAAACAGTAACTGAAGCCTGGTGCTATTCAAATTTCTCCTTAAATTAAAAAATGCCAAAAACCTTTTTCTTTGTTAGTCAATTTTTTTCAGCTTTCTTGGCTTCTTTATCTGTTGTATCAAGTTGCAGAATATATAGTTTATGAAGGAAATGAAAAAAATCAACTATTTCTGCTGATGTCATCACTCACACACTTGAACTGACATATACTGAAAGAATGACAGGCTGAAGAATATAATCAGTGTGGCAACATCACTTTTATTGGCTCATAACATCTATCTTCAAACTGTAACAAACACTTTGGTTACCCAGCTTTCTAGTTGGCGCCTCTGAAAGGTCGTAAGGACATGTTTACCTAGTGTTACAAAAACACATTTCACACCCCTGGTATCGTTCTGCTGGTAAAAAGAATTTGACATTTGTATTTCCTGTTACTTAAGGGCTTCAACATTTTCTACGATATGAAATCTTGGAGGCATCTTAGAGGATACCTAAATAATGTACAATATTTACATTTATTTTTACTTCATCCTTGGGATTTTAGAATCAAAATAATTGTGCAAGGTTATCTCTTCTCTCTCTCTCTCCCTTTCTTTTTTTTTTTTTCCTTTGAAACGGAGTCTTGCTATGTCACCAAGGCTGGAGTGCAGTGGTGCAATCTTGGCTCTCTGCCACCTCTAACTCCCCAGTACAAGCGATTCTCCTGCTTCAGCATCCCGAGTAGCTGGGATTACAGGCACGCACCACCATGCCTGGCTAATTTTTGTATTTTCAGTAGAGACGGGGTTTCACCATGTTGGCCAGGCTGCTCTCGAACTCCTGACCTCAGGTGATCTACCCACCTCTGCCTCCCAAAGTTCTGGGATTACAGGCGTGAGCCACCATGCCCGGCCTTCTTTTTTCTTTCTTTTTAAAACTATGCTAGCCACTTAAAGATCACTTCGTGTCTGAAGATTCAGAATACATCTCAGCTCTTAGAATGTCAGTATAGTATATATATATATGTGTATATGTCTATATATATATAATGCATATATACCTATTATAACCCCTCCTCTCTAAATTTTTTCTCTCTTTGGGAATTCTATTTATATATCTGATCCTTTGGAGTGCTTTCCTATGTTTCTTTTCCATCATATTGTCTGTTGTTTTTGTCCCCCTTCTGCATCCAGAAACATTTCAGGATTTTTATATACTGATTGCTCTAAAGAATTTCTATTTTTATCAGTCATCTATCTAAGAGTCTTTTTTTTTTAAATTTAACTCCTTGGAATGTCATCTTTTTTATTTGACAGTAACTTCTCCATATTCTTTAATAATCTTTTTTTCCTTGACAATGTTTATTATTTTTTGTTTGTTTTCTTTATATATATATATATATATTTTTATTGTACTTTAAGTTCTAGGGTACATGTGCACAATGTGCAGGTTTGTTACATATGTATACATGTGCCATGTTGGTGTGCTGCACCCATTAACTCGTCATTTACATTAGGTATATCTCTTAATGCTGTCCCTCCCCCCACCCCACAACAGGCCCCGGTGTGTGATGTTCCCCTTCCTGTGTCCATGTGTTCTCATTGTTCAATTCCCACCTATGAGTGAGAACACGTGGTGTTTGGTTTTTTGTCCTTGCGATAGTTTGCTGAGAATGATGGTTTCCAGCTTCATCCATGTCCCTACAAAGGACATGAACTCATCATTTTTTATGGCTGCATAGTATTCCATGTTGTGTATGTGCCACATTTTCTTAATCCAGTCTATTATTGATGGACATTTGGGTTGGTTCCAAGTCTTTGCTATTGTGAGTAGTGCCACAATAAACATATGTGTGCATGTGTCTTTATAGCAGCATGATTTATATTCCTTTAGGTATATACCCAGTAATGGGATGGCTGGGTCAAATGGTGTTTCTAGTTCTAGATCCCTGAGGAATCACCACACTGTCTTCCACAATGGTTGAACTAGTTTACAGTCCCACCAATAGTGTAAAAGTGTTCCTATTTCTCCACATCCTCTCTGGCACCTATTGTTTCCTGACTTTTTAATGATCGCCATTCTAACTGGTGTGAGATGATATCTCATTGTGATTTTGATTTACATTTCTCTGATGACCAGTGATGATGAGCAGTTTTTCATGTGTCTGTTGGCTGCATAAATGTCTTCTTTTGAGAAGTGTCTGTTCATATCATTTGCCCACTTTTTGATGGGGTTGTTTGTTTTTTTCTTGTAAATTTGTTTGAGTTCTTTGTAGATTCTGTATATTAGCCCTTGTCAGATGAGTAGATTGCAAAAATTTTCTCCCATTCTGTAGGTTACCTGTTCACTCTGATGGTAGTTTCTTTTGCTGTGCAGAAGCTCTTTAGTTTAATTAGACCCCACTTGTCAATTTTGGCTTTTGTTGCCATTGCTTTTGGTGTTTTAGACATGAAGCCCTTACTCATGCCTATGCCCTGAATGGTATTGCCTAGGATTTCTTCTAGGGTTTTTATGGTTTTAGGTCTAACATTTAAGTTTTTAATCCATCTTGAAATAATTTTTGTATAAGGTGTAAGGAAGGGATCCAGTTTCAGCTTTCTACATATAGCTAGCCAGTTTTCCCAGCACCATTTGTTAAATAGGGAATCCTTTCCCCATTTCTTGTTTTTGTCAGGTTTGTAAAAGATCAGATATTTGTAGATGTGTGGTATTATTTCTGAGGGCTCTGTTCTGTTCCATTGGT
This sequence comes from Gorilla gorilla gorilla, assembly GCF_029281585.2. Lineage (NCBI taxonomy): Eukaryota > Metazoa > Chordata > Mammalia > Primates > Hominidae > Gorilla > Gorilla gorilla. The sequence continues at coordinate 21,718,679 of NC_073246.2, forward strand.
CTATATCTCTGTTTTGGTACCAGTATCATGCTGTCTTGGTTACTGTAGCCTTGTAGTATAGTTTGAAGTCAGGTAGCATGATGCCTCCAGCTTTGTTCTTTTGGCTTAGGATTGACTTGGCAATGCGGACTCTTTTTTGGTTCCATATGAACTTTAAAGTAGTTTTTTCCAATTCTGTGAAGAAAGTCGTTGGTAGCTTGATGGGGATGGCATTGAATCTATAAATTACCTTGGGCAGTATGGCCATTTTCACCATACTGATTCTTCCTATCCATGAGCATGGAATGTTCTTCCATTTGTTTGTATCCTCTTTTATTTCGCTGAGCAGTGGTTTGTAGTCCTCCTTGAAGGTCTTTCACATCCCTTGTAAGTTGGATTCCTAGGTATTTTATTCTCTTTGAAGCAGTTGTGAATGGGAGTTCACTCATGATTTGGTTCTCTGTCTGTTATTGGCGTATAAGAATGCTTGTGATTGTTGCACATTGATTTTGTATCCTAAGACTTTGCTGAAGTTGCTTATCAGCTTAACGAGATTTTGGGCTGAGACAATGGGGTTTTCTAGATATACAATCATGTCATCTGTAAACAGGGACAATTTGACTTCCTCTTTTCCTAATTGAATACCCTTTATTTCCTTCTCCTGCCTGATTGCCCTGGCCAGAACTTCCAACACTATGTTGAATAGGAGCGGAGAGAGAGGGCATCCCTGTCTTGTGCCAGTTTTCAAAGGGAATGCTTCCAGTTTTTGCCCATTCAGTATGATATTGACTATGGGTTTGTCATAAATAGCTCTTATTATTTTGAGATACGTCCCATCAATACCAAATTTATTGAGAGTTTTTAGCATGAAGGGCCATTGGATTTTGTCAAAGGCCTTTTCTGCATCTATTGAGATAATCATGTGGTTTTTGTCTTTGGTTCTGTTTATACACTGGATTACATTTTTTGATTTGCGTATGTTGAACTAGCCTTGCATCCCAGGGATGAAGCCCACTTGATCATGGTGGATAAGCTTTTTGATGTGCTGCTGGATTCAGTTTGCCAGTATTTTATTGAGGATTTTTTCATCGATATTCAGGGATATTGGTCTAAAAGTCTCTTTTTTTGTTGTGTTTCTGCCAGGCTTTGGTATCAGGATGATGCTGGCCTCATAAAATAAGTTGTGATGTTGATTTATTTTTGCTTTCCTGCATTGTGTCCATATGTCCTCTTTGCTGATGTTTTTATTAAACCAGATGTATGAAGGCTCCCCCTTGTTGCTGTCACAAGTTTCTGCTTCCATTTTCATTTCTGTGTCCTCTCACTCCTCTTCTTCATCTCTTTTCCAGAATTTTACTTCACCTCTTTTTTTGTCTCACCCTCTCCTGAATTCTGTATTTTATTTTTCTTTAATCTATTTTTTTTCACTTCTACACAGTGTTAGTTTCTCAACAAGGATAAGTGAATCACATGTGAGTCTAGAATGCCATCTTAATCTAAATGCTTACTTTTTACATAGAAAACACATACAGGTAATACAGTCTTCATCTAGCTGTTCAATTGAAGGTAACCTAACTTATGAGAAATGAATATTCAATTACATTAATATTAGTTTTGTATGGTTTATATCAGCATATCTGTATGGTTATTTCATTTATACAGTAAAAAAAATTACATCTGTTAAAGGATCATAAGGATGGTAGACTATAAGCTTGTGAACCCTGGAAGTTTGAGACAGGTCTCAGTTCATTTGGAAAGTTTATTTTGCCAACGTTGAGGACACGCCCATGACACAGACTCAGGAAGTCCTGACAACATGTGCCCAAGGTGGTCAGGGCACAGCTTGCTTTTATACATTTAGGGAGACATGAGACATCAATCAAAATATGCAAGATGTATACTAGTTCGGTCTGGAAAGGCGCAACAACTTGAAGTAAAGCCAGGAGGACTAGAAGCAGGGAGGGAGCTTCCAGGCAACAGATAGGTGATATGCAAAAGGTTACATTCTATTGGGTTTCTGATTAGCCTTTCTAAGGGAGGCAAATCAGATACGCATCTATCTCAGTGAGCAGAGGAGTGACTTTGAATAGAATGGGAGGCAGGTTCACATGAAGCAGTTCCTGCCTTGAGTTTTCCTTAGTGATTTGGAGGGCCCAAGATATTTTCCTTTCACAAGCTGTAAATATAAGATCAAGTTTAAAAGTAATTAGTAAAATAATATAGATGATTAATAAATAAGAAGTACATTTTTTATTTGATATCAAGTATCAGTTATGCACCATTAAAGGGCGGTGTAGCTCATGGGTAGAGCATTTGACTGCAGTTATGCACCATTAACGATATGCCATCTGTTATTTGTTGAATTATACCGCCTCCCACACCAATTAATACATTGAAGTCCTAACCCTCACTACCTCGAGTTGTGGCTTTGTTTGGAAATACAGTCATGGCAGATATAATTAGTTAAGATGAAGCCATTAGGGTGTGCCCTCCTTAGAATGTCAGCGGTCCTTATAAAAGGGAAAAAATGTGGCTACAGGCATACACACATGGAGTCAGAGCATCATATAAAGATAAGAGTTATGCCGTCACAAGTCAAGGAATTACCAGGAGCTATGAGGGAGTCTTGGAACAGGATGTTCAGAGGAAGCACAGACCTGGCAACATAATGATTTAAGACTTTCGACCTCCAGGAGTGTAAGAAAATAAACTCTTGATGCTCTCAGATACCCAGTTTGTGGCACCTTCTTACAGCAGACCAACACAATGATATACCTTCCTTGTCCCCATGAAATATTGTTTTTGTGTCTGAGATCTCTTATTTTCTTTTTTTCCCCAATTCCATTAAGATGAATATTTTTAAAAGATTACATAATGCAAAACTGTGCATGTTCTGACATCTGTCTTCCACTGCAGCTTTATCTTACAATCTTATGTGTCTACCTCCTTGCTTTCTTCTCCAGCCATAATCTCTTTCCTATCACCATCATCGTTATAAGAGTTAAAGAAAGAAGACAGAAACACGAAAAGTGACTCAACAGTCAAAGACAAGTTTACTTTGGAGAATAAACCTGAGCGGGGTTTCTGGCTGATTTTGGTCAGGAGTGCTCTGTCTTACAGACTAAGGGTATTTAAGGGTTTTAGGGCAAGAGAGCTTATCAAAGACTTGGAATGTTTCTGTGTGGAGAAAAGTTTATTGAGGAGTTGAAATGTTTCCGCTCAAAGGGAAGGTTATCTTGGGACTGACATCTCTCCTGCTGGAGGGGAGGTTATTTCGGGGCTGGCATGTCTCTGGTCAGGGAGGGGTTTATTTTAGGGTTGGAATGTTTCTGGTTGGAGATGTCATTTGTGGTTTATGGTCATGCTGACCTTAGCTATTAAGCTGATGCCCTTTGGATTTAGGCGGTTGTCGATCAAGGGGAACTTTAAAAAGGCGGTGCTTGTCCAAGATGGCGATGCTCCTGCTCTGTCAATCATCATCATCATCATCATTTGTTCCTTGAATGAATAATTCTTTCTCATGTCATATAGCCTTTGAAATTTGTGTGTGTGTGTGTGTTTGCATAGAATATTCTTCTCCTTTTGCTCATTTTACATAGTTAACTGCTATTTATTTATTTTTTATCACCTTAATTCTTGGTCAACATCTATAAACTTTGTGAGAAAAGGGATTGGGTTTGTTTTCACTCATCATTGCATTCCCACTATCACATGAATTTTCTGGTACATAAATGAATCGAACATAAATATTTCCAACATTAATGAATGAAGCTGAGATTCTAAGAGTAGATCCAATAAAATTACATCATTTCGGCTACTTGGGCTTTGAATTCTCTATTTATATGTGAAAACAAATATGCTCTAGCTACAAAGAAATAACATTTGGCAAACTCCTACTATACATTTCATGCCCTCTTACTATTTCAATAATGTTCTCTTTAAATCCTAAGAACAGGCTGGTGAGGTGTATGTAACATCTCCCCTTTTCCCCTAGTTATTTTCTGGTGAAGAAATTGAGCAACATTAAAGTTAATTAACTGCCATAATTGCACTGCTGGCTATTATATTTCAATAACTTGCCATGGGGTATGATTTAGGTAAATGTGAAAGGTATTATAGTCACGGTGGTCAGGAAAAAGTTTCAGAAGTGTCAGTGTTTGAACAATGTTTGAGAAAAGGAATAATTTTTTCAGAAAGTAACTCAAGAGAGGAGAAAGACATTCCTGAAAGCACATATAGAGTGACTATTCAAGATTCACTCTTCCTTTTGAATCATTCACAACAGTGAGTTTCCAAGAGAATTTTTCTCCTTTCAGTGATTGTCAGACATGGATCCACTGTCAGACTTCATGTCCATTAAATCAACAAATGAGATGTACTTTAATCAATTGCCTACATCATTGAATTAAGCAGAGCATCTCCTGTGAGGACCTGCCAGCCTGTTAGATTCATCTCTAACTAAAATTTTACTTACTTTGTCCTGCTGAATCAATCACTCAGAAAATATATGTGCATTTTATTTTATGTTTCTTTTTCTTCTAGCCAATTTTCTGGATGGAGATTTCTGGTTTTTATGTTTTGCTGTAGTTTATGCTTTTTGGGGTCATAATAACACCAGTGGACATATGTCTGGGGTCATGTAACAGCAAGACAGAATGAAAATGAAAAGCACTTTAGAGGAGATGGGTAGAAACTGTCAGAAACGTCTAACTTATTTGATTCCTCCAAATATTTATTCTTTGATATCCAGACTCCTCTTATTTGTAAACAGAGAAGCCGAAAGCAGTAGAAAATTCATAAAGTGCTGCCCTTAAGCAACATATGGAAACACTATTTGGACTACATTTTCAGGAGTCTCAGAATTTTGGCTACACCAGGAAACATTTTCTATTGTAGTGGTGACATCATTATTAACAACAATGATAGTTAACATTTATTGTGTGCCTACTACAACTTAGGTCATGTTTTAAAAGTTTATATATATAAAAACTGTTTTAATTCAAATAGTATTTCCTAATCTATTATGGATAGAGCATATAGAATTGAACTGATCTGATTTCTGCTGTAAATTACTCAGTGATATTTAAAACTCTCATTCTTAATTTTCCCTCCATACAAATACTTTAGATCACCAGCAAAAAATTCCCTCTATGTATTCACCTTCACCGTCTAGATCCTAACTAATTGCCAGCAAAAACTTTATTAAGTACATCAGCAACACAAACTGATTTGCTACTGGGCAATCTTAGAGTCTGCTGCTCACCTGCGATGTCTCAACCAGCTCATTAAGTCCTCTAATGTTTGTAGCCTTGATTCTGGATCTTCTTTCTTGATCTCCTTTTCTTCTGGCTTCACAGAACAGAAAATGACTCAAATTACTGTATGGACAATAAATAATTATTTTTTAATATCAGTTTGGACAATAATTGAAATCAGAAACTAACAGGAATTAGGTTATTGAAACAGATTTGGTGTTCATTTTTATTCACTGGAAATCTGCTTCATTTTGCAGGTTTCTTCAGTTTGTACTTGTTAACCCACTTCATACTTTTTGCTAAATATCCCAGAGATGGTAAGTGCTTAGTCCTGAACCTTTTATAAGGTATTAGGATCTGGGCAATTTTTCTTAGAGAGACAGCTGAGAATAGTTACATACTGTGAAGTACACATTCATAAAATTAAGATGATTTGCATGATTTAATTACTGTAGTTGCTCTTTTATATAAAATAAAATTCAAGTTTATAATTTCATTTTCACATTGAAATTAACAATAATTATTCACTATTCCCCAGACTACATGCTAAAAGTAGAAAAATTGGTCCAGTGAGCCCTCTTACCACTGTCATGGCTGTCCCAGGTTGCAACAAAGACAGTGTCAGAAAAGACTGTAAAAAATGTGGCTACCCTTGTCACCTTACTTTTGAATGCCGCAATTTTCTCTGAGTAGACCCTAAAAGGGACATAGTTTTGGATGTCAGCAGTACAAGTAGTGAAGATAGAGATGAAGAGAATGAAGAACTGAGTAAATTGCAGGCATTACAGGAAAAAAGAATAAATGAAAAAGAGGAAAAGAAAAAAGAAAAAATCAAATTAAAAAAAAGAAAAAGGTCTTATCCAGTTCCACTGAAGCGGACACTTCAAAACAAAAGAAACGAAAATATCAGAAGAAAGAAAAGAAAAAAAGAGTAAATCAATAAAGGGAAACATCACAAAAAGGAAAGAACAAAGAGAAAAAAAAAAGCATTCTACCCCTAAAAGTTCTGAATTCTCCAGAAAGTAACTGAGACTTTGGCTTAAGCCATTAAATTTAAAAATTCGTTTTTAAAACGTGTTTGCCTTTCCTTGGAATTTGCTATATATTATGTTTTGCAATAAATCACAACCTTTTCCATACAGACATTTTTTGTATGTGGGACCATTATCCCTCTGGTAATATATTTTTAATATGCTATGACTGTAAAGTATTAAATCAGTCTTGTTACTTGATAGCGATGCCCCAAGTATAGCTATTTGTATGTACTAAACACATCATTTTTGGTATATGTGTCTCTGTGTTTTTGGCTAGTGTTATTGCTTCATAAGTTGATTGTAAAATGGCTTTACTCTAGTTAACACGAGTCATCTACCTAGTAGTTAATGAGTATTGCTGAATCGGATGCCCACCTTGAAGTGATGAAGCTAGGTAAGGGTAATGTTTTGCTCTTGACACAGATACATAAATTTGACACAGATATATAAAAAGCTATAATATAAATTTAATAGCTTTATATACTTAAATGTAATATCTTTTAAAGCTAGTAAAAAAATAGAAACATTGTTCAAATTTAAATGAATACTACACAGAGTACTATCAACTGAGAGTAGATATTGTACAAAGTCATACAATGATTAAAACATGGATATTATCTGCATAAAGATATTTGGAGCCTAGAGACATATACGATGCTATATGACATTATTATTCATTCATTATGGATCACTTTATGGCTGTTTCTTTCTTACTGCTGTGATCTATGAAAGAATAATGAAACAGAGCACTGGAGACTAAGTGATGGTAAAAGATATGTAAGTCACGCAGGTGGGTGGAAGAGAGAAAGAAAGAGAGAAGAAAAGAGAGACTTTTGTTTTTAATATTCACAAATCATTGGAGTTAGAAGTAAAGAAATAAAAACAAATTAAAGCTTAATATCACAGGATTAAAAATGCAACTCCCATTGACTAAAGCAGCAATATATGCAAAGATAAACGTAAATACACTTAATTTATTTTGGATTTTGGGAGACCAGCAGGCTGGTAAATATAATGGGAGACAAAGATTGTATACCCAGCCAAGTTATCTTTCTAGTAGCAAGATTATAGAAGCATGTAAAAGACCACAGACAACAACAACAAGAAGAAATTTTAAAATGCAGAACTCAGAGAATTCATTGATTTTCTGAGATTCCACAATTCTCTCTTGTGGACTCTATAACAAAGATGACCTTCATCTAAAGAAGATATAATTTCCCATTTTGTAGGTTGCCTGTTCACTCTGATGGTAGTTTCTTTTGCTGTGCAGAAGCTCTTTAGTTTAATTAGATCCCATTTGTCAATTTTGGCTTTTGTTGCCATTGCTTTTGGTGTTTTAGACATGAAGTCCTTGCCCATGCCTATGTCCTGAATGGTATTGCCTAGGTTTTATTCTAGGGTTTTTATGGTTTTAGGTCTAACATTTAAGTCCTAATCCATCTTGAATTAATTTTTGTATAAGATGTAAGGAAGGGATCCAGTTTCAGCTTTCTACATATAGCTAGCCAGTTTTCCCAGCACCATTTATTAAACAGGGTATCCTTTCCCCATTGTTTGTTTTTCTCAGGTTTCTTAAAGATCAGATAGTTGTAGATATGCAGCGTTATTTCTGAGTGCTCTGTTCTGTTCCATTGATCTATATCTCTGTTTTGGTATCAGTACCATGCTGTTTTGGTTACTGTAGCCTTGTAGTACAGTTTGAAGTCAGGTAGCATGATGCCTCCAGCTTTGTTCTTTTGGCTTAGGATTGACTTGGCGATGCGGGCTCTTTTTTTGGTTCCATATGAACTTTAAAGTAGTTTTTTCCAATTCTGTGAAGAAAGTCATTGGTAGCTTGATGGGGATGGCATTGAATCTTTAAATTACCTTGGGCAGTATGGCCATTTTCACGACATTGATTCTTCCTACCCATGAGCATGGAATGTTCTTCCATTTCTTTGTATCCTCTTTTATTTCATTGAGCAGTGGATTGTAGTTCTTCTTGAAGAGGTCCTTCACATCCCTTGTAAGTTGCATTCCTAGGTATTTTATTCTCTTTGAAGCAATTGTGAATGGGAGTTCACTCATGATTTGGCTCTCTGTTTGTCTGTTATTGGTGTATAAGAATGCTTGTGATTTTTGTACATCGATTTTGGGCGAAGGACATGAACAGACACTTCTCAAAAGAAGACATTTATGCAGCCAAAAAACACATGAAAAAATGCTCATCATCACTGGCCATCAGAGAAATGCAAATCAAAACCACAATGAGATACCATCTTATACCAGTTAGAATGGCAATCATTAAAAAGTCAGGAAACAACAGGTGCTGGAGAGGATGTGGAGAAATAGGAACACTTTTACACTGTTGGTGGGACTGTAAACTAGTACAGCCATTGTGGAAGTCAGTGTGGTGATTCCTCAGGGATCTAGAACTAGAAATACCATTTGACCCAGCCATCCCATTACTGGGTATATACCCAAAGGACTATAAATCATACTGCTATAAAGACACATGCACACGTATGTTTATTGTGGCATTATTCACAATAGCAAAGACTTGGAACCAACCCAAATGTCCAACAAGGATAGACTGGATTAAGTAAATGTGGCACATATACACCATGGAATCCTATGCAGCCATAAAAAATGATGAGTTCATGTCCTTTGTAGGGACACGGATGAAATTGGAAATCATCATTCTCAGTAAACTATTGCAAGAACAAAAAACCAAACACCGCATATTCTCACTTATAGGTGGGAATTGAACAATGAGAATACATGGACACAGGAAGGGGAACATCACACTCTGGGGACTGTTGTGGGGTGGGGGGAGGGGGGAGGGATAGCTTTAGGAGATATACCTAATGCTAAATGACGAGTTAAAGAGTGCAGCACACCAGCATGGCACATGTATACATAAGTAACTAACCTGCACATTGTGCACATGTACCCTAAAACTTAAAGTATAAGAATAATAAAATAAAAAATAAAAAAGAAGATATAATTTAAGAAACACTGGCAAAAGGATTAATAGCTGGCATTTAAAAAAATAGTCCCGAATTTTTTTAAAAAGTGGATACATGGATAGAAGAAAATATACAAATATTATGTTTTGACAAAGAAGAATCAATATAATAAAAAAGAAGATAAGAGAAACAAAAAAGTAGATTAATCTCATTTTCTGATATATAGAAAATAAATGGCAAATTGTGCAATTAAATATTGGTAATCAGGTATTAAAAGACCAATTGAGAAAATAGGAACTTAAGGACAATTTTAAAAGCCGTAAGAACAGAGGTTACAACTGGAATGAAAATACAAACTTTCTTAAATGTTGATGTAACTTTAAAATTACAGAAGAAAGCACATGACATAGAGAAAGAAAGATTAAATCATGTATAATAAGCATAGTAAGTATAATGTAAACTAATGTAAAATTTAAGACACAATATATCAGCTTATCTACATATGTTAATGAATCTAACTCATTTATTGAAAGAAAAAGAAATCTAATCATAAGATAGATCAATTGATCATTTAATAGATCAATTCAAAAGGAAATGAACTATTCAAATACTAGAAGAAAACAAAGGTAAATTCCTCTCTAACTTATGGTTTGGAAAATATTTTTACATATGACTCAAATTCTGCATTCAAGAAAATGTAGATATCTCTGACTTTAAAAGATTTTTTAAAACTTTGTTTTCCAAAGTACCATAAACAACCAACAAGTGACAAAAGCAAATAATAAAAACTTAGAAGAAACTTGTAATAACAGAGATAAAGGATTAATGTATATTTTAAGAATATGAAACACTCTTAAAATTGAAGGAATCAAGACCAAAACCTTACAGGAAAATAAACAAAACATGAATAGGGATGTCCCAAAATTATATAATGACCTTTAAAACATGATATATTTACATTCACTTATAATAGATGCATGCATCTCAGAACTATGCTGAGATACCACTTCTTGTCTGTCAGATTATTGAAAATTAAAATCTTGGTAACTTATTCCGTTGGTGAGGCTATTACAAAACAGTCTCACAGATTCATACTTTATAAAAGAAAATTTGGCTATATTGAACAAATCTATATGTTTATATTGTTACTTAGAAATTTCACTGAATATAAGCTTCTGTAAATATAAAAATAGTTCTTATAGCACCAGGTATAATTACAGAATACTGAAAACAAATTAGTTACCTGTATACAGGGCATTGCTTAAATACACTCTGATAAATACTCAGATGGCGGTAATAGCAGCTGCAAAAGAAACGTGGAAAATTTCTGTTAACTGATATTGACTAATTTATAGGCTGTATTAATTACATTTAAAAAGAAGCCTTCAAAATATTGTATTTTTTCTATAAGAAAAAGAGGATGATAATTAAGTATTCATGTATCTGCTTAGTTTTACAAAGATCAACCCAGTAGAGATAAGCTAGACAAAATTCTAACTGGTTATTTACAAGCATGAGTAGGAACAGATTGGAAATGTTGGTGGTGATGGTTTGAGACTTCTCTATGTCTACCTTTTTTTGTAGCTTTTACTTTTTGAACCCACATTGCAAAATAAAGCCAATGAGCTAGAAAAAAAAATTAGAAATACAAACAGCAACTAAGGAAACTCTGTATTTCAAATGACTAATATGACCAAGGTAAAAAAACGGGAAATAACTAACCAATGCAACTTAAAAACGGAGTATTGTATTGATACATCATCAGTTTACAAAGAAAAATAACCCTAGACAAATACTGAACTATAGTTACTAGGTTTGGGTTTTTTTGGCTATGATATTGCTAGAAATTCTAAAACTACCCTAATTTTAGCTTTAAGCAAACAAATTATTATACTGAGGATAAATGGAGCCAGATTTCTCATTGATGAAGAAATGAATTACGAATACGTAAATGGAAGGAGAGTAGACCGTGTGGTGTTTAACCGGACATTTAGGTATCGTGAACACATGATCAAAGTCTTTGTGGAGAGGTAGCTGATTTTAGGACTGGGCAAGTAAAGTACAAGATGAAATTAGAACATCTTCTTTTGTTAGAAAGCAAGTTGCATTAAAAATAAATAGGGCATTAAAAAATACACACTGAATTCAGTTTGAAGGGGTTTTTATTGGATAAATCTGGGGCAATTTGACAATCAAAATTAATAATAATAAAGTATCAACAAATTAAAAACCAATAAATCAAATGAGAAATCATGTATTTATACATATGTAAATAAATACACAATTGTATAAAGAGGGTAAAAGGAAAAATATTCATTTAGGGTGGAATTATACCTAATAAATGTACAGGAATGATAGAATTATGGAGATTTTTCAAACTGTCATTTAGTAGTCATCATATTAATAATTATTTCAAGTAAGATTCAGCAACTGATGCCAAAATAGATGGTAAAAGTTTGCTGAGAAGTAGGGCGTGAAAATTTTATATATATGTAAAAACATATATATCAGACTGCATATGCATACATAAACATAAACACATACACACATTTATATGAGAGAGAGAACAAATATAATAATATTTAAAATAGAGAAATATGGTTGGAGGGTATATGGAAATTCTTAACACTATTCTTGCAAATTTGCTATAAGCTTTAAAGTATGTGGAAATAAAAAATTATAAAAATGAGAAATTGCTTTACCCACGTGACCCCAATTTTAGTTGCTACAAAATGGGATATAAAGTATAATTTCAATTATAAAAATGACGTATGTAAAAACCATAGTATAGTTACAGACCACTATAGATTCTAGACAAATAACAGTTTTATCTTCTTTTTCAAAAGTGGCAAAATTGTTACATTTTAATTTTGCCAACTCATAAACAATATCTGAACATTTTGTTTCTGCATTGAATATTATTACAACACTCACAAACTTCTAACATAATAATTATTTTCTTCTTAAAAGTAGGGAATCTCTGCTTTAAAATATCTGAAACACTTTTCTAATATGATAGAAGTTGTGTAGTTTAAAAATAAGACCTTGATTCTGGAAGCAGACATAGGTTCCGATTCGAGCTCATACGTTTTCAACTGCTTGCTTTGACATAGTTACTTAGGCTCTCCACAGTTCAGTTTCATTGTCAGTATCATAAGAATAACTTAATTCTTATTTAATGGGTTTCTTGAAGCCCAAAGGAGAAATTCAAGAAAATACCTAGCACAATGCCTGTGCCATAAATAAATTTTAATACATATTAGCTATCACAATGGATAAGGGTTACACATAATTAATTGAGATTTTTAGGTATTGTTTCTTCTTAAACTACTACCTATGGAACCCTTCCATAGATATAAAATCTTAACCAATTCATGATCTAAAATTAAGTTGATGATTTGTGCTACTCGCACATTGAATAGAATGAGCATAGATTTTTTTCAATATCTTTCTTTCACAAGCAAAAGAAAAATAAAAGCAAAACTCTAAAGTGAGTTCCTCAAAGTGACACTTCAAATGATTTTCTTTGTTCTCAGTTTCTACTCTCATTAGAAATGTTCTGAAAATATTTCACTCTCTCATCAACTACCTGAGGGTTTTATAAGAACGTTTTTTAAATATTATTTGCAGGACAGAGATATACTGTTCAATTGAGAATGAAAAATATCTCATACATTTATTTAACTTGCCAATCTGTAATTTACTCACTGTCCATTTAAAAACATTTTTATTGTTGTTTATTAAGCCTTACTCTGGAAGCCCAAATCCTTTATTTTATTATTGCAATAATAAAGCCAGCAATGCAAGAAGAGTGGAGAAAATTGGTTTTCCTATCGGTGTTTGAGGTCTACACGATTAGACTGCTTCTCTGTCTGCGGATACTCTGCACACTTTGAACACTGACTTCAAGGGTTTTAGAACATCGATGGGCTTTTAGTAAAAAAAAAAAGTCTAAAATACAAATATTATTTTTAAAATTTAGCTGATTATCTTAAGCAAAAATTAAGTTTTTTCATTTTTTTAAATTTTTTGTCTGATATTTTGAACCCATAAAGAAATTAAAATTACATAGAATGTTTTTATGTCCTAAAACAAGGAGATAATAGCCATAGAGGTTTTATTAGGCAATTGGTAGCTATGAAACTGAAGGAATGGTAGGATGATTAATTTTTTTGATTTAGTTATTTAAAATCCAACCATAGGAAGAGGAAAATGGTACTTCAAATGCTTTAAAAAATGAAAGTATCGTTCAACATATTAACATTATTTTAATAATAATATATTTACATTATAATTATTTCTTAACACTGAAATATATGAAAATATCTAAATCCTTTATCTGGAGTTTAAAAAGTTAAAATCTAAGCTATTTAAAAAATGAAATGCATATGTCTTTGAAAGACAAAAGCAATAATCTAATAGACTCCCATTTTCAAAGGAACAATAATTTTCTCTTAGGTATACCTCTGATCATAGATTTAGCAATATCAAGGTAATTTGTAGCACAAAATAATACACCACTGGATGTTAAAGACTTAGATCAACAAAATTCACTAATCATCGTTCCAATTCTTTAATTTTATAGCTCCTAATTGCATAATAAAATCTCCATGACTATTATCTCTTCCTTTTATGACATATATACATTCTGTGTAATTTTAATTTAAGAATTCAAAATATCAGACAAGAAATTCAGTATATAGCCTACAAAATACTGTAGTACAAAATAGGGCAAAGTACCACAGGGCCATTTAAGAAAGCGTCTGATTTGTGTGACTTAGTACTTCTTTGCCTATGAAGCATAGTCTGAGTCTGAACAACTGGTGACAGTTAAAAGTCTGCAGCGTTCCACTTTTTTGATTTTTATGGATCTGTACAGTGGTCCTTATCCTAGAAAATTAGCTATTGAATTCATTTGGGGCATCATGTGCCCTGAGCAATGTATTTTCAGGCCTGTGCATATCAATAATTTAAAGTAAAAGGGTGAAGCACGGTCAACAGTTAAGTTCTTAAAACGTGCCTTTTAATTAGAAAAGGGTGTTAAAATAAGGCAACACTTCAAAGAAGTAAAATGATACCCATTTGTAACATATTGGCAATTAAACTCACTTCTTTTTTATTATTCCTTAGACACCCCGTGCTGTACTTACAAGGCAATTCTAACTCTTTAAAGCTAGTTTTGAATCATAAGCTTAAGCTGACAGTTACCAGGTTCCGTTTCTCATTCTTGGTCTTTAAGTTCCTGCATGCTGCTTTTGAAAACTGAACAGGCATTTCCTTCTTTAGATATTATGTTTCTTCAAAACATCATATTTATTTACAACAATTTATTGTCTATATTGTGCCAGCGAAAATATAATAAGATGTTAAGCAAACTTTATTATATTCAGTAGTCCGATGCTGTTGATAAGGTCTGAGGAATTTTAATTTTTCAATCTTACATGCAGTACACTTAAATGAATAATACCTTCTTCTTGATGCAGACTATGTAACCTAAACATTCTTGACAAAGTGATGAGTTTGACCATTCCCTTGAGGTACATTTGCATCTATTTAAGTACAATTTAATAAGTGTCTACTCTTTGGCAGGCATTGTGAACGGAGAAATGGCCTAATCAGATGCCACCTAGGGATGTTTCAGTCAATGGTGGACTGTGTGCATGACGGTGGTCCCACAAGTTTATAATACCGTGTTTATACTGTGTTTTTCCGATGTTTAACGATCTTTAGATATACAAAATTGGCATTGATACAATACCGTTAACTACAACACAAATCTTGTGCTCAGTTTTGCAAGTTTTAGATAACTTATTTAACTTAATTTTCACAAACATGCATAGGCAATACAGTGAAAAAAAAGTAGTGTTTTTAATAAATCTTTCAAGAACACTTGGACATCTACATGCCAAAAACATAAAAATGGATTTACACTATATACAGTCATGTGCTTCCTAAGGACATTTTGGTCAACAATGGACCACCTATAGGGTGGTGGTCTCATAAGACTGAAAACGAGCAAAAACATTTCTATGGCTTAATGACTTTGTAGCGATTGTACCATCATAGTGCAATGCATTATTCAGGGGTCTGTGGTGATGCTGGTGTAAATTAACATGCTGCACTACTAACTGTATAAGATACAATTATATAAAGTACATAATACTGAATAATAAACTGTGTTACTGCTTTATGTGTTTACTATACTAGACATTGTATCTTTCTTTTAGAGTGTACTCTTCCTACTTATAAAAAAATTAACTGTAAAATAGCCTCCGGCAGGTTGTTTAGGTGGCATTTTAGAAGAACTCATTGTTACAGGAGATGACAGCAGCCTGCCTATTATTACCCCTGCAGACTTCTAGTGGGACAAGATTTGGAGATGGAAGGCAGTGATATTGATGAGCCTTACCTTGGGTAGGCCTAAGCTAATGTGTGTATGTGTCGTAATTTTTAACAAAATAGCTTTAAAAAGTAAAAATTAAACATAGCAAAAAGCTTATAGAGTAAGGATATGAAGAAAGAAAATATTTTTGCACCGCTGTACAATGCATTTGTGTTGTAAGCTAAAGGTTATTATGAATTAAAAGCTTAAAAAATGAAATGTACATAAAGTAAAAAAAAAGTTACAGTAAATTAACGTTAATTTATTATTGAACAAAGAAATTTTATAAAATAATTTCAGCGTAGCCCAAGTGTGCAATGTTTATAAAGTCTACTGTAGTGTACACTAATGTTCTAGGCCTTTATCTTCTCTCAGACTCACTCATTGATTCACACAGAACAAGTCCTCCAAGCTCCAGTCTTGCAAGCTTTATTCATGGTAAGTGTCCTAAACAGATATATTATTATTATTATTATTATTATTATTATTTTACCATTTATACTACATTTTTACTGTATCATTTTTATGTTTAGATTTTTTGGGGGGGGGAGGGTGGAGTTTCACTCTTGTTGCCCAAGCTAGAGTGCAATGGCACAATCTTAGCTCACTGCAACCTCCACCTCCCAGGTTCAAGAGATTCTCTGACCTCAGCCTCCTGAGTAGCTGGGATTACAGGTGCACGCCACCATGCCCGACTAACTGTTTGCATTTTTAGTAGAGACAGGGTTTCACCATGTTGGCCAGGCTGGTCTCGAACTCCCGACCTCAGTTGATCCACCTGCCTCGGCCTCCCAAAATGGTGGGATTACAGGTGTGAGCCACCGCGCCCGTCCATTTTTAGATATTTTTAGATACACAAATACTGTTGTGTTACATTAGCCTAAAGTTTTCAGTACAGTAACATGCTGTACAGGTTTGTAGTCTAGGAGCAATGGGCTATAGCATATAGTCTAGGTGTGTTGTAGGCTGTACCATCTAGGTTTGTGAAAGTATACTGTATGATATTGCAAAGCTACAAAAGCATTTAATGATGCATTTCTCAGAATATATCCCCATTGTTAAGTGACACATGACTGTGTATTAATCTTAAGTGAAAAACATTCTCTGCAGGGAAAAACCTTTTTATCTGCATTGTATGTATAAAAAACACACAAATATTTCCATTTCAGAAAAGTAAATGAAATTTGTAATTAAAACCGTTTTTATTACTAATAAATATAAACATCATACTGTACATACTCTCAAATAAATGTTAGACTTTTTAACAAATGTCCACTTTATGTAAGAAAATACTTCATGTATTTAGCAGAAGAATGATTGATCTAATTGCAGTATACAGCTCCAAAGAGTAGGAGTAAATATTTTGAAGAAAGCATAATAGTCTTTCTCATTCTCATATTGTATTCCTCCATGACTCTTATCTTTCTCAATATCCTGGTAGCTTTCATAATTTATCAGAGCCATTTTTGAGGCTATTCATATGAAGGATTGATTACTGTGGAATTAATAAATGTCAAAGGTTTCTACTTGTATCATTTCTTTATTTGACTAATATTTAATGGGCTCAATTATGCTCCAAGCATTTAGTTACCTTTGCATGCACTTTTGTCATGTGTTTGATTTACTTTCACACCTCTGGGCCTTCACACATGACATTCCTCTTGTCTGGAATGACCTTTTCCTTATTCTTTACTTGAATTTTTAATTTGCCTTTAGGTCTTAAGCAAGGTTTGACCTCAAGGAAGCTTTCTCAAACTCTCTGGTGCAGTGTGATTAAAAATGTTCCTCTTCAGGAGTCACAGAGGATTCTTTGCTATATCTGTAAGTGTACTTATTTCTACATATTATAATAATTAATTTTTTCTGCCCTATGATCAGATTCTCTATAATGGCCAAGAGTTAAGGGTTTCACAATTATTTATTTAAATGAATTCACTATACACTTCAGATAGTTCTTAGAAATAATCATAAATTTAGAATTTTGCATGTTTGTCATTTACATGTAGTTTTGAAGGATCACAATTATTAAAGTCATTTCTACAATGTTTCATTAAACTACTATTTGTTGAAGAATTATATGTGCTACATAATGTGATAGAAACTGAAATTGGACCATATAAGATGACTATATAAATAGACTTTGACACACTTCTGGTTCTGAACGTGATGAGCAGGGAATATTACATTATTACACCAATCCTCTCACTGAGAAAAAAAATGGCAATAACAACTAAATAATGCTTACAAGATGTGCATTTTAACTAAAGCATACCCAGCATTTAAAGTATAATGATGATAAAAAGATATACCATGTTAGCACAAACTAAAAGAATAACACAGCTAATGAATATAACATAAAATAAAATACTAGAAAAGATTTATTACTAGACATAAGAATAATATTTTATAATGATAAGTGCTAACATTCAAGAAGAAAAAATATTACATTTTTATATACTCTATACACAAAAAATGATGGCTATAAAGGAAGTGACAAATCCATAATTATATTGCAGATTTTAAAAACCCCTCTCTTAGTAAATGATAGAAAAATTAAACTATAAAATCAGTAGGGGAATAAGAGAGCTGAAAATATATTTGAAAAACCGAATCGTATTTTCATATATAAAACATAAGAGCAACAGTAGAATATTTTATTTTTAATTTCACGTGAAACATTCAACAAAATAGAAAATATCTGACCAAAATTTAAAACCAATACCCACAAGTCAAATCTTAACAAAATTTTAAATAATAACATTATTGAGTGTGTGTTTTCTCTGCACAGTAGAATTAAACTAGAAATAATAAATAATAATAAAACTAAAACCACATGCCTTTAGACATTTAGGAATACACTTATATACGAATATTATAACCTATGATTTAAAGAAGAAATCTAAATCTAAATTTGAATTTATTTTGGTCATGAGTTATAATGAATATATGATAGAAACTTGTAGATGCAAAACAGCAATTCTTATGGAAAAGTTTCTAACAAAAATACACTTATTAGAAATAGAGACTGACAATCAATACCTTAAGGAGTAATACACCCCTCACACCTACACACACAAAAGTAGCAAAAAAAAGCAAAAAAAAAGGAAATAGTAAAGGTATGAGCAAAAAAACCAATGATTTAGCAATAAATCATATAAAAGAGAAACCAAACAAGGCTAAAAGTTGTTTTTAAAAGATAAATAAAATGCTCATATCTATAGGAATGTTGTTATACTTAAAAAAATAAAAGCTATGAGTTATACTTAGTAAAAATGAAGAAAAGAAATTCTTTTATCAGTTAGAACATGAAACGGTTATCAGAGGAAAACAATTTTAAGTCAATAACTTTTAAGTTATATGAAATAGATCAACTTTTTTGAAAAACAGGATTTTCCAAATGCATTCAGGAAGATATAGAAACGTAAATAGTCCTATATTCAGAAAATTTATTGATTCAATAATTTATACTATTGTCTTAAAAAGTTAATTGTCAATTGCTATAATATCTTAAGGAAGAACTAACGTCAATTTTATAGAAACTGTTTTAGAGAATAGAGAAAAGGGAACATTTTCAAGAAATTGTATGAGGCTAGCATATTACTAATACTAAAACCTTACAAAAACAGTAGAAAGTAAACTTATCTCTTTTATGAATATTATCTTCATGAATATAAATGAATATGAATTCATTCTGTCATGAATATAAAATCAAATATTTTAAGCAAAATTAACAATTGGAAGTCAGTATATGTAAGAAGATAATATATAATGGAAAGGTTTACTTTATGGCTAGGTTGAATTTAGCAATTTTTAGCAGAACTATTATACATATTAGCAATATAGAACACAAAATCATCTAATGATTTTTATTAGGTGTGAAATAATGTAAAAAATTTGATAAAATTCAACATCTGTGTATGGAAATTCTCTTAGCACACTAAAAAAAATCCTAATTCTTCAATTTGATGAAGAATTTCTACAAATAGCATATCAAAAACTTCATATTGGGCTGGGCATGGTGGCTTATGCCTGTAATCCCAGCACTTTGGGAGGCCGAGGCTGGTGGATCACCTGAGGTCGGGAGTTCAAGACCAACTGGACCAACATGAAGAAACCCCGTCTCTACTAAAACTACAAAAAAAAAAAAAATAGCCGGAAGTGGTGGTGCATGCCTGTAATCCCAGCTACTCAGGAAGCTGAGGCAGGAGAATCACTTGAACCCAGGAGGCGGAGGTTACAGTGAGCCAAGATCGTGCCATTGCACTCCAGCCTGGGCAACAACAGTGAAACTCAGTCTCAAAAAAACAAAAAACAAAACAACTTTATATTGACTAGTACTATATTGAAAGCTTGTTTTCTGAGACTGAACATGATAAACATATACTGTATCACTGTTTCTATCTAACACAGTCCTGGTAGTTCTAAAAATCAGGCAGGAAAATGATTTTAAAAAACAAATAAAAAAATAAAACTTAGGCACAAGTGTCATCATTGTTGTCTTTATCCAGTCAGGCTGCTATAGCAAAATACATTAAGACATTAGACCGGGTACTTTGTAAACAGAAATTTATTGCTTACAGTTCTGGAAACTGGGAAGTCCAAGATCAAAATGCCAGCCAGTTTCCCTGGTGAGGACTTGCTCTGTGCTTCCTTAATGGCAACTTGTAGCTGTGTCCTCACATGACAGAATGATAATCAAGCTCCCTTGTGCTCTTTTATAAGGGCACTAATTTCATGCATGAGGGTGGAGCTTTCATGACCTGATTATCTCCCAAAAGCCTCACCTCTTAATACCATTGCATTGAGGATTAGATTTCAATGTATGAATTTGGGGGTGAGGGGTAGAAACATTCTGACTATGACAATTGTATATGAAGTTTAATTCGACAGGTACATTAACAGAATTAAGCAGTGAATTTAGTAGGGTTGCTAGGTAAAAGGCCAAATACAAAAATCACATGATTTTTATTACAGTAATAGCAACTACTAGAAAATGAAATTATGTATAATTTAAAATACCATCAAAAATATCTCACACCAAATCAAAAACATTGAGAACACCCAAAGCTGTTGAGGATGTGGATCAACAGGAAGACTCACTCATTGCTGCTGGGATTGAAAATGATGCAGCTACTTTGGAAGACATGTTGGCAGTTTTCTACAAAATGAAATGCTCTTATGAAATGATCCAGCATTTACACCCTTTAATAGCCACTCAGATGAGTTGAAAAGTTACACCCATACAAAAACTTTTGTCAGCTCACTCCTGAAAGCACTTTTTATCATGACATTAATCCATTTATGAGGGTGGATCTCTCATGGCCTAATCACCTCTTAAACATCCCACCTGCTAATATACTGTTACAATGGCAATTAAATGTCAACATGAGTTCTGGAGAAAACAAACATTCAAACTAGAGGAGTCACCATCTGCGAAAATTGATCCTGTGCTCATTTCATGACCTAAGCATTTCACTCATAGGTAAATTCTCAACAGAACTAAATAAATATCTAGAATATGTATTAGAATGTTCACATAAGCTTTATTCATAATGACATTAAAATATACTTCCACTTTACCCACTGAAAGCATTTATGTTTTCATAACATTATGCTACAGTAGTACGTAGTAATTTTGAAAATGTTTTGAAAAATTAGCAAGACTCCTTTCAGTCTAAATCAACTTCAGTCTTTATATTTAATTTACCAGGCATATTAAACAGTGAACACTTACATATAAATAACCCACATCTTTCATGTGGTTTCCTTGGCATTATGTATAAATATTTGATATAACAATACAGAAAAAAATAGAAGTTAAACATGAATCTCTCATAATTATTTGCAAAACATTTGATTAGACTTATGGTGATATGAACTGTTAAAAACATCCTTTCTTATGAATAGTCTTGAAGTATTTGAATAGGTCAAAGGGATAATTAATTAATGGGCAGAAGAAATATTTGTCTTGAATCTCTAAAACGACAACAACAAAAAATGTGCTTTCCTTTCTCTTTTAGAAATGTCAGAAATTCCCCTCCTAAAGCCAACTTTATAATTTAAAGTTTTAATTCACTCATGCCTGTAATTCTAGCACTTTGGGAGGCCAAGGCTGGCGAATCATGAGATCAAGAGATCGAGACCATCCTTGCCAACATGGTGAAACCTCATCTCTACCAAAAATACAAAAATTAGCTGGGCATGGTGGCATGGCACCTGTAGTCCCAGCTACTCAGGAGGCTGAGGCAGGAGAATTGCTTGAACCTGGGAAGTAGAGGTTGCAGTGAGCCAAGATCGAGCCATTGAACTCCAGCCCAGGTGACACAGCGAGACTCCGTCTCAAAAACAAATAAATAAATAAATAAAATGAATAAAATTTTTTAAAAAAGTTTTAATTCATATTTAAAACAGTTTTCTAGAAAGTACAATACTTCCTATTAATCTCAGTCACTCTCTCTGTCTCTCTTCCTCTTATGCACAAAGTAAAAATAAAATGAGATTTTTCTAAGGTTAGATGGTAAGACCTCTTTCATGTGAAACCCTGATTTCATGATATGTCTTAAATAATGTGTGAGGCATATTTAATTAAGGGATGGGGGGCAGCAAGAGATGATGGTGTTGTCTGTTCTTATTTACAGACTACTATGAAAAGTGGGGCTATGTGTGGCAGATCCTTTAATTTTTCAGCATCCCGTCTCTAGGCAAACCTGTTTTCAGCATAACAATTTGAGTGTGTGATGTCCATTTTTCTGCTCTCTGCCACAGGTTCTTGAGTAAACAAAGGGAGAAGTGCAGTCAGGAGACAGAACTGAGTTCATAGCTTACCTCCTTCCCCACAAGAACCAAATGAGAATGGGAGCCCAGAGACAAATGTCCCAGATTATCTTCTTTAAGCAGACAATTCTGGGAGGCATATGATGCTCAGATTTCCTGGATGAATTGAGTCCTTAAAACCTGCCTGAGAAAATTCAGTCTCACACCTCTTTTTCCACTCTCCTGTATCTGAATTTCTTTTCCACACTCTTATTCGCTGGAGTTCCAGTCTTTCCCCCTCACTCTACCACACATACTACCTGTACGCTAGTCTTGTTTCATAATGTGATTTTTGAGGTAACATAAAATTAAAAAGCTGCTTTGAAACAACGCAAAAAGAAGTGTCATTTGATTTAATGTGTAAAAAGCATAGGAAAGCTGAAAGTTACTGAGAGGTTTATATTTTAGGATAGCATAGAAATAATCACAGCGTTATAGCTAGGAACAAAAGTGTTATCTATCCTCTTTCCTTCAATACATTAGTGAAAATATAGGTTATATACCATTTGCAAATTGCAGATAGTCAAATGCAAAGCTGGAGAGTAAAATCCTCTTAGAGATGAAGTTAGAACTCAGAAATCTTTAAACTTGTCTGGTCAGAGAGAAATACTTATTTCCTGGAACTACTCTGTTTAAAGCTTTTATATATGATGTCATTTAGTTGGAAGACAAAACAATAATGTTACAACAGTATTCTTAATGTTTTAGTGCCATTTACAATGAAATGTCACAATCTGAAACTTACTTTGATTTATAAGCAGTTCTCAAGCTTTATTTTTCAACAAGTTCCTTCCACTTATCTCTTGTGTTTCTCTATAATGTTGATGTGCAATGTATGTGTATCAACCAAAGAGTTTAAAAATAAAATCTTTTGGGTAAAAATTTCTCACAATATACTTTCCAATATATTATGTTCACAAGTAGTTTGTTATAAGATTCTTTCTTTTTTTTCTGTTGCATAAAGCAGAAAATATTGTATAAAAACCAGTGAACTATCATTTACATTTTTCCCCAAATTACAATATTTAGAGAGCCTTAGGAACTTTAATGGTACTACTTACCTAATGTGCTCATAGTAATCTGTTTATTATAGTGTTGCTTAAACTACTGCTGATTTACATGTTAACAGGCATATTATTTAATCAATGACATCAAACTCTGATATTGAGAGTATAACTGTACTTCTTCATAAACTGGTGGATTGCAGAGCTGTGTTAAGTAAAACAAATAACAATTTATGTCTCTTGTTATAACATATTCTGCTGCTTATTTTCTTTTAAAGTCTTTTATGTGGAATCAATGTCAGGACAGCATTTTATACTAATTTTTGTTTTTACTCCTTAAAGTACGTTAACGGCATCTTCTGGTTTCCCTATTGAGTTTCCTAAAATGGAAATTTGACAGGTAAGTATAATATACAGTTCATTAAATTGGAAAATAAAGTGAATATCTGCATATTTATAGTACAATAATGGATTCATTCTGATAATTGCTAAGGTGTTTTGAGCCAAAAGTATATGAAATATTCAGAAAGTTTGGAAATATATGGCATAAATAATTGTTTTTGAGGATGTATAAATCCAAAACTAAGATGGATCTGGTGTATAAATGCATGATGAATCTGTTGAGTAAAGGTTTTTGGAGATGAGCAATTTCCTTCTGCAAGGTAAATGCAAATGTTTCAAGAGAGCAGAGTGTTGTGTGCAAAGGCAGAAAAGATATTAACTAAATTACCTGCTGTCCTGGAGAAATTAATTTGCTTCATCGAGAAAGGTATTCTCAGAGTATTTTACTGATTCAGATTCATGATGGGGTCGAATGCATATCTTCCTGCTTAACATTCAACCCTACATTAAACTATTTATGAAGGATAAAAGTAAATTGATCATGTATTTCTCAAGTTCTTTTGAAGGTAGCAAATAGATTAAACAGGATGTGGAAGAGTTTAGACTTCAGATAATCCTGGCTTTCTGTTATATTAATTAATGTTACATGCTTGTTAATATATAAGTGTCTAATTTCAGTCAAAACCTCTATTTAGCTTAATAACATTTCCAGTTCCTGGATATTTAATGGCTGACATTGAAAATAAGCATGTAATGCCTGTGTCTTCCTAACCATGTAGAATGAAGATTACAGTTGCTATTTTATTTTTATTATTATTACATAGTATATTCAGTTGTGTGGTGTGACATCTATTAATTGAAAAATATCACAAGTAAGGACATTGCAATAATAAATATTAAGAAAGCTTAATTTCAACCAAAAACTTAGATGTTAATTCTGTGAGCATAATTTTTAGCAAAAAAAAAAGTGAGCAAGTTATATATTTTTTCTCTATTCTTTACCATTGATTATAGCAAAGTTTTATTAACTCACCACACAATAAATACAAAGGGAAAAGATGGAAGAGGAAAAAAAGGAATGCCTTCAACTACTCAGCTATTGAGTACATTATCAACCCTCTCACCTTGCTTGCTCCTACTAGAAAGAAAAGATACATTAAGACTAGTTCAACTTTCTCTACAAATCAGATTCAGTTTACACACAGACACACACATACACACACACACAAAATACACACATATGTCCTAAATTTTCCAGGATTTTTTGCTACATTAAAGATTGTATGCATAATTATTTTATAGGCTTACTATATTAATGATCATTTTTATTATTACCTTAATTTTTTTCCATTCTACTAGTGATTTTAGAGCACATACACATATATAAATGTATACCTAGTGACATAGTTCTACATGTGAATATATTGAAGATATACGTACCATGCTTAATATAGAAAGCATTGGAGTTGGTGAATTAATTATTTGTAATTTTGCCACAAAATTTCAGACATATTTATTTTTCTTTTTGTCTTTGAGGAGACAAACCCATTTTATTGTCTATCGTGTTATACAAAAATCTAGAAATAATAGATTTGTACAGAAAAAACAAATGATAATAAATGGGAGCACAAAAGAAAGAATTTAAATTTGCTATTTTTCCCAGTGGTATTAAGATGACAATCATTTTAAAGCACATGTGTCTGGCTTCAGGGTAGGATTTGTTCACCAGCCAAAGCCTGCCATAAAACTATGGCTTTCAGTGTCTGTCCGTTCTACTGGCTCTTGACAGAACTTCTGAGGTCTTCAAGAAAAGTCATGTACTCCTGCTCCTCCAGGGCTGTGCTGAGCTCCATTAGCTTATGGGCAAAAGGGTTGGCCACCCCTCCATTCAGAAGAAAATCCATTAGGTGGTCATATAAGGCCGAGTCCGGGGAATCTGTGTTGAGTGTAAAATTAGTGTCCTTTCATTGAGACTCCCCATTGGACTGAAAGTTACTTCCCTGATAGAGAAAAGGCCACTCTCAACCTCTCTCTCCGGCCCACCCTCATCCTCTGGGTAGTTTCAGTCCAGCACAAGGGCCTTCTTGCCACCATTCTTTATAACTTGAACCACGAAATTGGGAGGTGATGCCAATTCAGGCTCCTGTTCTCCAACTTGCTGCCCTTTCGAGGGTTCTTCCTTACCATCAAGTGTCGGTGGGATGCTGTTGTTAATGTTCAAAGGGACAGCGATCTTTCCCTGGCAGCTTTTCCCACTAATTTAGCTTCTGTCCCATTTAACTGCCGCTCCCATCCTCCAGACATCTTAGGAAGGGTTTTACGCTTCTGGATTTTCCTCTCCTCCTCAATTTCACAATTCAGGATATCAACAGTCTCCTTTGGTGTGCAGCGCGCCACAGCCACAGGGGCAGGACCTGCGAGGCCGCAGGAGGCCAAGCCATCTCTGGGACCCCAGGGACCCGGTGCGCACGCTGAGCAGCACCAAGGACGGGGCGCACGGCCGGGGCTACGGCTGCAGGAGCTGCCGGAAGGGCGAGGCAGGGGGTTATTTTTCTATTTCATTTTGATCATGATTATAAAATACGAAATCAATGCATTCTTAAAAAGTGCTATAATGTAAAAATTATAAATATACAAAACACGAAGAATCAGCATGTAGTTTGTGTTTAGAATTATTATGCAGTTAATATTAGCAGTGTTAAACATGAATTTAATAGAAATGAGCATAATCCAGTTTATTGTGATATAATATCTTTAGGTGAATCATAGTCTTTACATTTGTAGATTAGCTATTTTTGAAATGTATAAGATAGCACAAAGTATGTGATGGCATAAGAGTAGATGCATGGTGAATCTTCCATGCTCACCTTTGGTGTCATGGAATTATTTATTCTACATTACATATGTATAAGTACCAGTGAATAAATTTGATCATGTTAATGTTGAACACAGAATTTTATGCAAGGAATGCCCTCCACCCATTAACTTCCTGAGTCCTAAACTGTTGAGTATACAGCCACTGTGAAAATAATATAATGATGAAGACCTGCTAAGTACATCTCTCTAGAGCAGCATTTTAAATATGGCACTGCTTGGTCAGCTCACTATAAAAAGAAGTATCAAGACTAGGTTTGAGAGTTAAGATCCCTTAGGGCCAGGCATCCGTTCTATAAGACAGGCAGAGGTGCATTTCTTATCTCTTCAATGATAATAAAAGCTTTTTATGTACTAGTATCTATGGTTCTAGCATCACAACCAATCACTAAGAAATTCTCCAGTGGTTCTTACAGGATCCAAATCAATTAGTGTGGCAGTTTCTCCCTTCATGTTACCATTTGCACTAGTGTCGTTAAGGCCCCTACTCTTACACGGTGGTTCACAAGAATCCAGATCTGTTAAATTGGCAAGTTGTGTAGAGAATAGGACTTTGGGATAGATGGGGAATGTGATTCCAAATTCCACCTAGGTCTCCTGTAATGTGATTCTCCAGATTGGCCTTCTCTTCTCTTTATGCAATTGCTCCTCATTCCTCTTGCTTTTCTTCCCCATACCCAGTCCTCTCTATTTTTGTTATATTAGAAACAGGTTCTAAGCACAAACACTCTCTAGTGGTGATTCTTTTGATCTGTGTGTGTGTCTATGTGTGTGTACACAAATTCTTAAGTTTATATATATACTTGTGTGTATATATATACCACATATATATAAGTGTATGTGGTATATGTTTGTATTCTATCAGAAAGACCTCCACATATAAGGGGAAGGAAATAGAGAGCAACCAGACTAATACTCGAATGTGTAGCACACCCTAGAAATTACTAAATCAGTTATTAAAAATATAGTTAACTTCATTTTCAGCTACATAATAGGGAGCAATAAAGTGCAAAATGACAGTACAGTTTCATAGTACTTCATTAGTGATCATCTCAGTCCCTATTTCTAACTAGATAATTTTTGTATGGAACTTTTACTCTGCATCATTATTTGATTTTGTCACTGTATTAGCCAGAGAACCACAGAACCAATGGATGTGTGTGTGTATGTGTGTGTTTGTGTGTGTGTGTGTGCGTGTGTGTAGATATATTGTCTTAAGCAGTTTGGGATAAAATGCCGTATACTGGTTGGCTTGTAAACAACAGAAATGTGTTTCTTAAGAGTTCTGGAGGCTGGACGTCTGACATCAGGGTATCAGCATGCTCGAGTTCTGGTGAGAGCTCTCTTCCAGGTTGCAGACTGCTAACTTCTCATTATATCCTCACATAGTGGAAAAAAGCGCTCTGTGGTCTCTTATATAAGGACATTAAACCCATTCACAAGGGCTGTGCCCTCATAACCTAATCATGTTACAAATGCCCCACCTCTAAATATCATCATCACTTTGGGGTCAGAATTTCAACATACACATTTTGAGTGAACACAAACATTCAGTTCATTGCACATAGATATGAAATTTTTCTTCATTATATGTGTATGTGCATGTATGTATAGACACACACACGCATGCCCACATGTACACACACGCACACCCATATATATGTGAGGAAGGAAGAGAGAGAAGCAGGAAGGTCTTTGTTAATGTTTTGTTAACATTTATTTTAAGTTCAGGGGTACATGTGCAGTTTGTTATGTAGATAAATCCATGTCTTGGGGGTTTGCTGTACAGATTATTTTGGCAGCCAGGTATTATGCTTAGTACCCATTAGTTATTTTTCCTGTTCCTCTCTTTCCTCCCACTCTCCACCTCCGGTAGGTCTCAGTGTGTGTTGCTCCCCTCTATGTATCCATGTGTTCTCATTATTTAGCTCCCACTTACAAGTGAGAACATGGAAATTCTACCAGATGCACATCCAAATTCTACAAGATATTTCTTTTAAGAAAGTGGCTCACAGAACTGGGGAGACCAGCAAAGTCCAAAATTGGCAGGGCAGGCCAGTAGGCTGGAGATGCCAGGAGGAGTTACTGTTGCAGCTCATGTAGGAAGACAATCTGGAGACAAAGTTTCCTCTTTCTCTGGGGCTCTCAATCTGTTTTCTCTTGAGGTCTTCAACTGAACGGTTGATGCCCACTCACATTATGGAAGGCAGCTTGCTTTATTAGAAGTCTACTGATTTAAATGTTGGCCTCATCTAAAAACTGCCTTTACAGAAGTATTCACATTGTTTGACCAAAGATTTGGGTACTGTGACCTAGTCAAGTTGTCACCTAAAATGAACCATCATGTCACCTGCAATCTGATTGAAAATGCATGTCTATATATCACGATTTTTCATTTTGCTGTTTACATTCCCTCACTACCAATTTAATATTTCTACCTCTAGCCATGTCTGTTTCTATTTTCACAGAATTTAAGATTTTCTTATCAAATGCAATCTTGGTATATTTCTGTTGTCTCTGCTAATTTTCATCAGAATTGGATTTCTTTATTCTTACCTCCTTTTGACATGCTGAACGTTGCCTTTCTCTTCTGTATATTTTTTACTCACTTGTTGTGAGTCTACAAGGTTATTTTATAGTTCACCTGGCTTTTGAATAAGGAAAGTCTGCCAATTCAGTGCTACTCAAGAAAAGTTTCCATCATTTCTTTTTTTTTTTTTCTTTTTAGACGGAGTCTTGCTCTGTCGCCCAGGCTGGAGTGCAGTGGCACGATCTCGGCTCACTGCAAGCTCTGCTTCCCGGGTTCACGCCATTCTCCTGCCTCAGCCTCCCGAGTAGCTGGGACTACAGGCGCCCACCACCACACCTGGCTAATTTTTTGTATTTTTAGTAGAGGCGGGGTTTCACCGTATTGGCCAGGATGGTCTCGATCTCCTGAATTCGTGATCTGCCTGCCTCGGCCTCCCAAAGTGCTGGGATTGCAGGCATGAGCCACCGTGCCCGGCAAAAGTTTCCATCATTTCACAGATTAAATTGTATGTGTGTGTGTTAATTATTATATATTCCCGCAACTCAACATTTCTGACTAGTTTTTAATAATCCTGTTTATAATTTTTATATACATTAATAGCATCAATTTTAATTGATGACTGTTATAGACAGAACGTTTATGTCCAACCCCCAAATTCATGTGCTGAAATCCTAACCCTAAGGAGATGGGCCTTAGGGCCTTCGTTAGGTGATTAGGTCATGAGGGTGAAACCCTCCTGAGTGGGATTAGTAACCTTATAAAAACAGTCCAGGAGAGCTTGGACTTGCCCCTTGCCCCTTCCACCATGTGGGGACATTGAGGAGACAGCCATCTGTGAACCACAGAGGGGACCCTACCAGAAACTAAATTTGCCATTCCCATGATCTTGAACTTCCCAGCCTCCAAAACTGTGAGAAATAAATTTCTGCTGTTTATAATATTTTTTATAGCTTATAGCTGCCTGAACAGACTAGGATAACAAACACAATAGAAATAAAAATTTAAAAATGTAATCCACATAGCAGTCATTTTTTGTTAAGCATAGACTTTATTATATTATATTTACATTATATAATTTTATATTATATTATAAAATTTTAAATATGCTTTTACATATGCCACCACAGTAATCAATTGCTTACTTGCTGCTAAGAACCTTAGTAGAACTTCATGACATTAGAGACAAACATACCTATCCCACAAATGCAGTGTCTGACACAAAATAGGTAGACAATCATTAATGGTTAAATAAATAACAATTGAATGGGATTGCTAGATTGACTTGACAAAATGATTAGCTTTATGTGAGGTACCTACCATGTGGTTCAAATGAAATATAAAATTTGATTCATGCCCACAAGCAATTTTAAATTGGTTTGGAGATTTCTATTTTAAATACAGAAAACTCTAATAAGTGTCACGAATAACATACTTAAGAGACAAAGCTCATACATGCAATACACTATCCAAAATCAGATGATACGAGACAGTGTGGTTTTTGTATTTTTAAAAGGCATACAGCGTAGTTGATCAGAATTTCTTAAGGCCATGTGTAGAGTTCTCTAAGTATTGAAATCTGGCACATCACTTTGGGCCAGTCTCAGAGAAAATGTAAAGATAATCAGTTTGGAACTGATATAAGAGTGGTTACTAGGGGAAATAAAGATAGAACAAAGGGAAATTGTGAAAAAGTCACTATAATTGCTTTATAAATTGATCAGGTATTACAGAAAACTCTACAAAGCATTTGATTACAGCAATATATTTATAACTGATATTAAACTGCAAAACAAAACAAAGTAAAATTAATGAGAGAGAGGAAGAAAAAGAGGGAGAGACATGGAGAGAAGGCTTGAGCATATCTTTGAGTAATGCACAAATCTGATTGCACTAAGTTGAACAAGACACCTGCACCCAAATAATCTACATATAAAGTTAATATTAAATGCTTATTCTTGGTGTTACAGAAATTTGCTGCCTTTGCACAGTACATTATTTAAGCTAATTTGCTACTCTGACTAACATTTATAACAAAATCTCACTGGTATAGTCATCAGTGACTTATTGGCAATATAAAATAATCGAAATTATCAACAGAAGAAATTAAAGGATGAAGGTTTAAATGATAGAACTATAATACATGCCAGCAATTTCTCAAAGTGAATTACCCAAATATAATTGCATATCTCTGTTGTGTTCTAAAGTTCAGCAGCCTGGAATGTTATTTAATTATGCATGCATTAATAAGAAACTGCATCCCAAAAAGGCGAAAATAATGGAAAAACTGTTTAAAACTTATATGGACTAGAAATCTAGTAATAATATTTAGGTATTATGTGCTCTATTTTTTATTATATTCCTTCTAGATACATCAACCAAATAGCTTGAGGCTAATGTAAATTATCTCTTATATAATCATATTAATCGATCTCATCGCCAAAATGTAAGGATCAAAACCATACTTTGTACATCATTTTGTTTTGAAAATACTGACTTTATGCATCTACCTTCAACCAGGTTTTGAATTTGACACACATAAATCTGAATTTGTTAAGCTTGTCTTTAATGTAGTCATGCAGATGGATGGCGTGGTTTAAATAAACTTTCCTAACCTATTATCTCTTTAAAGGAATTTGTTTCTATAAAAAAGAACATAGATGTTGTTAATGATGTTTATTGTCTCTCTTTTTGCAATGATAATGAAACCAGTATTGCTTAATTATGAGTCATTTCCATATTACTAGAAAGGTATAGTGATTTGTCTTAAGTAATACTAATTAGGACATTTACTAGCTGGGATTAAAATAGATTATAACTATCTATATTTTAAAGAAAATTTTATCTTCAATGCATTCATAGGATTTGGGTACACCAAAAGAGAAACTCTAAAATTCAAAGAAGCAAGTGAAGAAAATGTTAACTATAATTCAAAAGTAGTATATTCTGAGAGTAGAAATATCCAATTTTCTGATGAGTGCAAATTTTTCTCTCAGATTCTTAGATGTGAGATTGTAGTTCCAAACTACAGTCTGAAAATACACAGGTGCACTTTGAACTGTCTGAAAATTGAATAAATAGTTGATATATATGCATTCATACAAGCATGTTTGTGTTTAAATATTTTTAAATCTTTATGAAATAAAGTGTAAATCTGAGCACTCTTTTGCTAGACATATGATGTTATTTCAATCAATGTATACAATAACTATAACTGCTAGTGAAGAAAATATCTGCAAAACAAATAGAAAATATTATTTTGAAGCAGGATACATGAACAAAACTTTTTTGCATGTGTTGGATAGGAAACACATTACATAATGCAACTCTGATTTGGAACATAATGGTGTATGTTCAGAAAGAAAATTGCTTGCTTAAAACGTATCTTTTTTGTTACTTTAAAATTTCTTGATTGACAAATATAAATTGAATATATTTATCATGTACAACATGTTTGGAAATATGCATACATTGTGGAATGGCTAAATTGAGCTAATTAACATATGCATAATTGTAATTTTTGTAGTGAGAACATTTAAAATCTTCCCTCTTAGCAATTTTCCAGAGTATGTACAATACATTAACTACAGTCGCCATGTTGCACAATATGTCTCTTTAACTTATTTCTCTTATCTAACTGAAATTTTGTCTTAAAAATATCTTTTTATATTTTAAATTTTACTTATTTTATAAATAAAATTTGAGTTTTTAATTCAACTCTTATTTTAAATACAGGGGATACATGTGCAGGCTTGTTACATGAGTATATTAAACCCAGGTTGTAAGCATAGTATTCAATAGGTAATTTTTCAATCCACACCTCTCTCCTTCACTTCCTCCTCTAGTAGCCACAGTATCTTTGTTCCCATGTTTAAGTCCATGTGTGCTCTATGTTTAGCTCCCACTTATAAGTGAGAATGTGTGGTATTTGGTTTTCTGTCCCCTCATTAATTCATTTAGGATTATGGGCTCCAGTTCAGTCCACGTTGCTGTGAAGGACACAATTTATTCTTTTTTTTGGCTTTATAGTATTCCATGTCGTAGACGTACCACATTTTCTTTACTCGATCCACCACTGATGGGCACCTAGGCTGATTTCATGCCTTTGCTGTTGTAAATAGCATGGCAATGAACATGCAAACGCATGTGTCTTTCGGGTATAATTATCTATTTTCCTTTGTTTATATACTCAGTAATGAGATTGCTGTGTCAAATGGCAGCTCCCTTTTAAGTTCTTTGAGAAATCTCCAAGCTGCTTTCCATAGTGGTTGAACTAACTTACATTCCTACCAACAGTATACAAGCATTTCCTTTTTTTAGCACTCTCACTAGTGTTTGTTGATTTTTGACTTTATAATAATAGCCATTCTGACTGGTGTGAGATAACTCATTGTGGTTTTAACCTGAGTTACTCTAATGAATAGTGATGAGCATTTTTTCATGATTTTTGGCCACTTGTATGCTTTTTTTTTTTTGAGAAGCGGCTGTTCATGTCCTTTGTCCATTTTTTATTTTATTTTATTTTATGTTTTGCTTGTTGATTTGTTTGAGTTCCCTACTGATTCTGGATATTAAACCTTTGTGAGATGCATGGTTTGTGAGTATTATCTCCCATTCTGTGAGTTGTCTGTTTAATCTATTGATAGTTTCTTTTGCTGTGCACAAACTCTTCAGTTTAACCAAGTCTCACTTGTCAATGTTTGTTTTTGTTGCAATACTTC
Source organism: Gorilla gorilla gorilla (assembly GCF_029281585.2). Lineage (NCBI taxonomy): Eukaryota > Metazoa > Chordata > Mammalia > Primates > Hominidae > Gorilla > Gorilla gorilla. The sequence continues at coordinate 21,752,558 of NC_073246.2, forward strand.
TGGGAACTTAGCCAAAAATTCTTTGCCAAGGTCAATGTCAAGAAGGATATTTTCCGAGTTTTTTTCTAAGATTCTTATATTTTGATATCTTACATTTAAATCTTTAATCCATCTTGAGTTTTTATTATTTTGTACATGGTGAAATGTAGGGGTCTAGTTTCAATCATCTGCAAATGGCTAGGCAGTTATCCCAGCACCATTTATTGAATAAAGAGTTCTTTCCCTGTTGCTTTAAAATGTATGTCTTTTATTCTTGCTACTTGTAGACTTTAGCTCTTTTTTAAAAAAAACTTACATCTTTTAATTTATCATGAAAATTACTTACCCAAGTACAAATTTTAAACATTTAATACTTTTTATCAGTGTGATATATCCTCATTGTTTTAAAAACATGTCTTTAAATCTGATAGTGAAAAACTTTCCTCATCTGCCTTATCTCTTCTCCTTCTTCACTTTCCAAGTAATCATCCTTAACTTGCATATTTTTCTAAGACCTTGTCTCTGTATTTCTGGATTACTTGACTGAAAGGCTATTTTTGATTAACGTATTTTATACATAATGTCATGACTGCTACAAAGCAGAGAAAATCTTCCCATCAACATTTTTATTCTCACCACCCCTCACAGTACATGACAATATTTGTTTAAATAACAGATAACCTTTATATTATATTCTTGCAATACTAATCAATACAAGTCCAACAACACAATTACTCTTTTGATTTGTAGCTCTTTATTTTTTATTGCAGTAATTTTTTTCATTATTTATTCTTACACGATTTTCTATGTAGTAATCACTAATTTTATAAAAGTAAATAACAATTCTACTACTTGCCTTAAAACGTGTTTAAATGTTCAAAAACACCAGTTCTATTCTCTCCTCCACCCCACCCCAAAGTCCTCCACCTAGAATCTACCAGCATCTAACTTCTAATTGGATTGTTTGCTCATTGGATCTGTAACACGAAAATCCAAATGTGGTTTCTTTATACAATCATTTCGGGATCTCCAATTACACATATTCTGCATAGATCCACTGTCACATGCATCCCTTTTTTTAATCTCATTTGAATTACATTCTTCTTTGCTGGAGCACATCTTTCATTATGCTTGTAAAAAGGGCCAGGGATTTATAAACTACCAATTAAAAATACAAACACACATATAAGAGCACATATAAAATGGAATCATAAAACATAAAGATGGGGAAAAAATGTACACAATATGTTAATCATCCTCATTGTGAAATTCAACAAAAGTGCTGCATATATACTATCTTAAAATTTTAAAGGAAACAAGTCCAGTTTTTAAAGGTATAATATATTTAATATTATCTAGGTATAATCTAATGATTATCACTTTAAAAATAACTTAAAATATCTTACTAACAAAATAGTCAAACTTTGTTAGGCTATCTATAATAATAGTTTTATATATTATTTATTTTATATAATTAGCTTTATTTTATTTTATGTCATCAAAATTCAATTGATAATATTTTTCCTTACTTTTTGCTCAGGAAGTGATAAATGTTTTATTAAAGGATTCTTTGAGGCTTGTATTTTTCATCTCTAAATTAATGAAAAGAATGAAAAATTTTTAGAATTCTATATTTTTTAAAGTAAATGTACAGATATAAATGGCTAGAATTTATTGAGTGCACCCAAGACTCAAGCATGTTACTATAACGTTGTCCTGTATTAAATAATGCAATCCGGCTGGGCGCAGTGGCTCATGCCTGTAATCCCAGCACTTTGGGAGGCCGAGGCTGGTGGATCACCTGAGGTCGGGAGTTCCAGACCAGCTTAGCCAACATGATGAAACCCCATCTCTACTAAAAATATAAAAAAATTAGCCAGGCGTTGGGGCAGGCTCCTGAAATCCCAGCTACCCGGGAGGCAGAGGCAGGAGAATCGCCTGAATCCGGGAATGGTAAGATCGCAGTGAGCCGAGATCGCGCCATCGCACTCCAGCCTAGGCAGCAAGATCGAAACTCCATCTCAAATAAATAAATGAATAAATAAATAAATAAAGCAGTCCTCTCAATAACTCTTTTACATTGGTACTAAAAATATTCACATTTATAGATGAGGAACTGGCTTAGGCGTACAGAAATTCAGTATTTTATTTAAGATCACATACATTGTGTTTAGAAGTTACTAGGTAAATGATAATTTATTAATATTGGTACCAAAACAATTACTTAGTTTTAACATAGAAATTTGGTAACAGTCTCATAATTTCTTATTGCAATCATATTTATTAAACTGTGTCTTACATTCAAAAGATAAAGCCAACATTATTCTTACCTGAATGTTACATTTTTTCTAGAGTGGTACAAAGATAATAACAAGACATTTTATTTTAATTTTCCTTATGTCAGTACAAGTACAAATTGTTAAAAGAATAATTCTTTCAGCCAAATATTGTAACTGAACACTTATTTTAATAACTTGAAATAGGATGTAGTCATCATAATATGCTATTAAGTTTACACTAAATTTAATCTAATTTGTAACTTAACTCTAGTTATTCTGTTTTATGTTTAAAGTTGCCATCGTTTCTCATGGTGATTTTTATTTCCTTATTAATAGTAAGAAAGAGACGTGATGTAATGTACTATTTCTCATGTAGAGAACTTTTAAGAAAGATAGGAGAAATAAAATTTACATCCTGCTATTTGTATAAAGTTATGAGATATATGATGATTGCATTGTTACAAGCAAGTGCATACTTGGGGAAATAAATACATCACAAAGGTGAATGAAATAGAATTTTACTTTTTGGCGTGATACATTGTGTGTCAAGGTCATAATGAGATATAGAGCCACAAGATTCAAGGAATCTTGGTCTCCAAGTAGATTTTGTAGGAATAAGAAATAGTCAAACATCTGTACCATTTAGTCAACGAGATTTTCTCATTGTTTGAAAACACATATTGTGTAATCTGACTAAAGCATGTTCAACAAATTAAGCCTTCTCCACCAAAGTAAATATTCTTAAGACATGTAAAAGATTTTCAGTATACCCAAAAAACTTTCAGACTCTAACAAAGACAACTTTGAAGTAAGTTTTGCTATTTTTGTTCCAATTTGAGAGATCGATTTCATCACATAAACACATATCATATATTTAATTATTTTACATTAAGTTGAAATCACTGAAATCAAGTTAAATCATCCTGTAAACAAAATATATAATCAATTACTAAAGTCTGAAATGTAGGTTGTAGAAAGACAGTTTTTTTTTAGAAAACAAATAATGAAATCTACATTTGAGATTTCTACTCCCCAACTAAAAGAACTAGTCTCAAGATATTTACAATCTTCAACTGTCTTCTGTTTGCCTTATTTCTCTCTCTCCAACCAGATCTCTTTTGTTTAATCAGTTATAGAATTTCATTGAATTCACAAAACTGTAGTTAGAAAACACGTGACCTTTACGAGTTGTCTGGCATTGTGATGCAGAGTGAGATGATTTTTTAAATATAATTCTATCATATGTTCATTCTTTAATTTCATTTTCTTCCCTTCATAAGATGAAATTTAAATGATGCAAAATGGTCAGTTTTAAAATGCCTTTTTCCTTCCCTCAGTTTGAATTCCAAGATAGCTCTGTTTCAGCAAAAATAACTCTAACATTTTTAACTATCCCTTTTACTCGTTTGGCTTGATAATTTTCAAGCTAGATAAGAAAATCAAATTTGTTTTATTTGAATAACAAAATAATATTTACAAAAATATAATTTATCATATGCGTCATCATGAATGTGTACAGGTTATGTACAGTTTTATATGCTTCTTCATCCAATGGTCAGAAAATTATGAAAGTCATCTTGGGTTTTGTTCAGCCATCTTGAATTTTGTATGCTTTCTCTTTTATAACTGCACACCTGGCTTTCTTATGATTAATTTTGGAAGCAGGAACAGACCCAGAAAGCAGAAAAATAGGCTTTGAGAGCCTCGGTGTACTTTCTTGGCTGAACTGACAGTAAAATTCAAAAGGAATTTTCTAATGAATCCTAGGAAGCATTTAAATAGATAAAAATAAATTAGCAAATGGCATTAGGTCCTGCTGTGCTTTTACTGATAGATGAGATATATTTTAAAGCAACAGTAACAATTTTGTATAATACATTATTTCTAATTAAAAACAAAAAAAGTGCATAAATATATAGGAGCCTAATGATTAAACTTCAATTCAATGAACAGGTCAAAGTAATGTAAAAGAATGAAAAGAAGAAATAACTCAGATGGGCCAAAGAATATACAAAGAAACACATTAATAGAAACAGACAACGTAAGTGACATTTGAAAGATCAGAAAACCAGAAAGCAAAGTCAGCAAAATAAGGACTGAGGATCGAAAGGAACAAATAAAGTTGAAAGATGTACTGTCTCTACCTCCAACACCACTCTCTCCAGAGAACCACCTCTACACTTACCTCCAATACATCCACCACCATCATCAAAAATAACTAACAGTATGAAAACTACTACCACCACCTCCGACACAACCATCTACACCACCAACACTAAAAATGCCACCGTAATGACAGTTTCATAAAAACATATTCTAAATTATACTTGCCTTGCCTCTGTAATGTGGCCCTGAATTTCTTCATTTTTATCACTAACATTTAAAGAGCTTGCATTAAGTGTGAGGGATTGTAGTAAATGCTGATGGCACTTAATCTGAACTCTTAGGTTTACCATCTAGTGATAAAACAAACAGACAAACAAACAAAAAACACTAAAGGCAACACTAAAGGCAAACAAATAACCCATCTAACAAACCTTAGATGGAATAGAAATTCAACAGCTTCAATTGAGATAGGAAGTCTTTGTGCGCATGCGTGTGTGTGTGTGTGTGTGTGTGTCTGTGTGTGTATGTTTTAAAAGTCACAGAGATAAAAGGTAAGCTTTTAATTTCTACAATGTATCAGCACTGTAGAGGGAAATGGGCATACAGCATGGGACAAAACAGAGAATCCCTTTCAGAAAAGGAAGAGATCAAATACTTAAATACATTTCTATTAATTTAAGAAATGTAACTATATAGAAATGCTTACAAATCAAAAGGCTCAAACTAGACATGTGAGTCTCCATAAGAAAATATCCCAGCCGGGCATGGTGGCTCATACCTGTAATCCCAGCACTTTGGGAGGCCGAGATGGGCGGATCACCCAAGGTCAAGAGTTCGAGACCGCCCTGGCCAACATGGCGAAACCCTGTCTCTAATAAAAATACAAAAATAAGCTGGGCATGGTGGCAGACACCTGTAATTCCAGCTACACGGGAGTCTGTGGCAGGAGAATCGCTTGAACCCAGGAGGCAGAGGTTTCGGTGAGCTGAGATCCCACTGCTGTACTCCAGCCTGGGCGACAGACAGAGACTTCATCTCAAAAAAAAAAAAATATATATATATATATATATATATATATATATATATATATTCCAGTGTAATAAAGCATAACTAAGGTTCAAAAGTACCAAAGGAGATCATGGAATCAAAAGTTAAGAAAAGTCTGTGAGCGTCTACAGAACAATAAACTCAGCCTCCAGGGTCAGGAGATGTGGCTAGAGAGAAAAGTAGAAGGCAGGTTATACTAACCTTGAGGTCTATTTGAAGCATGTAGATTTTGTTTTAAGAGGAATAAAATGCATTATTTTGAGTAAAAATGTTTGTTAGATATGCAGTGTTAACTTTTTTCCATCATATTTCTATTTTATTTCAGTAATATCTTTGATAATTTTCCTATATTTTCTTATCTTTGTGGAAGGTCTGTTATTTCCTATTTTGAATGTTTTAGCAAAAAATGAAATCTCATTAGTGAGCTGATAGGATAAGATTATAAAGCTAAAATTTTTCTCTGTCAGCTTATGCTACTACAGCCACATATTCACTGGAATATGGATATAGTTGTAAATTAGAGTTAAAAGCAAGTATGTAAACCTCCTAACATAATGAGTGATACCTATCACAAGTTTGGAATTCCAAAGTAAAATGACTTTCCATCTAAAACTTTATAATCCAACAGTAATCAGTTAACCATTACAATGAATGAAGGCATTGTTATACATTCAAGGGCCCAGCAATTTTAGTTCCTGAGAACCATTTTTGAAAAGCTGTAACAAAATAGTCTTCGACAAAAAAAAGGTAAAAAAAAACAAAGAAAACAATTTGTGAGATCTGTGGCCAGAAAATTTAACCAGCTCAAAGAGATACAGGAGAGTAATCACTAAGAAGAAACATGGAATTGGTGAATTATTTAATGTGCTTTTTTTTCTCTTTTCTCTTAGGAGAGGTGTTCTAATTTTCGAACTCAACAGAAATTTTCAAATTAATCAGTGTCATATAAAAGGAAAAAAGTTTTAAAGAACAAGTAAATTATTAATTGAGTAAAAGAGAACGTTATGTAAGTCAGGAAAGGTAGTCATAAGTGACTTGATTATTTACAATATTTGTACAATAATAATAAAAATACTGAATGTTGTTTCACACAAAGTTTCTAGTGTAAAGGTATTTGAAAAATAGAAGAGATCGTATTTGCAGTGGTATTGTGAGGTGATATCACAGGATACCTAAATTTTCTTTTCCTATAAATTCTATCACTAGACAGGATTAAACAGTTTAGAATAAGGAGAAGATAATATTTTGGGTACATTAAATAGATAAAAATAAGTAAATAACATAAGAAGAATTTAAGAGTTAAAATTTGTTTAGTCTGACAAATCAAGGATAACTATGTATGTCGAGGAAACTATTTTTGTAATAAGTCCTATAGTATTTTTTGGCTATTTAAGCAATATTTATGTAAGCATTTTACTTTTAATTTAAAATCTATAAGAACATATTTAATATGTATTAATTATTTATTTAGAAGTTGAAGAAAAGTATTATCTCTATTTACAAAATAAAAAGTAGAGAAAACATACATGACTACCACCCAGGTTGTATTAATCTTTGCTGATAAGACAAACAAATGAGAAACAAAAGAAGAAAGTTTACCCAACTTGAGTGTCTAATTTCATTGACTATGTGGTTTTTTTAAAATTATAACTGGAAAAAGTTGAATTAAAGTAAGGAGTCCTGGGTCTTTTTTTCCTTAAGGTACCATAGAAGTATTGATGGTTAATGTAAATATAGTTAAGCACACACACACACACACACACACACACACACACACACACACACACACACATATACATATACGCACATTATACTTCCATTGATTTCAAGTATATAGTTAGAGAAATTAGCTGCATGGTTTATTGAAATTTGTTTTTATTGCTTTGCATCAATTATCTTCATAACATTAGATGTGAATTAGTTTGATTAGTTTGATGAAATGTTCAGATTGAGACACCTCAGGCATAAATCAAAATGGATTTAATTTAATTTCCATTTGTGATTTGATTAGAATCATGCTGCAGCTAAACTTATGCAGATGGGCTAGAATTTACACTGTTTTTATTATTACTTGAATAGCATTTTTAGAAAACCTAATCACTAAAAAAAAATTAAGTGACATTTAAAGAGCAAAATTTCCATATACCTACTGATGGAACTCCTTGATTTTTCTGAAGAATATGTTTTATGCTTTCATTTTTTAAATTTGCTATTTTTAGCATTGTTTCTGTATACCTGGAGTTCTATGACAGTGTGTATATATCCTATGATGATACATATTACAAAGTTGCAAGTGAAAATAATTCCAAGTACAAGAAAATAGATCAGATTTCAGGTATTATCAGTGTTTGACTATGGTAATGTTTAAAATGCTCATTTATTTCATTTTTATTCTTAAAAGTCAAAATAATATATTATATTCTAAACAAACCTATGATTTAAATTTGCATTAGCTAAGTGATGGAAGTAATCTTGGGAAACATTCTTTACCCTAAAGAAAATCATTATAGTGAAGATTTTCAGGATAATTTGAAGTGCCCAGAAGGTGATAAAGGTATACTTTTTTCCTAACTTTTAACTCTCTTCCTAGACCACGGGGCAGAAAATAAACATCCATGAATATAATTATAAGGTCTATCAAGAGAATAAATAATATATTTGCAATAAGTTTAAATATTCTAAACCATGAGGAAAAAGTTTACATATTTTACTTTTAAAAATAGTATTTCTGAGGGAGGTTGTTATGCATCTGTTTAATTCTAACAGTTATTATAGGTAATTATTTTTTAACAAAGATCTATTTCAAAGAATAAAGACATGTTCTTCCTGAGTGCAAATATGGCACAAGTTCAGTTTCTATCCACATAATGCTCCCAGTCATATCTCTCAACGGATTTTCATCTTAATGATAAAATGCTAATTTATAATATGAATTCTTTCTTTATGAAGCAGCTCTATGACCTACTCCCTAAGAATTTTAATTAGAACAAGGTAACTTTTATGTTTCAAAAAGAGGAAAATTGTATATTCAGTGGCAACATAACTAATGCTATTTTTGTTCCTATTTGCTCTGTGTGTGTGTATGTGCGTGTGTGTGTGTATGTGTTTTGGTTATTTATTTCAATGCTATTGTAATTCAGTTTTTAAGTTCAGGTAAGTATTAATTCAACAACAAATCATTGAATATGATAGACTTATATAATTTTATCCAACATATTCACTTGCTTATGAGTAGAATTATTATTATGTAGTAGACAAATCTATACGCGAGAAACACTTCCCTAAAAACCTATAAAATATCTTAATAGCAATTTTAATTTCATGAATATTTTTACGTATGATTTAATTATTCTAGCAATTAAAATCAATTTCTTTTTTAGTTTAGATCAACAGTCGATAATTTTCAAATCTTTTTCATAGGTCAATATTTAGAAAAATAAAAGAGTTGGTTTAATTCCCTTATATATATTTACACATTCCCTTTTACTTACTAGTGGCAAAATATAAGCAGAATCATTATATCTGAGAACTGCTGAAAAGTTAGCCCCACCGTAATGTATTAAGTCTCCACCGAGACTTAAATTTTTCCCTACTAGTCAGTACAGAAATTTAATTTTAACTCAAATATTTGTAAGTAATTTGGTTTTGATGTATCAAAGTGAATATTTGGGTAAGATAGTCTAGTTCCTCAGAATCAAGTTTCTAATGAAAATACACAGATAATAAAAATTAGCAATGGTTTCAAATGTAAAAGGTAAGAATGCCTGACTTTAAACTGATGTAGCTAGTTTTTGTTTTTGTTTTTGTTTTTGTTTTTGTTTTTGTTTGTTAACAACATCAGCAATGAAAACAACAGGAGCATCAAATAAGACTGGTATGATTTTCATTCCCAACTTTATATTTAGGACAGTAAAATGTCACTCACTTGAGTGACAGATGATCGGCAAGGATAACAAATCTATTAGAAAGTCCCATTAGAGTTCTACAACCGGCAACAGTCAGACTTCATTTAACTTCGACATATTAGCCACATTAAATTCTCATAGTCTTATGAACTTAATAGTTCATTAATCTGTTGAGCGCAGTTCTAGTTCAATGTGAAGTATGGGAATCCAAACATGAAACAGGCACCGACTCTGTCCTCGAGGATCTCAGAGGTTAATAGAGGAGACAGACACCTCTTTAACTGGATTTTAGTATTATGTGATGAATGAAATAATAGGAACATGTATAAAATACAGCAGAGAAGGACAAAAGGGATATTTAGAGAGTTAGATAAACGTGTTTGCCTTTTACCATGGCAATAACAATTATAGATATAAATACATAAGTAATCATAATACATTGGATACTTAAAATCTTTTGTTATACCCAAAAGATAGAGGTACTTAAAATCATGCTTTACCATTATAGATAGTACAGAGAAAATGAACACTTAAGCTTTTGCTAAGCACTTAACATTCAATGAGGAACACAAAATGCTCTAAATCAAAGGTATTTATTTTTCATATTATTGGGATATTAAGATTACAGAATGACGTTAGTGATTCAATGGATATTTTTAATGGATTTCATATGTTAACAGTGTGAAAACCTGACTTACATAGGAATTATGATAGAAATAGAAAGTATTTCAGTTGTAAATGAGGTAAGTGCCTGAAAACCTTGGTGGTAGGTACTTGTAGAATGATGGTGTCACATTTCCAGTTGTCATGTCAGAGATCTTAGATTGGATGTGTAGCACTGTCATATGACTGATATATAGTCTTTACAATGTCAATTATTCATTCTCTGGGTCTCTCTACCTACGTTTGAAGTCATATATTTCTCCATATAATTGTGAGAAATAAAGATCAATGTTTGTTGAAAGCATTTAGCTAGATTCTGGTACACAACTGGTTCTTAATAGGTTTACATTGACTTGAATTATGATAAAACTCTACTAGGTCTATATGTTTGGATTTGCAATTAAGTGGAAAGACATATATTTTAAATTTTAACACACATTTCAAATAACATTTATTCATTTTTGTGTTATGCATATTCACATGTCAAAAACAAGTGAAAAATACTTTCTCATTGTATTTATTTTAGTGTGCTGAAAGTAGAATTAACCAAATTTTATGATGCAAAGTTCTCCGTTATTAATAGGCTATGATTAGTGCATATAATGTAAAATCTTACTGTATCACGTATTCCTTTTATTATGTGATTATTAACTCATTGAAATTAGATGAAAGGGAATATTATATTTGCTTTCTGCTGTGGTTTGAAGCCTCATCCAAAACTCATATTGAATTTTAATTGATATTGTGGTAGAATTAAAACACAGAGCCATCAAGGAGTGATTAGGCTTTAAATGTTCCACCCTTACAAGTATATTAAAGTTGTTATTTTAAGAATGTGTTGTCATAAAAGTGAGTTTGACATTCTTTCTCCACTTCTCTCTCATGCTTTCCTTCCCTTCTGCCTTCCAACATGGGATGACAAAGCACAATGGGCCTTAATAGGCAGTGCCATGCTCTTGGACTTCTCAGCCTCTAGAACCGTGAGCCAAATACATTTTTAATGTTTATAAATTACCCACTCTGTGATAGTCTGTTACAGCAGCAAAAAATAGACTAAGACACTGGTCTTCCTAGGCTTTTTGTTTTCCTTACAATTTACTAAAAGTTAACAGAAATGATCAGATTCGGGAAAAATAGAACACAACTAATTTGTATTCAGACATGTTCTTATGTTTCTGCTTTCATTGCAGAAAGTTTAACAAAGTTTTGACAGATACAGTTATATGCCTGTGGTTGAAGTCACAATAGCTCTGTCTGCTAAGCAAATTTATGTATGTCAAATGTCTTATCCTGCCCAGCTCAATACATGCAATAACATCCTGAAATGAATTTAGTCATTTCATTTCAAATGAGAATTTCTGAATCATATCTATTCTCCTGAGGTTGTTTCAGAATATTCCTCTTATTTGAAATTACTTTTTTATTATACTTTAAGTTCTGGGGTACATGTGCAGAATGTACAGGTTTGTTACCTAGGTATACACATGCCACGGTGGTTTGCTGCACCTATCAACCTGTCACTACATTGGGTATTTCTCCTAATGCTATCCCTCCCCTAGCCCCCCACCCCCAATTAGGCCCCGGGGTGTGATGTCCCCTTTCCTGTGTCCATGTGTTCTCATTGTTCAACTCCCACTTATGAGTGAGAACACGCAGTGTTTGGTTTTCTGTTCTTGTGTTAGTTTGCTGAGAAAGATGGTTTACAGCGTCATCCATGTCCATGCAAAGGATATAAACCCATCCTTTTTATGGCTGCATAGTATTCCATGGTGTATATGTGCCACATTTTCTTTATTCAGTCTATCATTGATGAGCATTTGTGTTGGTCCCAGGTCTTAAGTGTTCCTATTTCTCCACATCCTATCCAGTATCTGTTGTTTCCTGACTTTTTTTTTTTCTTTTTGACATGGAGTCTCACTCTGTCGCCCAGGCTTGAGTGCAGTGATGCAATCTCTGCTCACTGCAAGCTCCGCTGCTCAGGTTCACGCCATTCTCCTGCCTCAGCCTCCCTAGTAGCTGGGACTACAGGTGCCCACCACCACACCCGGCTAAGTTTTTGTATTTTTAATAGAGACGGAGTTTCACTGTGTTAGCCAGGATGGTCTTGATCTCCTGACCTTGTGATCCACTGGCCTCGGCCTTAATAATGGCCATTCTAACTGGCGTGAGATGGTATCTCATTGTGGTTTTGATTTGCATTTCTCTAATGACCAGTGATGATGAGCTTTTTTTTCCATATGTTTGTTGGCTGCATAAATGTCTTCTTTTGAAAAGTGTCATATCCTTTTGAACTTTTGAAAAGTTCATATCCTTCACCCACTTTTTGATGGAGTAGTTTGTTTTTTCTTGTAAATTTGTTAAGTTCTTTGTAGATTCTGGATATTAGCCCTTTGTCAGATGGATAGATTGCAACATTTTCCTCCCATTCTGCAGGTTGCCTGTTCACTATGATGATAGTTTATTTGCTGTGCAGAAACTCTTTAGTTTGATTAGATCTCATTTGTCTATATTGGCTTTTGTTGCCATTGCTTTTGGTGTTTTAGTCATGAAGTCTTTGCCCATGCATATGTCCTGAATGGTATTGCCGCAGTTTTCTTCTAGGGTTTTTATGGTTTTAGGTCTTACATTTAAATCTTTAGTCCATTTTGAGTTAATTTCTGTATAAGGTGTAAGGAAGGGATCCAGTTTTAGCTTTCTGCATATGGCTAGCCAATTTTCCCAACATCATTTATTAAATAAGGAATCCTTTTTTTCTTTAACATCTTGAATTTTTATTTGAGTTAACATACTATTTCATGCTATCCCATTATTCTAAGGTAAATCAAGCATATTAGAATTTATGTGACTACCTTCTCTCAAATCAAGATAGGTGAAAAATATACTGCAGTAAAGCATAGTTAGGTTTTGAATTCATTTTTTAATCAATTTGCGAGGTTGAACAACTGTTCTTTACAACATTAAGAAACTTATTCTAAATTTTTCATTTGATGTCACAGGCGGGTCCCATAATTTATCAATTTATATTTTTCTTAAAGTGTGCATGGATTGCATCAGAGAGATTTCCAGCATATAATCAATTTCCTAGGAATTAACTTCTCTATTTTTCCATGAAGTAAAGACTTTTGTTTTACCAAAAATATCCATAAAATAATAAAATAAAAGGATTAAGCAATTCTTAGTCCAAATGGAAAATATTAACACAACATTTTGAGAATTTGATACCTATTAGAATCCATCCACACATATCTAGAATGTTCTCTTTACACTACCCTAATCTTCAAGAGAACTTTAGGCATTCTTTTTAAGTATTTTCAGTTTTAATTATTCTTAACTACCACATTCTTTTTCTATATATTTTCACTGCTAAAATAAATGTTAACTATTTATACTCAACTGCATATCGACAACTTACTTTGTTTAATGCATTTATTTTAATAACTTTAACCTCTTTTTAAGAGTGGATTTTGGTTTTAAACAAAAAGTCCTGGTAATATTTTTCTTCACACATGATGCCTGTATAGCACTATTAATAACTTGAGATAATAACTTAGTTGCTTTATTATCATCATTATTCCTAATCCCCTATGGAGCTATTAAAAATTTTTGAAAGGATAAAAAATGTATTTGGTGAGGTCGAGTAAAACATAATAGACTTTTTAGTGAAGAGATGCATCCAAGTTTAACTATGAGGCTATCAACTTTTCCAGCATTTCTAATCTAGCAAAAAAAAAGACACGGTGTGTTTACATTTTACTGAATGGGAGATGTAATTCTACAACTGCTATTACTTGTTAAACTACTCTTCACTTGTGAAAAGGCAAGTGCTAGTGATAGAGAAGGGGAGCAGGGACGTGCTGGGAGGAGAAGGGTGGGTCCCTGGTGAGGGCTCCACCTTCAGGCCTATGCCCACAGACCTAGGTGACTACAGGCACTCTTGTCTTTGGGCCCAAATATTGCATTTCCCAAGACACCCTGGCCCACCACACCCCTATCCTGTGCCTATAAAAACCTCAAGACCCTAGAGGGCACACACACAGTGGCTGGACATTGAGAGAAACACACTAGTTGAAGAAGACACAAGAGGCTGGACATCAAGAGGAATGCATCAGCGTTAAGAGCACGCTGACAGATGCTGGCAGGCCAGCAGGCCATTGACCAGCGGAATGACAAAATGTTTGGCCCAGGCAGTCAGAGGAGAGTCCGGCTGCTAAGTGGCCTGATCCCAGGGGAATACCATGTTCCCACTCCATCTCCCTTCTGGCTCCCCCATCTGCTGAGAGCTACTTCCACTTAATAAAACCTTGCATTCATTCTGCAAGGCCACGTGTGATCCTTTTCTTTTAGTACACCAAGGCAAGAAACCCTGGGATACAGAAAGTCCTCTGTCCTTCCAATAAGGCAGGGGGTCTAATTGAGCTGACTAACACAAGCCACCTACAGATGGCAAAACTAAAAGTGCACCCTGTAACACACTCCCACTGGGGCTTCAGGAGCTGTAACCATTCACCCTTAGATGTTGCCACGGGGTCAGAGCCCCAGAGCCTGCCCGTTTGTATGCTCCCCCTAGAGGTTTGAGCAGTGGGGCACCGAGAAAACAAGCCACACCCAGATTGCATGCCTTGTGAGGGGGACAAGGGAACTTTTATCATTTCACTAATAGTTGTAGAATACAACAGTAATGTTAATAGATTCAAAACTGTGTATTTTTTTACGAGTTGAAGAGAGTAAAAGGCTAAAAATGCAAAGAGCAACATTCTTCTCATTATAGCTTTGAGTGTTGCAGGAGAGTTGTTGACATTCCTTTAACAGATTAAAGATCTGTATTAAATATTAGTCATAGAGGTGTAGTAGAGTCATATTTTATTTCTGACACAGAATGCACCAATAAACCAGGAACACAATATGCACAAGGGGGTGGTAAGTGCTCTCTGATGTCAAAGGGGTACTGTATTAATCCCTTTTCATGCTCCTGATAAAGACATACCTGAGACCGGGCCAATTTACAAAAGAAAGAACTTTAATTGGAGTTAGAGTTCCATGTGACTAGGAAAGTCTGTCAATCATGGTAGAAGGCAAGGAGGAGCAAGTCACGTCTTACATAGATGGTGGCAAGCAATGAGAGCTTGCTCAGGAAAACTCCCCTGTATAATAACCATCAGATCTCAAGAGACTTACTCACTGTCACGAGAACTGCATGGGAAAGACCTGCCCCCATGATTCAATTACCTCCCACCGGGTGCCTCCCACAACATGTGGGAATTAAAGATGAGATTTGGATGGGAACACAGCCAAACCATATCACTCCACCCCTGGTCCCTTCCAAACCTCATTTCCTCACATTTCAAACCCCATCATGCCTTCCCAACAATCACCCAGAGTTTTAACTCATTTCAGCATTAACTCAAAAGTCCACATAGTCTAAAGTCCCATCTGAGACAAGGCAAGCCTCTTCCGCCTATGAGCCTGTAAAATCAAAAGTAAGTTAGTTACTTCCTAGAGACAATGGAGGTACAGGCATTGGATAAACACAGCCATTCCAAATGGGAGACATTGGCCAAAACAAAGGGGTTACAGGCCCCATGCCAAGTCCAAAATCCAGGAGGGCAGTCAAATCTTAAAGCTCCAAAATGATCTCCTTTGACTCCATGTCTCACATCCAGGTCATGCGGATGCACAAGGAGGGTACCCATGGTTCTAGGCAGCTCCACCATTGTGGTTCTGCAGGATAGAGCCTCCCTCCCAGCTGCTTTCATGGGTTGGTATTGAGTGTCTATGGCTTCTCCAGGCACACGGTGCAAGCTGTAGGTGGATCTACCATTCTAGGATCTGGAGGACAGTGGCCCACTTCTCACAGCTCCACTAGGCAGTGCCACAGTAGGGACTCTGTGTGGGGGTTCCAACCTCACATTTCCCTTCCACATTGCCCTGTCAGAAGTTCTCCATGGGAACCCTGTCCCTGCAGCAAACTTTTGCCTGGACATCCAGGCATTTCCACACATCCTCTGAAATCTAGGTTCCTAAACCTCAATTCTTGACTATTGTGTACCCACAGGCTCAACACCAAGTGGAAGCTGCCAAGGCTTGGGGCTTGCACCCTCTGAAGCCATGGCCCGAGCTGTACCTTGGCCCCTTTTAGTCACGGCTGGAGTGGCTGGGATGCAGGGCACCAAGACCCTAGGTTGTGCACAGCATGGGGACCCTGACCCTGGCACACAGAATCATTTTTTTCTCCTAGGTTTCAGCGCCTGTGATGGGAGGAGCTGCCATGAAGACCTCTGACATGCTCTGGAGAGATTTTCCCCATGTCTTGAGGATTATCATTGGGCTCCTAGTTACCTATGCAAATTTCTGCAGCTGGCTTGAATTTCACCTCAGAAAATGGGATTTTCTTTTCTATCACATTGTCAGGCTGCAAATTTTCCAAACTTTTATGCTGTATTTTCCTTTTAAAACTGAATGCCTTTAACAGCACCCAAGTCACCTCTTGAATGCTTTGCTGCTTAGAAATTTCTTTTGCCAGATACCCTAAATCATCTCTCTCAATTTCAAAGTTCCACAGATCTCTAGCGCAGGGGAAGAAATGCTTCCAGTCTCTTTGCTAAAACATAACAAGAGTCACCTCTGCTCTAGTTCCCATTAAGTTCCTGTTCTCCATCTGAGGCCACCTCAGCCTGGACCTTATTGTCCATATCACTATCAGCATTTTTGTCAGTCATTCAACAAGTCTCTAGGACATTCCAAACTGTCCTACATTTTCCTGTCTTCTTCTGAATCCTCCAAACTGTTCCAACCTCTGCCTGTTACCCAATTCCAAAGTCACTTCCCCATTTTTGGGTATCTTTTCAGCAATGCCCCTCTCTACTGGTACCAATTTACTATATTAGTCCATTTTCACATTGCTGATAGAGACATACCTGAGACTGGCAACTGTACAAAAAAAAAGAGGTTTAATTGGACTTACAGTTCCACATGGCTGGGGAAGTCTCATAATCATGGTGAAAGGCAAGGAGGAGCAAGTCACGTCTTACATGGATGGCAGCAAGCAAAAAGAGCTTGTGCAGGAAAACTTCCCATTATAATAACCATCAGATCTCGTGAGTCTTACTCACTATCATGAGAAAAGCACAGGAAAGACCTGCCCCAATGATTCAATTACCTCCCACCAAGTCACTTCCACATCATGTAGGAATTAAAGATGAGATTTGAGTGGGGACACAGCCAAACTATATCAGGTACATTTCTCAAGGAAGGGCATGGTTGACAACTAGAGGTTATTTACTGAGAACTCCTTTGGAAGAAAGGATTTAGTAAACATCTCCACTTGGATATGGAAAATTACCTCAGACCTCACAAAAAACCATCACAAAAAAAGTGTATTGCTTCAGAGATTCATGCAAAGAAATAATTTCTTCCAGTGAAAAGAAATTAGTTTCCCCATAGACCTTACAGCTTTATCTGAATATAGTTTTGTCTGGATACAAGTGAGAGTTCATTAATGGAGGGGTCTTGTACAGAGAATTGTAGCGCAATTCTCTTCTCCAGAGAATTGTAGCGCAATTCTCTTCTCCAGAGAATTGTAGCGCAATTCTCTTCTCCAGAGAATTGTAGCCACATAATTGTGCCATGGAAGCAGTTGGTCATGCTTATGGTGATGTGTGAAACTTGGGACATTTGAGAGAGTGAATAAATCCTAGAACAATTTAGTGATCAGGTAATCTAGCACTCAAACTAAACTCTAGGGAGTAAAAGGGGGACCATTACAATTAATGATTATGCTGGAACAATTTCTAAAAAAAAAAAAAAATCCCAGAAGTATCCTGGGAAAGCTGTAATCTATATGAACTCTAAATTTGAAACATGGTTTCTTCAATACAAGATGGCACGTAATGTTTAAACCAGAATAATCTTTATGAATTCAGTAAAAGATATGTGTAGCAAACCAGCCCAGGAAACTTCTAAACATAGCACACACTTAACTTCTGTCTTTATAATTATATAGCCTCAAACCAGGTGCTATAGTCCAGATGTTTGTCCCATTGAAATGCTATGTTGAATTTTGTCCCCAGTGTTGGAGGCAGAGCCTAATGGTAGGTGTTTGGATCGTGGAGTTGGATGCTTCATGAATAGAATAATGTTCTCCATGAGGGGGTGGTGAGTGAATTCTCATTCTATTTGTTCATGTGAGAGGTGGTTGTTAAAAAGATCCTGGAACTTCTCTCCCCTCTCTCCCCTCTCTCTTTTGTTTTTTTCTTTCCCCATGTGATCTCTGTACTTTGGCTCCCTTTCACCTTCTGCCATGAGTAGAAGCAGCTGGAGGCCCCCACCAGAAGCCAAGCGGATGTCAGTATCATACTTCTTGTACAGCTTGCCAAACCATGAGCCTAATAAAACTCACAGAAAATGTCCTCCTGGAATGTTGCTTAGCTGCTGTTGTGGCTCACATGTATGGAAAAACAAACACTCTGATACTCAAAATAGTGGATGGAAATTTGGTTGGTATTCAAGTCTTGATATGGAACTGGGAGAAATTATACTAGAGGTCAATGGGAAAAGACTCAAACATTACATAATGGATCTATTAGAATAGCTTTCAATTTAAAAATTCCTACAGAAAGGTAATGGAGTGACGGGGTAGTACATCAAGCCAACATTTAAAAATACTAGAGAACTAGAATGAAACATATTACCTCAAACCAGAATACTGAGTGTTACAACAAAATAAAAGAAGTGACCAGTTCACTTTGTCGGTGGGGAACTACTGGGAGAAGAATCACGAGCAAAAGGAAGGTGAGACACAAGCAATTTCTTCAAAGAGATTATGTAATTTCCAAATCTCAGAGTTGGGTTTGGCATGGAACGTTTCACCAGGGAAGCACGTGAGTGTTTTTCTCCAAGCGTTAGTTTTTAGTCTACATCATTCAACCTTGATGACTCAAGTATCAAAATATATCGTCAAAAGAATGACTTCATATATGGGAGATGGATAACTCAGGGCACAGGGAGCTCTTAGCTTTCTAATTCAGGTAACTAATTGTAGGTACTGAGAAATATAACTGATAGTTGTATTGACTTAATATAAACTACACATGGCTTGGGAGAAAATTTGCATTATGGTTTTATGCTCCTTGTTGAGTGAACACTGTAGTAAACTCTAAAGCTACTCTTTTTGCAGGAGTGCAGTTAGTTTTGAGTGATTATTTTTTCAAAGACCTAAAATTTCAATAAGGAAATTATTTGACAATAATTTATCTACTACATCCCCTACCACCACTCTTGGCTATAACATGCAGCAATTAGCTTGGTACTTTTCTGGAAAGCATTGAAAATAATATATATATATATATAATATTTATGTAGTATATATATATTTTAAAGTGTGTATCTGTGTCTGCGGGAGGGGTTGTCTTTGTAGTTTTGGGCTGCTATAGCAAACATAGGATAAACTGGGTGGCTTATCAATGAGATAAATGTATTTTTCATAGACCTGGAGGCTAGAAAATCCAAAAATAAGGCACTGTCAGATTCAGCATCTAGTCAGAGCACTCTTTCCGTTTCATAGACGGCCATGTTTTCACTGTGTCCTCACATGGCAAGGGCGTGAAAGATTGCTCTTTGACCACTTTCAAAAAGAGCACTAACCCAGTTCATGAGGAATCCACCTTTATGAATTAATCACTTCCCAAAAGTTTCATTTCCAAATATCACCACATTGAGGGTTAGGTTTTGACATACACATTTTAGGGGAACACATACATTCAGCCTATAACAGGAATATTAATAAAGTCAAGGAAAGAAATTGACTTGTTTGTTTTTAATGTAATAAAGCACAAAGTTGTTCCAAAAGGCTTTTCATCTTGATTTTTCAAAACTTTATTTCCTAGCTGTTGTATAGAAGACTGACCAAGAAGGGCTATTTTCCTTCACCCATTACTCCCACGGGCAGTGCCTGAAAAGTAATAATCTGCATGAGAACCAGTGGAAAAGGAGTACATTCTGAAGATAAGGCAGTGGAGATTTAAAGTAAGGAATTAATGACAGTGAAAAAGAGAGAGAAAATGTTATTTATTTTGTTTTTCTAAGGAGAAAATTATATAAACTGATCAGATAAAATTGGATACAGAAATGGAGAAATGTCAGTATCTCTCTTGCACCATCTGCTGTGAGGCACATGTGCTCTATTAAAAAGTTCTAAGATTTCTTAGTAATAAAGTATATCTTCTCACCCTTTCATATGCTAAGGTCTTATATAGTAAAAATGTGACACATAGGTATCTGGACATAAAATTTCATTTTCAATTTATTTGAACTCTAGTATTGGTAAGTATAAAGGACATTAAAATGGAGGGTATCACATTACAAACATGGTTTGAGTGCTTGCCTGCTAAATGCAGTGGGCATGCTGGCTCAGTTGTTAAGTATTTAAATATATCTCAAATACACCATCTATTTAAAGTCTGGTGTTCACTTTTCAACCTCGGCAAATATTTGCTCTATTGAATTGTAATACTTTTATGTTTCCCTACTTCTTTAATTCAGTTATCTAGGGAGGTCATAAGCTGTTTATAAATATGAAGTCTTGTGAATATCCAGAATCACCAAAGCATGAGCAAAAGCAAAAATGAAAACACAATTTAATTTGTCAAGCATGCTTTTTTAACAATCCATGAATATTGCAGGAAAAAATTAATCTTACTCTTAAAGTAAATGAATAACTACAATTAATTTTCCAGTTGTTTAAGTAGTCTTAGGCAGTTAGATATTTTCTGTGAAATTACATTTCAAATTTAACTTTGAAAAAGTGTTTTCAAATATAATTCATGTATTATAATAAATTGAGAACTCATGCCATTTTGGAAAACTGTGGATAAATGATATCAACTTTAATTTATTCTTCTTATAGAAAGACCTAGCTCATATTTCATTTTGTGTTTTTTGTTATACTTTGAAGTTTAATTTATTCCTTATATTTTAGATAAAAAGCTTTTGGTTGTAGATAAAATAGATTCTTAAGAAATAGATTCTGTCTGATTCCAAAAGCTTTTATTTATTGTAAATCTTTTTTTTATTATTATTATACTTTAAGTTCTAGGGTACTTATGCACAAGGTACAGGTTTGTTACATAGGTACACATGTGCCATGTTGGTTTGCTGCACGCATCAGCTCATCATTTACATTAGGTATTTCTCCTAATGCTATCCCTTCCCCAGACTCCCACCCCCCAACAGGCCCCAGTGTGTGATGTTCTCCTCCCTGCGTCCATGTATTCTGGTTATTCAACTCCTACCTATGAGTGAGAACATGCGGTGTATAAAGAGAAGATATTACTCATTTATGGCATACAAAAAATGCTCTTGCTGATTAGGATGTATAGTTCAATCAGGTTAGTCTTAGGTCACAAGCTAGAAATTACACTTGGAATACCTTGTTGAGTAAATATGTATCTTGTTGAGTAAATATGGCTATTAGGAACTAGACCCGAGGTCTAGAAAACAAAATTATTTTACTCCTTATTTAATCTACTTTTCACTAGATTGTGCTGCTATTCCAAAGGCATTTTTTATGATTTTTAATAAAAGCCATAGTATTAACATGTTTGAAATACAAGATGAGAAATATTCAAAGTGTAATCAAGCAGTAAAAAAATTTACACTGTTTGCTTTGTGAAATAACTAGAGTTTGAGATTTCTTTCTAAATCACTTTTTAATAAAAAAGCTGTGTTTTATAAAACTTATTTTTTCCTTCAATTCTCTAGTGTGACAATTTTGGTGTAACATTTCCAAGTTTTGAACACACGAGTCTTAAGTGTGTTCTTTGTGAATTCATTTGACTGTGTGACCTAGAAATCCAGTTTTTCAATACATCTTTAACAAAATCAATAAATGTATAGCTACCTAGAGAATAATTTATCGAGATTTTTTTTTTTTTTTTTTTTTAGACAGAGTCTTGCTCTGTTGCCCAGGCTGGAGTGCAGTGGTGTGATCTCGGCTCACCTCAAGCTGCGCCTCCTGGGTTCAGGCCATTCTCCCGGCTCAGCCTTCAGAGTAGCTTGGACTACAGGTGCCCGCCACCACGCCTGGCTAATTTTTTTGTATTTTTAGTTGAGAAGGGGTTTCACCGTGTTAGCCAGGATGGTCTCCATCTCCTGACCTGGTGATCCGCCTGCCTTGGCCTCTCAAAGTACTGGGATTACTGTCATGAGCCACCGCGCCGGGCCAAGGCTACTGTATTTTTAACTGTACATGAAAAATTTTATAGAAGTTGGATTCATTACATTATGATAGAATACTCCATAAATGCATGGTATATTAGATATTTCTGTTTTATTTTAGTTATGACATTAATGCTTGACCTTACTAATATAGGCAGTAAGAATATTTTTTAAGGTTTAGAATACTGCTTTTAAGATAATAAACTATATATTTTGTATTTTAATTTGTAAGTTATATTTCTACTCCCAATAAATATAGTTTATATTTTCAAAAGATAATGAGATTTTAAATACATTAATACTAATTTTATCAGCTGAAATTTAACCCAGCTTAATGCTAAAATGTAAAACTGAATTGATTTTGGCAGATGGCAATGTTTGGTAGACTAAAAATTCTCATGTATTCAATGATAAATAATTTCTCCTTCCAAGTAAAACTGAAAGATTATATAGTTGTATTTTTATGCAAAACTAGTTTGGCAATGAGAAATTAATTTTTCACAAAATCAGGTATTATAATAATATTTTAAGTATATGTAGATATATACATATATTTGAAGTTTCTGTTATTAATCTAAATAATTTTATTCTTATGATGATTTCATGTGTTAAATAAACTTTGCCATTTTTCTTTTGTTTTAAGAATTTCTTCTTGGAACCACCAGTTGAATATAAGAAGTTCAATAAAAAGCAGATTAAAATCCCTCTCACAAAGACATCTATTCTTAAACCAAACTCAAGATCCCCAAAACAATCTTCTACTAGGTGACATACAGGTGGTGAATGAAGATGACTACTTATTTCTAAAACAGCAGACCAACATTAAGTTGTCTAGGGCCTTTGACACCCAAATTTTCTCCCATCCCACGTATAAGATGACTGCCCAACTATCAGCCAACTGGCAATGAAACCTCAGCAAAACCATAAGTCTCTTCAGATTTTCCTCTGATCATTGCTATTGTCAAAGACACAGCCACATAACTTCTGCCTGAAAAGTACAATCTTTTAGCACTCCTCAGCATTTGAAGGCAAAGCAAATAAACCCTCAGAGGCTTTCTAATTTTAGCAACTCTTGTGTACTCTTTATTCCAGTATTATCATATTGGGGAAGTAGATGGACTAAGATTCTATCAAACCTCAAAACTCTACATTTGGATATTTTTGTAAACATATTTCTTGAGACTGTGGAACTTAGTTTCTTATCAATCTGGACAGTTATTCTTGAATTTGGTCCAACAACCAAATAAATGAATCCTTAGTTTATTGCCTTTCTAATTATCAAAGCAAATTTTAAATAGTTATCATAAAATGCTATATCCCTTTCCTAAAACATATCAGTAAAAATATATTGGAAAGAGTTTGGTATGAGATACAAATCAGCTTTTAGTATAGCTGCAAGATGATGGTCCCGGGTGAAAACTCACTGACCCAGCATAGTGACCACATCAACTCAGGCTAATATTAGACTTCAAACTCAAATGAGTCTGACTGAACTAGTTTACTGCATATTTTAACCTTTTCTTTGTATATGAATTAGAATATTTGAAAAGGCTTTAATGTTAAAAGCAAACAGCTCTATGCTTTAAGGAAAAAGTGATTTGGCAAATAGTTTAATTAAAAGATAAAGTTAATATTTTGGTTGATGCCAATATATGCTCATATAACCATGACCAATGTTGCATCATAGAAGTGAAGATTTTTTTATCATGTAAGAAAAAAAATGTGCAGGGAATGTGTCACAGACAAACTTTAAAAGCATTTTGTTTATTTATATAGCTGTATATTAAAAGCTTAAGCTCTAACTCACGTGTTTTCAATGTGAGCTGATTTCCATGTTATGTTAATAGGTCCTAATATTTTATTTGCAGCTTATTATGAAAGTTGTGTGTTCAGTTAAAAGAAAAGTGCTATTTTTAGATCAGAGAGAGACACATGTTATATGCACCTGAGTATCCACTGATCCTCTCAAAGAATCCATAATAGCCTACTAAGATGATATTCTTATGTCATATTTTAACTTCAAGAATATGGTTTCATCAAATCATTTTAAGCAGTTTCAAACTCAAATACAGTATGACATGTTTTCAGTTGAAGTATTATGAAAATAAATATATCGAATTTTAACACTACATATTTTGTTTTAAGAGCCTGTATCATTGTTTCAAAACTAACTTACTTATATTAGTATTCCAAAGACTGAATAAGCTAAGAATGGATTACTGCTGCTGAAGTTTTAGGATTTGTTTACTAGTGACATTCTTACCTCTTTAACTTTAATTCCAATATATTTATCATTATTTTGGTGGTGAGAAGCAACAACTATTTCTTACTTTACCATGTGTTTATTGTCGATTCCTTTTACTGTTTTCATTTGAATTTGTCGTAAAGCTATTAAAGATGGAATTTTAAATAATTTTTATCCTCAATAACAAAATAAACAGCATCGTATATTGTGCCATGGTGAGTTACAAGCGTTAAAGTATTCATTATTCAGAAAGACTCTGTACACCACATACAGTTTGATGTAATCTGCAGTTATGTAAGAGTTGACATGGCAAGAATGTAGCTCAGAGAGCTGACTTACTTGTCTGATCAAGCTCCTAGTAAGTAACGAAGTAGTTATCCATACTCATATCCATTTTACTTCTGGGTTTTCCTAAACAAATGGTACTGTGTCCTTTAATTATTTCCTAGAATTATACAGTTTGATTCAGACCTTGGATAAATCTGAGCTACCAATATTGCTTTTGTTATATAACTGTCTGTATTATAAAGGTTTATATCCACCTCTGTTCCAACACTTTAGCTTGTACAAATGAGAGCATTTCATTGAAACTACTGGTGGGAACTAAATGAAAATCTTAAATGCTATGTTACCAACACCTTTCTCTCTCTTAATTTTAAATCTGAAATTCCCAATTACTTTATAATTCTAAAATATTTGCTTTTATAATTCTATAATATCTCTTTTATTTAATGAATGACATTATAAAATTTAATTTAATATAAACAAGTGGATGATTTAGTTTCTTAGAATTAGAAAAAAAATTTGGAGTAATACGAACAAGTGTGTGACAGAAATTTTACTTCTGTGATATTTCCTTATGCTCTCTTCCCTCCCTCCATTTTCCATGCCCCTTAGATGTAGAGACATGAAATCAGTTCTGGCCAGTGGACACCAAGAATAAATGTGTCACTTCCAGACAACGGCATTTAATACCTAGTATGTGATCTTTCTTTTCCCCAGCTTTGAAGAATCCTGTGACTATATATTAAGAAAATAGACACTCATGGATATACCCTGATGATTAGCAAGAAATAGAACTTAATAAGGTTAAGCCACAGAGATTCCAAGGTTTATATTTTACTGCTGTATAACCTAGTTACTAATATAGAAACAGTTATTTTTGTTTAGGTTTTGTTTTTATAGACTATATTATTGTATTTCTTTTAATTATATCTTATTTTAAATTAGAAATAACTTGATATTATATTGCTTTCAATTTTCACATCCTATACCGTAATTTTGTTTTTCTTTGCTTGAATCACATAGAAATATTTTTGAGCAACTACAGTAAGACACTCTATAAGTTTTGAAGCATTATGATAAGGCATTTAGGGAAAACAGAGAGTGAGCTACTTAACTTTTTTTTAGTAAGGTCAGGAATTGCTCCCTAGAGTAGATGACACTGAGGCCTGGGCTTAGAGATGGATGGACGTTTTCCAGTGATATAACATGGCTTAGTTCATGTCATGCAAGAAACGAGAAATAAGAGAAGTTGTAAGTATAAAGAACTAAGAAAATATAAAGGGGCTCTAAACATGTTTTATTATTGAAACGAAGGGAACAAAACAGATAATTCGGTTACTGATGGGGATGTACCATTAATTTACTTTGTCTTAAAATGACCATCTTTTTGATATTGAGGAATCTGGCTCCTGGTTTAAAACTTACAGGTGATTATTCAGGCCTGGCTACAGACCTACAAAAGTCTACAGTATACTATTAATGCTGTACCTATTTTTTGAAAGCAACTTGCTTTCCAATTTGGAAGGGGTCTCCAAACAGTCTGCAAAGGTATTTCCTGGCAGGCCTCACAGGAACGGCGGTGCACCGTGCACACTACGTGCTCCGTGCACACCCAATACGCTGCTGTCTCTGGAGGGAGATGCAGTCAAGGACTCAGGATTCCCTGGCCAGCCATGCTCTTACATGACCCTCTTCCTCCCTATCTGAGGCCTTGGGCTGAGGTCCTCTTCAGGTGCCTCTGCTGCGACCTTTGTAAGGGGAAAGGAAAGAACTTTTTGTTTGTTTATTTTTGTTTTAGACGGAGTCTCACACTATCGCCTGGGCAGTGGTGCGATCTCGGCTCACTGCAACCTTCGCCTCCGGGGCTCAAGCGATTCTCGTGCCTCACCCTCCGGAGTAGCTGGGACTGCAGATGCGCACCACCACGCCCAGCAGATTTTTTTTGCATTTTAGTAGAGGTGGGGTTTCACCATGTTGCCCAGGGTGGTCTCAAACCGCTGAGCTCAGGCGATCCGCCGGCCTTGGCCTCCCAAAGTGCTGGGATTACAGGCTTGAGCCACCACGCCTGGCCAGGAAAGAAAAATCTTAAAGACACTTTTCCCGATTCTGACTTAATATCCAGTATTTTTCCACGTCAAGCCTTTCCCTCTCATCCTTTCTCTTTCCTTCCACTTCAGGGTCCATAAAACTACCAGAGACTTTTGTTCTGGGCTCCCTCAACAGTGAGACAGCCCACCTGTCTGCACTCATTCTTTGCTCTCCACTGCAGCACTGTTCCAAGGGGAAGAGGCACGTTCTCTCGATTTAGACTCTTGCCAAACCATCGCAGTCACTGATTTAAATCTTAAGTCTTTCATTTTTGTCTTGCATTAATCAGTTACTCCAACACCTGACAACTTATTTCTTTCTCTCTCCCTTCTCAACTGAGCTCCTGACAGACATCTTTTATGCTACAGATTAAATTATAAACCCAGGTAGCAGACGACATAGTAGGTGTGGTGTAGTTTGCATTCAAAAACCTACAGTTACTATCAGTGTTGAACCTATTTTTTAAAAGCAACTTGCTTTTCAATTTGGAAGGTGTCTCTTGACAGTCTGCAAATAGTGCAGCCTAAGGAACATCATTATGTAGTAGCATGAGGACAATTTTACAAATGTATCTTTGATTTTCTTGTAAGCATATGTCTTTCCTGGAAATCTAGGGTGTATCTACTTTTTGGCAACCCTTTGTTATTAGAATTGCATCATCAATATAGTGGACAAAGGTGTTGTCCTTTGGGACGTTGAGATTATCTTGTTATTTGATAGTAAAATTATAACGTAGAGTAGAGAGGTTATATAACAATGAAGTAAAACATAGAAGGATATTGTTATACTTGCCAGCTGAAAACATGTTGCTTTCTGTGTTCACAGCCCGTTGGTACAGACCAAAGAAAAGTTTCCAAACTGTCAGTTTCATGTCTGTTGACAAATCTATGTTGATTTTCTTCAGTAAGTAAACTACACTGTAGGAACAACTATAATTGAGTTCATCATGTGGTTAAGTTTATGACGATCCACTGGTGTTCTCCAGGATCCCTACCTATTCTGCAGAGGCTAAACAGGCAAAATGAAAGAGGTTAAGTTAGCTATCCCAAATCTTGCTTATCCCAGGAATTGTTATTGTCATGGATTTATTTCTTGTTTAAGGAAATACACTTTCAGGAGTTTCTTCAGTGCCATTTAAGTCGCTACAGTTCTCATTATAGGGAGCAATGTAGGAATTGAAAGCACACGCCAATTGGTAAATAACCACAGGATGTATTAACACAGGATGGGTTCAAGTATCCACCAGGAACCCTCTGAGATGGTCTTCTCTCAATACTCTTTTTTCCACCAACTTTAAAGTTTCACTATAGTGGATTAGACTTTCATTTTCTGACCAAGTTATGTCACTAGCTAATAACAATATCATAAATCCTTTAATCTGTTAGAGACCTAAGCCGTGCTGGTCAGTTTCAAAATCTCTTTACTCACTTTAAACTTTCAGGTTGAAAGACCTCATTTTCAAACAGAGAGAAAATACATTGCCACAAAGAGAAAGAATAAATCTCCCCAGCTCCCCTTAAGCAATAATATTTTTTAAAAAAACTCTAATAACTGGATTCAGTTAAATTGGTCAGAAGGTTTCAAGGCAAGAGAGAACTGGGATAAGTATCCTAAGAGTAAAGGATTTTTTAAGTTGCCTATTTTTAGTCCAACTGATTGCTTCATCCAGGTGATAGATTTTCTTTTTACTATTGATTTTAGGCATATTTAACTGCATTATATACAATATATTCAGTAAAATTTAACTTAGCTCTTTGGATATGAATAGAAAGCTTTGTTTATTTGAGAAACTTGGGGAAGTTTACAAACTACTCAGTTACTTGTAAACCATAAAGATTTCTTATGAAGATAAATGAAAACATTATATATCAATTAACAAATTCCTTTGTAAAGTCCATGTCCTGGTCTGGCACAAAAACTACTGAAAGAAAAAGGATATGCCTATGTGAAGAAATATCACGATACCAAAGTCCAGATAAGACTAATTTACCTGTGCTTATATAGCTTTGTAAAGTCTAAAATCCAGGCTGAAACTCTCACACAGCTCCACCTAGAAAAAAATTAAGGGATTCATTTGTACAATGATCTTATCCAAGATTGGTTTCTAATTTTTACTGCATCAAATTCTTCCTTTTCCTGAGAATGAGATAGCAGAGATGTCACATTCTTTCACAGAAAGGCAGTCACAGCCCCAGGAAAATTGAAAGTGTACTACTCAGGAACAGATGTGAATCTATTTTTAGCTTACTCTATTTTGTTATATTTTACTGTATCAAAGTAAATTACTAGTGATGCTCATATTCTAGCTTATATTCAACTTAACTGTTATTCCTAAATTGCTTGCTATATTTTATAAGATATTAATAAACATATACATCTTAAATATGCTATTATTTTATGCTATGTAATTTTGTAAGATTTGTGTAGTCACCCTTTGAACACAAGAAAAAGGTACTTCCTTTTAATGCACTTTACCATTGTTTTACTATTTTATTATTTGAGCTTCCCATCAACTGATTCTCTGCATATTACTGCAATCTTTCTTTGGATAATAGTTTTATCCAGTATATATTGGTATTAAGATGAGCCCTTCACTCTCATCTTAAATAGTATTACTGGTTTTTTTAAATGATCAATTTTAGACTAGGCTGCTCTCCAAAACCATCATGACTTGGCCCCATAATTCTTTTGAGTAATCAGAATCTTCCAGGAATGAACTCCCTGAGTAAAAGTTCAGTGCACCTTTGATGACATGCACTTATTCTTTTGGAAAAGGTATTAATACTTTCAAGTCACTTGGGCACCATTTGCTCTATATAGCCACATGGTGGTTTCACATCTTAGTGCTGAAATTGTCAGGTAATATTTGGGTGGAATAGGATCATAAATAAGTAAAGGGTGAGTCTTCTATAAGCTTATGAGTCTCTTACATAAGTATATTCCCCTGTTTCTGCCCTCTCAGGTCTCAGATTATTATTTGCGATTAAATATCACCTCTTTACTGGCCTTATTCCTTGAAATTTAGACCTTGTTAATTTCTCTAGAGCAACGGCAAATGTTGCATACCTGAATCCTCAATTAATTTGTCTGAGAGTAACTTCCACACCTTCGACAGCATTCTATTGCTTAGTATGCTTTTAGGGTAGATTTCTGCTCTTATTTTGAATATTACAAGAATCGGTGAAATCTCAAACAGAAATGGAATTAGCTGAAGCTGTGAGAAGTTTCAGAAGACTTTGTACTCAAATGTAATTTTGAAACATTGAGAAGCACTTGCAAATTTTGTTCATTGACTTGTTTACATGGAGAGATGAATTCTCCAAACTGAGCAAAATATGGAATGGGTTAATAAAAATAAAAACTAGAACACACAATCTTTGAAATGCAAATAAAATGTGGTCTATTTTAGGCCTTTCTAACCTATCTAGCCTATGTTGAAGCAAATTCCTAATAAGAAAAATCAGGAATTATTTAACCATTCTAGCCTATGTAGAAGCAAATTTCTAATGATAATAAATTGGGTTTAGAATTGAAGCAGTATTTAACAATCACAACATTTTATTTATTTGTTTACTATTTTTTATTTTTTAATGGAAACAGAGTCTTGCTCTGTCACCTAGGCTGGAGTGCAGTGGTGCAATCTCGGCTCACTGCCAACCTTCACCCCCCAGGTTCAAGCAATTCTCCTGTCTCAGCCTCCAGAGTAGCTGGGACTGCAGGTGCCCACCACCATGCCCGGCTATCTTATTTGTATTTTTCATAGAGATGGGGTTTCACCATGTTGACCAGGCTGTTCTCAAACTGCCGACTTTAGGTGATCCACCTGCCTCCGCCTCCCAAAGCGCTGGGATTACCAGCATCAGCCAGTGCTTCTGCCTGATAAGATTTTTATGGATATCTAACTTTCATAACAGTTTGAAAACAAATCATCATGTGTCCTGCAATAGAAGTGTAGCATGAAGATTTCCTTTTGTGTCATTTGTTTGTTTTGCTCCATATGACTATTATGGAATACACTCAGAAAATAAATATATATCTATATTTTCTAAATCATCAAATGTTACATTCAGTAATATGCTGGTAAATGCTTTATCATTTGCATTATAATGTAGAATTTCTTGAATTTTGCCACGTTCCATTTTATATGATGTAAACACTTCTCCAAGACCAAATTTATGCTACCCAACTGATGTCTCTGGAGTCATTCCAAAATGTGAAGAAATACCCTATATTGGCTCTCATAAGATGAGAAAAGTCAGTTTCTACCCAACAATTGTGTCACTCACGGTGCAGATACATTAGAATGCTATTATTGTGAGGCTAACATGATAGCACAAGGATTTGCCTTTCTTTTTTTCCCCCCAGTTGTTTACATTTTTTATCTCTCAGTGTGAACTTTTAGAATCATCTCTGTACATATGTTCATTTCCTCTAACATATCTTTATTGTATTTATACATCACAATCTGTCTTATTGGGAAATGATGCTATCGTGCAACTGGCAAAAGTGCATGTAATAAGAAGTGGCTTCCCAGTAACATGAACAAACTTAAGTCTATCGGTCCACAATACTGAACCTATTCACTCTTCTTACTAGTGCATTTATCTTTCCAAACAATAACAGACTTTTCTTTTATGATCATTCAGAGGCACATTAACTAGGAAAGAAAAGACTAATTCCATTACATTCATTTTTAAAATTTTATTTTGCTATAAGCTCTGGGATACTTGTGCAGAACGTGTAGATTTGTTACATAGGCATACATGTGTCATGGTGGTTTGCTGCACCCATCAACCAGTCATTTAGGTTTTAAGCCCCGGCTACATTAGGTATTTGTCCTAACACTCTCCCTCTCCTTGCTCCCCATCCCCCGGCAGGCCCTGGTATATGTTCCCCTCCCTGTGTCCATGTATTCTCACTGTTCAACTCCCACATAAACACATTGAGCACTGTTTCTGACCATTCTCTATTCTTATGTTTTCCATTATTTTCATTGCCATGGGCTATGGAAAGGAACACTTGTGTTATTCACTTTGCAGAGTGGTTGTGAGACAGAAATGTGTTAATACAGCAAAGAGTTAGAAAAATGCCTCAATGTAATAAGTGCTGTAGATGTCTTTACATTACTAAAATATTTAGATTCCAAATATTGTGCTTAGGAATGTAGATTAAGAGATAATAAAAGTAACACGGAAGTATGCAGAACTTAGAATGTGTGAGTAATTTTTCTTATCACTCTGCAGGTATTAACTTATTCTGCACTTCCCAAACTGCTATCATGTGGGTTATATTATTTTATCTTTTATACAGGTGAGAAAACTGCATTTCACTGAGGTTTTTAAATAAGTTTCCTGAGTTTAGGAAAGTGGTAAGTGTCCCATAAGAATTTGAAAACAGTAAGTCTGGCTAGTAAAATCTTTCCATACAATTTATCTAACCATTCTACGGCATGTCTTCACAGAATATTGAATGAGAAGTAAAAAGATTCAGAGAACTAGGGATGCTAGAACGGGGATTCATCACATCAACTCAATGGCTGACCGGGATCCATTAAGAGGGGCTAATGCACATTTACTTCATGAAATAATTTAAAAATTCTTTGGAAGGATGGTCCAACATCACTGAGAGTCTTAACTGGAGTAGCTCCAAAGAAAGTTTTATTTTACTGTGTGTTGCTGAGTAGCCCAGTGGAATCATGTTCTGTTTGCCAAGGCTGGTAAATGGATTTTATGCTTTTTTCCGTATTTTCATCCTTTTTTCTTTTTGTACTTCTTTCTGGTTATTTTCTGTTGATGTAACTTTCAGTATAATGAAATTATCATCTGAGATGATCATGTACTTTTTAGATCTATTTTAATTTTTTTAGCTCTAGAATTTCCATTTGATTTTTTTCTATTTCTGTTCTATGGTAATAATCTCCATTTTATCACTATTTTGAATAACGTAACCACTATTAGTGTTAACTCTGCTTTTTATAACTCCAATATCTTGGACATATTTTGGTTTGGCTTTATTTTCCGTTTTTTTTTTGTTTGTTTGCTTGTTTGTTTGTTTGTTTGTTTTTTGACACAGTCTTACTCTGTCGCCCAGGGCACTGGCTAGATCTCAGCTCACTGCAACCTCTGCCTCTCAGGTTCAAGCAATTCTCATGCCTCAGCCTCCTGAGTAGCTGGGACTACAGGCGCTTTCCACCACACCCGGATAATTTTTTTGCATAGATAGACGAGGTATTATGTTGCCCAGACTGGTCTGGAAGTCCTGAGCTCAGGCAGTCTACCTGCCTTGGCCTCCCAAAGTGCTAGGATTACAGGTGTGAGCCAGCGCACCTAGCCATTTTCTGTTTTATACCTTGATCTTTTGTTTGGCATTACTCATTAATCTTGAAATGTTTTAATGAATGCAAGATATTGTGCATGAGGAAAATTCAAATGTAAACATTCTCTCAATTCTATCTTCTCCCTAGGAGCAAAGGGGCAGATCATCACATTCCAGTGACTCCTTTTTGAATTGCAATCTTACAATGTTTGGACTATCTCCAGTTTATTTTGTGCTCCTTAAATATTTCCTTATGGGATCCATACTCAATTTGGTATTTCAATTTTAAGTTTTATTTATTTGTTCATTTATTTCTTTATTTATATTAAAAACCACCCTCTTTTCAGAGTTCTGAACTCCAATATTAGTCCCCTTAGCAACATATATCTCCTAAGAATTCCTCTTTATTTTTTCTTTTACTTTCTCTTTGGCTTCTTTACCTCACATCCTGTGAAGCTTAACAAACAGCAGATGTCTCCATAGAAAAGCAAAGTACCAGGTTCTCACCTCTGCTTCTTCCTTTTTTCTTTTATTCAAGCTCTTGGATCTTTACGTCCTATCTTCCTAGAGAGCCTGGAGTGCCACTTTCTATTTCCATGTGACTCTGGTTACTCCTATGAAATACTCTGCATATTAGTAGCTGTCTCCTCTGTGGCTTTATAAGATATGAGTTGGCAAATTCTCCAAGAGGAAAAGCAGCAAGCAGAATACAGGGCTCAGCTTAGTAGGTGTTTCTTCTCTGTTGGATATTATTTAAAGATAGCATGTGAACACATTTCTAAGCTCCATCTAGTTCCCTGAAAGATTTCACTGTAAAGAAGCAGCCATGAAACTTTAGACTTATTAGCTTGTCGATAAATACAGAGGAGATTAAAATCGAGATATAATGAATTCCAACGCTCTCTAAATATTAGCAGATTCCATAATGTGTTATTGGGAAAACAGTAGTAATCCAAATTTAGAATTTGCTATGAGAGTTGAATGCAGATTTTCTATTAGATGTCATTATTAATTTAGATATTAAAAATGACTAACACATACAGTTTAAAAAGTTTGGAACAAGGGTTGATTCTGAGGGAGGTAGCAGCCAGTAAAAGCCTGAAGAGATATGAAATTTTATTATCAGTCTCTGAATACAGCTGGAGAACAGAGTATTACTGGGAAATAGGTAGGAATAATAAAAATCAAAAAGCAGATTATAAAGAGCGTTTTACATCATGACGAAAGCAGTCTATTAGATGTTGTTCTTGTTACAATAACAATAAAAATTATTATTATCACTCTAAAGACAATCAAAAGTTTCAAGCACAGGTAAAATAAGTAGATTCATTGTTTAAAAGAAAAGTGATATTAAGTGTCAGAGCACAGAGGTATCACTGTTGATGCTTGTTTTTAGCTGTTTGAAATGAGGCTAGTTGTCTAATATTGTTGAGATTTTGTACCTCATCAATAAAAGTGTTATTTTTACCTTCCCTATAAGTCTCACTCATGTATTAAACATGATATATTATAGAATAAAATAAATTAAAATATTTATAAATAACTGCATAAATGCAAGACACTAGATATTATGATACACTGACACAATCCAATATTTGATTTTTTTTATTAGATACGACACTGCCATTAAAATACATTGAGTTTATGGTCAATGTTAGTACATTAGATAAACTGCAGAGAAAGTCCATTCAAAATCACATATACTTGAGAAAATGCATGTACAGCAGCCAGAAATCACAGGATACTTACGTATTTAGCAAAGCCAAGATCCAAATTTACTTAAAATGCCCTCGCAGTGCTCAGATGCAATAATCTCTCATGCACATTGTAGAGAAGGTCATTGAAAAAAGTAGCTTCAGTTGTCTTATTAAAATGGCAATGAAACTAGTCAATATTACCAGACAAATGAGAAGGTGAAGAGGTGTTTATATCTTCTCTAGAGCATGTCCAAATGTTATGGGACTACATTAAATAAAGTGTGTTCTGATTTCATTTCATTGACCCTGGGGAATATTTTCAATTCACCACCACTCTTACATCATTTCAAAATGCTCAGTGTTAATTTGAACTTGACTCCAGTTACTCTGGTGTTCATATTCTCTCTCTCTTTCTCTCTCTCTGTGTGTGTGTGTGTGTGTGTGTGTGTGTGTGTGTGTGTGACAGAGAGAGAGAGAGACATATACAGAGAGAAAGACAGAGAGATCTATCACCTGCTTGTATCAATAGAAAACATTATTTCATCCTTATGGTTTTTGAATGAGTCAATTAATTTTTGTCAAATATGCACAATAACCCTTTTCAGAAAAGACATTTATATTACCTTGCAGAGTCATTTGTATGTAGCTACTGGAATTTCAGATTTGCATAATCTATCTAGAATATTTGGTAAAGTTTATTTTTTACCTCAAAGCTATGAAATAATTTATGACATCTCTATTGGCTGCAATATAATTTAGCCATAAATATTTTCTTCTGAATACACTTGATTGCCATGGATAAATTGGCATCACATAAAATTTATTAAAATAGAAGATACACCATTTTAGGGATAACATGATACAAAATCCATAATAAACCTGGCTTTATCTCTGTTATGCATTTATTCATTCATTAACCTGTTCATCTGTCATCCAAAATAAAAAAATTAATGCCAGGCACAGTTTCATTTCCAAATGGTTCTGTTGCCTTCCTTTACTTGCATTTGATTTTTCTAGAAGTGATATGACCACCCCCGGCTAATTTTTTGTATTTTTAGTAGAGACAGGGTTTCACTGTTTTAGCCAGGATGGTCTTGATCTCCTGACCTCATGATCCACCCGCCTCGGCCTCCCAAAGTGCTTTGATGACAGGCGTGAGCCATTGCACCCGGCCGCATTTTTTAAAGCAGTTTTTTTTTGTTGTTTGTTTTTTTGTTTTTTTTGTTTTTTTTTTTTTGCTTTTAATTCACCAAAGAGATTCCTGTGTATCCTAAAGATTTCAAAAAGGTTAAATATAAATTAAATGTAAGAATCTTCCTCCAAATCTAAAATTTCTAAAAGAGAAAATTCTGACAAAAGAGGTATGGCAGTTTTAATTTAGAAAGATATTGGTGATTTGCCATCTGATAAAGCTGCACTAATGTAAACTAATTTAAACTTTTGCCAACTAATTTAAGCATGTGAGCCTGTACCTACCTCCTCTCAACTGTGCTAACATTCTTATTAAACTTTTGAACTTTTCTATTGTAATAGTTGAAACAAAATTTTAAAAAAATTCATGTCTTTATGTATGAGTGTTTTTTTGCTTGTTTGTTTGTGTTTTTGAGACGGAGTCTCTCTCTGTAGCCCAGGCTGGAGTGCAGTGGTGCAATCTCGGCTCACTGCAAACTTCACCTCCCAGGTTCAAGCGATTCTCCTGCCTCAGCCTCCTGAGTAGCTGGGACCCAGACATGCCCCAGTCCTCCCCTGATTTCACAGAAATATCACATAGTTACTTACTAAAGCCCGAAACATAGGAGATAGTCTTGAGGAGTCTATGCCTGTTATAAGGCAAACCTCTTACAACAGCCTAGCATTTCTAGCAATACTTTTTCCTCAATACCTGACTTCAGGTCAAGCAACGACTATCCCAGATGAGCATCCTTGCCTCTACTCCTACACCCCTATAATAAACTCTTTTCCATAAAGCCTTTATATGATCTGTAAAATTCAAAAGTCCACATAGCCCAGTGGGTATGCAAGATTTGGACTCAGATTGTGTGAGTTCATATTCTGGCTCTGTCATTTATTAGAGATGCAAGTTTTGGAGACAAATTCTTAATTTTTCAAAACCTTCATTTTCTCACCAGGAAATAATAATGTCTCAATAGATATTTTTGGGAAATACTCTGATATGAGTCAAGCACCTGGGCCAATGTTTGATTAATGATAAAACTTTAATAAAAGTTAATTAGGGGGTAAATTCAAAATTTTTCTTTCTGTACCTTAAATCCCTCCAAACTGCTTACCAAGAGTTTCTTCCATTGATCACATTACCAACCTTAGTCACATATGTTTTCTTTTGTTCCACAAATATTCAAGGGCTCTTCCTGCCTGAGAACTTTGCTCTTGTAGTCCCCTCTGCCTGGAGCATTCTTCTACCAGATCTTTTCATGGCTTACTCTTTTCTTCAGGCCTTACTTCAAATGCTATTTTTTCAAGTGTCTCAGTCTTGATCTCCTTGTCTATTAGTCATATTCCATGAGACATTATTATTTTTTCCTGTTTCAGTTTTAGAATAAATCGTATTACCATCTACAGTTGTCATGCATATCAATTTGGGGCTTGTTTTCTGTCTACATTCTCCAAGAATCTAAACTCCAAGAGAGCAGAACTTTGTCCATCTTCTTCCATCATTCCCTAGACTACGGAATTGCATGTCACATGGCAGAGGCTCCATAAATATTTGTTGAAAGAATCCATATACGAAGGAAGAGTTCAGTAAAAAAATAAAATGAATGAATGAATGAATTTCATCCACCAGGACCTTGAAATTAATTGGTAATGCCTTTGTGATTACCATCGGCAGTGCTCTGAGATGACAGCCTGGATATTGCTCCACTCAGAAATTCTGCTACGCCCCAGCAGATTGCCTTTCTCAACTCTTTAGGAGCATGACCAAGTTTATATATGATGTGCTGGGTATAATGAGAAATTTTACCACTTTGGGAAAACTTTGTGATAGCAACATTTCTATAAAACTAGAATATCTAAACTTTGTAAAAGTAATATTGAAAAAATAGTTCATTTCCCAGTATGTATCCTCTATTGTCTTGATTAACAGGGTTTCAACTAACAGAAATAATTTTTAGATGTATTCTGTCTTCAATTTCTGTCTTTCAATTTCTGCTGTTTGCAGAAAAAAAGGCATCTAGTTACTAAGAGGAGAAAATAAAAATTCCAAGGCAAGTGCATTATGTTGTTGCAAATATTTGTTCTGTTTTATTAGTACAAAAGTCAAATTTCTTGATAAGACCATGTACTTTTGTATAGAAAACACTTAAATCACTCACTTCGCAAAATGTATACAAATATCAGCTTTTCATTTTACATGTATATAATGTAAATTTTTCTTCTGCTTATAGTATTTATTTAACTGATAGACTATTAAGATATATATGTTATGTATACACAATATACAATACTTAATGGCCAATTTTAGGTTTGCTTTTTTTGTTTTTTTTTGTTTTTGGTCTTCTGTGAGTTACAGAGAATATTTTCAGCATACTTAGGAGTTTCCAAAAATGTAAACAAAGAAGAAGATGAATTTTGTTTAAGAAAATTCAAATACCTATTGAATGACTAATCAATTAGCTTTAGAGAAGGATGTGAAACATATGTCCCTTATGATAAGATTGCTTTGCCAGGCTTCTAAAGAACAAGTATTATTCTACTTAATAACTTAAGTGCAGAAGTGCCAGAGAACAGTTCGTACACTAGCAAACTTCCATGTTTACCTTAGTATAATGGCTCTCCATTTTTAAAAGTATCTTATACTGGGCCCCTGTCAGGCACTTAAGATTTCAATAGAAATAATTCTCTTCAAAGATATCTTTTTCTGTTGTTTTGTTCTTCGTGCAGTACAATTGACTTGCTTTATTGAGACAAATAAGATTTTAATTGTTTTTGTTACAAAAAATAACAGATTTCTTAGTATTTGGGTGTATAAATTAAAATATGGTCAGATGATCTGATGATATTTTTGAGATATATTTATTTACTACATTTCCAGTCTATAAGAACATAAAAGAATTACTGGCTTGCAAGAATAATATTTTGAAGGTATTTTTAGAATTTTAAATTATTAGAATAATGTGATGATTCAAAAAAAGGCACTCTATGTTCTCATATAGTAGATATCTCATTAAATAATTTTATTCGTTGCTTCAAGAATTTTAAATCATAGTTACATTGAAGTTCTTGATGAAGATAATACGTTTTAAGGCCATATATTACTATATAAAGTAATACAGTTTATTACTTAAAGTTCTGTACTTTTTTATATAGTATTATAATAGTATTATATAGTAATATATGGTATATATAGTAATAAATAAATATAGAGCTTATACAACAAAGGAATTCTTATGCTATATGTTTATATTTTGAATGCTTGATTCAGAAATTGACCCATACTTTGAAAAATCAAGAAATATATTTTTAAGAAATATGATTATCTTAAATTCACATTTCTGTATTGTGACTATTTTTTAAAATAACGAACTCGATAGATCCTGCTGTTTAGCTAAAGTGCTGGGTTGGAAAGGATGTCTCATCTTTTTACTTACAAATGTCAGAATTAGTGTGGGTGATTGTAGTAATCATTGAAAATCTTATGTAAAAGAAGCCATCATTTTCTATTGAAATAAATAAGTAACATGGGTATCACTTTGGTATGTTTTTTCAGCCATGACTAACCATAGCTAATTTATAAATTTATATCATTTTAATCATTTCAGTACTAGAGTGAAGAATATGTTTTGTAAAGGTTAAACATAAGAAAATTAGTAAAGTTAATAAGTGTATTTAGCGAAATGTATTATTTTAATTGTAGTATATTAGTAATTTTAGTAATTATAGTATATTAATGGACTTATTTAATTACTTATTACCCCTAACAGAGTAATTAGATTACAGTAAGTATAACAGAAAAAATTGAAAGTAATGACCAGCAGCACTAGTTGCTCTGTAAAAAATTACCTATATTAAGCATTTTAATTCTCACAAAAATCTTGTGAGATAGGTTCATTATTATACCACATATACATGAGGACAGTATTAATAAGTAACTTATCAAAGATGATATTGCTTACATTTTAATATAATTGGGATGTGATCACAGCCCTCAATATATATCAGATATAAGTATATAATATGTGATATACATGCATGTTTTAAAATCTGACATATGTTTGTATTTATTTTATACATACATGCTCTTCTAATATTTTCTATATGTACATATATTTTTGGCAGATATAGACATACACATTTACACTTGAAAACAAAGAGAAGATAATTTTTATATTTTACATATTTTACAAAAATATATTTGTCACTCTATGATTGAAGGTAGAATGCAACAGATATAAGCTTTAAGTTAAATTGCAAATAAACCACAACTTATTGTTATTCACCAATCTAACAATTAGCTTGTTGAATAATTTAAAATTATAGCTGGCCATAACAATGCTAGCTAGTCCTAAATAAATGGCTTGAAAACATACATGGTTCCAGATATTACAATAGGAAATCTGGTGCTACATTTCATAGATCATCCAGTAGAGGATCCAAACTGCTGTCTTTTTCATTGTTGTTCTCTAAGAAGACTGGCAAATGAACTGCATATCAGGGCTTAAAACTGAAATTTCTTGTTCATATTTCAATTCCTTGTATTAAATTACATAATAAGGATAATTGTTAGTGATAGCAAGGAGAATGCAACTGATATTTCTTGTTCTTTAAATACTTCATAAACACATATGTTTCTATTACTTTTTTTCTATTTTGGAGTTTACGTTTGCTATTAATGCTTTACTTTCTGTTGAGATCTCTTAAAAAGTAAATTCAATGGAACAATTTCTGGGACATACGTATGCTACTAAAGTTCACTCAATATCTGAATATAGTAATAACTAGGGATAAAACTGAAAACATGTTATCAGAGAATAAATGTGAAAATGCAAGACCTACATTTTAATACTTCATTCTTTCCAACTTTCAAGTCATGGCTAAATCATATTTAATATAAATTGATACAGAGCAAAGAAAATCAATTAAGTGTTACATTTTACTTTATGAAAAGACAAAACTTTGATATCAAATATTATCATTTACCATAAAATTAAATATAGACTACTTAACCAAATATTAAAAAACAAAGAATATCACACACAATAGAGTTTATGATAGTAATATAAATATGATGGGGTTATTAATATATTAATATGTTATAATATGAGTGAATTTGAGGATATATTTATATATTGCCCACATTCTTAGAAAATTAGGACGAAAATAAATTCTTCAAAGGTAAAATGTAATTATATAAAGCAAGCAGCTTACATCACATTTAATATAAAAATGATAGAATGGCCTCTCCTAATAAGTTTTTGTGGAATGCAATTTGTCCAAAAAATTAATAAATTATCACAAATAAATTGTCAATTACATACTAATACTGATTTTATTTTATTTTCCTTTTTTCGAAATAAACTTGATAAACTTTTTTGATAAACTTCTGCATGATAAATATGCAGGGCCTAAAACTGAAATTACTTCTTTATTTCTATTCTGTTTCTAATTTCTGTTTTTAACTGCATAATTTATCGAAGTTTGTTAGAGAAATTCCAAATGAATAGAGCAACAGTGGAAATTGCATGGGTGAAGTGAGACAGACATCCCCCATGTATTACTCCAAAACAGTAAATATCCCTGACTGTGCCCCCAAAATAAAGAAACTTCATAATCCTAGACTCCCAACAAACTTGTGTGTTTTAACTTAGAGTTTTCACAAAAAGTAATTAATTATAAGGAAATAATTCATAGGCTTCTATCTGAACTTCAAAAATAATAATTTAACATAAACATAATATTTTAAAATATATATCTCATGATTATATAATAACATATTCTTCCATTAACACCCTCCTTTAGAGTTGTTATGAGCTTGTTTGTTTCCTCTGTAACAAAAGTTCCATCCCTGCTCCTGGGATAACCAGAGAAACACAAGTTTTGGAGAACCAAAGCTACCTATTTGAAAGACAAATGCATAGCACAACACCAGGCGAGGACACAGGCTGCATTGCAGGTTCTAACAGCTCACCCCACCAAGCTCGGTGGGGCAGTTCACAAGCTGCCATGGCACTGCTGATGCCTTGCATTGGCATACATTTGCCTCTCTCCCGTGGCTTATGTTCACATCCTGCTCCTTAACTGTGCTCATGATGGATATTGCTCAATACTTCCGGGACTGAGTGTACTCCTGATTTTAGTACTTTTTGAAATCATTCACTTAGTGTCAATAAAATATAACTTTACTTTGTAATATTTATATTATAGAAAAAAGTACAGGTGAAACTGCATGATTTAGTGAAAATGATATAACTTAGAAGCAATTGAAAAACTTTATTATTCTAGCAATATAAATTTTTTAAAAAGCTCCCTGTTTTATATTCTAGAAAATGCAGTTTCCTAGAGTGTTTTTAATCTGGATTTTGAAGGGCGTTGGTGACAATGAATGGCTATATCTATTAGGATTCAAACTATTATTTGTTCTAATTAACCTGAAGTTTCCTGTCATATGGTGTGCTTTCTCAGAGGAAAAAAAATTGTACATTGTCTTCTGGAAGAGAAATGTGCTCAAAAGTATGGCATTTTCCCAAGCAAACATTAAGAAAAGTCTTAACAATAATTACAGGGAATGGTAAACACGACTACATGGATAGTGCTGTCAAAGTCACAAATTCATTCATTAATAAGTACTCTGGAAGTTACATTGCTCCTGTAAGAAAGCAAAACAAGATTTTATTAAAAATTAGAAAACTTTGGTTAAAGAAAAGAGAAGCATCATTTTTTTCTCATCAAAATATAACTAAATTCTTTGAGTTTGACAATTGTAAAGTTTTGTAGGTTTTATGTTATTTAGATATAATATCTGAATATAACTTTAATTGTTTATACATTATTTAAACCTTAAAAACAATGTCAATGTAAACATTATTCATGGATCACAGAACTAAAAGAGCTCAATCTTGTTTGAAAACTCACTTATTTTCAGTTGTTGGCTTATCTTTATATCACTTTTTACAAATAAATAAGTTTTAGTATGATCCATTATTAATTTTTTTCAAGATCTTTTCTTAATTCTCTGACTGATTTGCAAAGAAGATACCCATAAATTAGCATTGCCTGCTTAATGAAACATAAGAGTGATCTTAAATGTTGCTTAAGGTACTGATGTAATTTCCAGACTTTTTCAAGATAACCAGATGTATTTGTACAAAAGGATAATAAATCTCTCCACTTTCATTACTGAGAAAGAGATTGCTGAAGCTGGTCTAGTATGTTAGCTGATTTCGTATAGCTAAATGGTGGAATAATTTTATTACTATGTCACCTTTTCCTAGAAAGGTGTATCATTGTATTTTAAAGCTCGAGTAACATTCAGATTGTAAAAAGGGTTACTTGTCTTCCAAAATAATGAAAGCGTAAATTCTGTTTTTCAGCATGGAAAAAAGTTTAATATTAGGCAGCAGGCATCTGTTAAACAAAATGTACTTTTATGCAATTTTATAAATGTGCTAGGCAGGACAAAAATAAAATTAGTATGCCAGAACTGTTCATGTTACTTTTCTGCCACTAACATAGGCAGAATACCTATGAAGGTATATTTAATGTTGAACCAACAATTACTCTCTTGACTTTCTTATGCAATTCCCACTTCTATGGAGAAACCTTTCGTCTTCCATATTGACTTTTGATTTTCTCCTTTTATCGCCTGCTACTCTTTAAAAATGCTAGCCAATGCAAAAACATGCCAAATTGTAAAGACCATCGATGCTAGGAAGAAACTGCATCAATTAACGAGCAAAATAACCAGCTAACATCATAACGACAGGATCAAATTCACACATAATGTTATTAACCTTAAATGTAAATG
The DNA here is from genome assembly GCF_029281585.2 of Gorilla gorilla gorilla. Classification (NCBI taxonomy): domain Eukaryota; kingdom Metazoa; phylum Chordata; class Mammalia; order Primates; family Hominidae; genus Gorilla; species Gorilla gorilla. The sequence continues at coordinate 21,796,357 of NC_073246.2, forward strand.
GGCTAAATGCTCCAATTAAAAGACACAGACTGACAAATTGGATAGTCAAGACACATCAGTGTGCTGTATTCAGGAGACCCATCTCATGTGCAGAGACACACATAGGTTCAAAATAAAGGGATGGAGGAAGATCTACCAAGCAAATGGAAAACAAACAAACAAAAAAAGCAGGGATTGCAATCCTAGTCTCTGATAAAACAGACTTTAAACCAACAAAGATCAGAAGAGACAAAGAAGGCCATTACACAACGGTAAAGAGAGATCAATTCAACAAGAAGAGCTAACTATCCTAAATATATATGCACCCAATACAGGAGCACCCAGATTCATAAAGCAAGTCCTTAGAGACCTACAAAGAGACTTAAACTCCCACACAATAATACTGAGAGGCTTTAACACCCCACTGTCAACATTAGACAGATCAACAAGACAGAAAGTTAACAAGGATATCCAGGAATTGAACTCAGCTCTGTACCAAGCAGACCTAATAGGCATCTACAGAACTCTCCACCCCAAATCAACAGAATATACATTCCTCTCAGCACCACACCACACTTATTCCAAAATTGACCACATAGTTGGAAGTAAAGCACTCCTCAGCAAATGTAAAAGAACAGAAATTATAACAAACTGTCTCTCAGACCAGAGTGCAATCAAACTGGAACTCAGGATTAAGAAACTGACTCCAAACCGCTCAACTACATGGAAACTGAACAACCTGCTCCTGAATGACTACTGGGTACATAATGAAATGAAGGCAGAAATAAAGATGTTCTTTGAAACCAGTGAGAACAAAGACACAACATACCAGAATCTCTGGGACACATTTAAAGCAGTGTGTAGAGGGAAATTTATAGCACTAAATGCCCACAAGAAAAAGCAGGAAAGATCTAAAATTGACATCCTAACATCACAATTAAAAGAACTAGAGAAGCAAGAGCAAACACATTCAAAAGCTAGCAAAAGGCAAGAAATAACTAAGATCAGAGCAGAACTGAAGGAGATAGAGACACAAGAAACTCTTCAAAAAATCAATGAATCCAGGACTGGTTTTTTGAAAATATCAACAAAATTGATAGATCACTAGCAAGACTAATAAAGAAGAAAATAGAAGAATCAAATAGATGCAATAAAAAATGATAAAGGGGATACCACCACCGATCCCACAGAAATACAAACTACCATCAGAGAATACTATAAACACCTCTATGCAAATAAACTAGAAAATCTAGAAGAAATGGATAAGTTCCTGGACACATACACCCTCCCAAGACTAAACCAGGAAGACATTGAATCCCTGAATAGACCAAAAACAGGTTCTGAAATTGAGGCAATAATTAATAGCCTACCAACCAAAAAAGTCCAGGACCAGACGGATTCACAGCCGAATTCTACCAGAGGTACAAAGAGGAGGTGGTACCATTCCTTCTGAAACTATTCCAATCAACAGAAAAAGAGGGAATCCTCCCTAATTCATTTTATGAGGCCAATATCATCCTGATACCAAAGCCTGGCAGAGACACAACTAAAAAGAGAATTTTAGACCAATATCCTTGATGAACATTGATGCAAAAGCCCTCAATAAAATACTGGCAAACCGAATCCAGCAGCACATCAAAAAGCTTATCCACCACGATCAAGTTGGCTTCATCCCTGGGATGCAAGGCTGGTTCAACATATGCAAACATAATCCATCATATAAACAGAATCAAAGACAAAAGCCACATGATTATCTCAATAGATGCAGAAAAGGCCTTCGACAAAATTCAACAACCTTCATGCTAAAAACTCTCAATAAACTAGGTATTGATGGGATGTATTTCAAAATAATAAGAGCTATTTATGACAAACCCACAGTCAATATCATACTGAATGGGCAACAACTGGAAGCATTCCCTTTGAAAACTGGCACAAGACAGGGATGCCCTCTCTCACCACTCCTATTCAATGTAGTGTTGGAAGTGCTGGCCAGGGCAATCAGGCAAAAGAAAGAAATAAAGTGTATTCAGTTAGGAAAAGAGGAAGTCAAATTGTCCCTGTTTGCAGATGACATGATCGTGTATTTAGAAAACCCCATCATCTCACCCAAAATCTCCTTAAGCTGATAAGCAACTTCAGCAAAGGCTCAGGATACAAAATCAATGTGCAAAAATCACAAGCATTCCTATACACCAATAACAGACAAACAGAGAGCCAAATCATGAATGAACTCCCATTCACAATTGCTTCGAAGAGATTAAAATACCTAGCAATCCAACTTACAAGGGATGTGAAGGACCTCTTCAAGGAGAACTACATACCACTGCTCAACGAAAAAAAAAGAGGACACAAACAAATGGAAGAACATTCCATGCTCATGGATAGGAAGAATCAATATCGTGAAAATGGCCATACTGCCCAAGGTAATTTACAGATTAAATGCCATCCACATCAAACTACCCATGACTTTCTTCACAGAACTGGAAAAAACTACTTTAAAGTTCATATGGAACCAAAAAAGAGCCCTCATTGCCAAGACAATCTTAAACTAAAAGAACAAAGCTCGAGGCATCACGCTACCTGACTTCCAACTATACTACAAGGCTACAGTAACCAAAACAGCATGGTACTGGTACCAAAACAGAGATATAGACAAATGGAACAGAATAGAGCCCTCAGAAATAACACCACACATTTACAACAATCTGATCTTTGACAAACCTGACAAAAACAAGAAATGGAGAAAGGATTCCCTATTTAATAAATGGTGCTGGGAAAACTGGCTAGCCATATGTAGAAAGCTGAAACTGGGTCCCTTCCTTACACCTTATACAAAAATTAATTCAAGATGGATTAAAGACTTAAATGTTGGACCTAAAACCATAAAAACCCTAGAAGAAAACCTAGGCAATACCATTCAGGACATAGGCATGGGCAAGGACTTCTTGACAAAAACACTGAAAGCAATGGCAACAAAAGCCTAAATTGACAAATGGGATCTTATTAAACTAAAGAGCTTCTGCACAGCAAAAGAAACTACCATCGGAGTGAACAGGCAACCTACAGAATGGGAGAAAATTTTTACAATCTATCCATCTGACAAAGGGCTAATATCCAGAATCTACAAAGAACTTAAACAAATGTACGAGAAAAAATCAAACAACCCCATCAAAAAGTGGGCAAAGGATACGAACAGACACTTCTCAAAAGAAGACATTTATGCAGCCAACAGACACATGAAAAAATGCTCATCATCACTGGCCATCAGAGAAGTGCAAATCGAAACCACAATGAGATACCATCTCACCCCGGTTAGAATGGTGATCATTAAAAAGTCAGGAAACAACAGGTGCTGGAGAGGATGCGGAGAAATAGGAATGCTTTTACACTGTTAGTGTGACTGTAAACTAGTTCAACCATTGTGGAAGACAGTGTGGTGATTCCTTAAGGATCTAGAACTAGAAGTACCATTTGACCCAGCCACCCCATTACTGGGTATATACCCAAAGGATTATAAATCATGCTGCTATAAAGACACATGTACACATATGTTTATTGCAGCACTATTCCCAATAGCAAAGACTTGGAACCAACCCAAATGTCCATCAATGATAGACTGGATTAAGAAAATGTGGCACATATACACCATAGAATACTATGCAGCCATAAAAAAGGATGAGTTCATGTCCTCTGTAAGGACATGAATGAGGCTGGAAACCATAATTCTGAGAAAACTATCACAAGGACAGAAAACCAAACACCACATGTTCTCACTCATAGGTGGGAAATGAACAATGAGAACACTTAGACACAGGGTGGGGAACATCACACACCGGGGCCTCTTCATGGGGTGGGGAGAGGGGGAGGGATAGCATTAGGAGATATACCAAATGTATATGACGAGTTAACAGGTGCAGCGCACCAACATGGCACAACTATACATACGTAACAAACCTGCACATTGTGCACATGTACCCTAGAACTTATAGTATAATATTTAAAAAAAAGAATTGCTTTAAAAGAGTAAAAAAAAAAAAAATGCTTGTGAAAAGTGTGCCAGCCTATTATCTAAGCAGGCAGGTAGCACTAATTCTCTGGGAAGGAGGTAGTTGAGTGAAAAGATGTAGGTTTCTGCTTCTTTGATGTATAGTAAGCTGATGTTCAACCAAGGGTTTTTGTGGGTGGGTGTTTCATTTTGAACTAAAAATCATCATTTTACAAGTATATCCAATTTCCCTTGATATTGAAAAGCGAGATGAGAAAATGGATCCAAGTGAAATAACAAACAAAATCACAAATGGGAAATGAAAATTTAAACGTGAAGAATTTCATCTTTTAATTCCTTGGCTATGTGGCTAACGGGGACTTTGTGTTCCCCGCAGTCTCAAAGATTGTACACGTCTTTGATATTATGCTAAATAAATATCCCCAGGTAATCAGCATATGAAATACTATTTCTGTTAGATTATAAATTTGAGCACTTTTATATAAGAGGTACTTGATATTTTAGTCAATGGCCAGCTCACTGAGCAATATTCCTTTCACTCTCTCCTCATGTTTTAAGCTGTTGTTGTCTAGCTTAGGCAATCAATAATTGATCTCAATAATTCGGCTATCTACTTAGTCACAGAGCAGCAATCTGAAGTGAGGGTATATTTCTACTGAAACTCTTGACTATGGCCCATGGGGCAGTGATTTTAATGTCAGTTCCATGCTTGATGAAACAAGTGCTCTTTGGTGAGCTGAACTCTTTTAATGAGATTATTTGTAAGTATAATGGGGAGTGTGGAAATGTGCCAATTGAGGAGTCAATGGAAGAGGAATAATAGGAATAATGAGAGAGAAACAGGTAAAGCCAAGGAAACTGGGCATATTGAGAACTCTGCAAAATCAAGTGAGTGAATTATGGCTGTGAGAGGACGTCTAATGGTAATTATTGATGTGTTTTATACCCCAGAGTGTGAAAGTCACTTTATGCATTCTCTTTTTGATAATTAAGAGTAATTTATAGGCTTTCCACCTTTCCTGTTTCCAGTGGCAAGCCTCCAGATGCCTTCTGGACTATCACACTGCAGTGTGAAGTGGCAACAAAACAAGCCCTCAATAAGAGTGCTCAAATTCCTAAGGTATTTCTATCAAATACATGTGTTGTTAAGTAATTGTTGTATTTTGGTTTTATTTAGCATATTCTTTTTAGTAGGGATATTAAATTGTATTTGATGATAGTTTGTGTTTATGCATTTTCTTCATGGGAACATAAAGAAGAATCTAACTTTGACAGAACTGGAGAATAAATATCTGTAATAATAATTTAATGATATCTGCATTTGTATTTCTATTTTCCGAGGGTTTAGGCAGATAGATCTTTGAGAAACATATAGTGCAGATCTTTTCAGCATTTGTATCTCTTATAGATGATCGTTTTATTATTGCTGTGGTTGTCAAACTAATTATTTTCCCACAACCACAACTCAAAATATGGCATGTTTTAAGATGATGATAATTAGTATAGTCTTACATTTTTACAGTGGACAAAGGAGGAAATTGAATGAAGGAGGAAATTAGAGTGACGTAACAAATAAGACTAAAACCTGTTGTTTACTGCTATTAAAAACATGGAAAATGAATCTAGAGTAGGAAAGCAATGCCAATATAAAGGTAGGTTCTGTTGCTGTTTGCTTATATTTAAATTTCTCTGCATAGTTGATTAGTGTCAATGGGGTCAAATATGAAGTTAAAATACTATTTCTAATATTACATTTGAACATTAGATGAATGGGTTAATCTTCATGAACTTTAGTTACCATTTCTTTGAAGTGAAGATTCTTACCTATTTCATAGATTTGTCACACGCACATAATATGAGATGCTATTTGATTTCCATCCCTCTCCATACACTTGTTTCTCTGTTTCTCTGCCTCTTCTCTGACCCATCACATTCCCTATAATAACAACTTGACAAATGTCATCACTCTTACCTATGCCCCATGTTTTCATTGATCTCGATGCTCAATTTTACCCACATATCACTGTCAACATTTAAAACAGCACATCGTAAAGGCAGAAGCCAACACACACATGTACATTTTCCCATATGTCTTTAATAGGTAAAATGTGTGATATAGTTTGTATGTGTGTCCCTGCCCCAATTTCATATTGAAATATAATCCCCAATGTTGGTGGGAGGTGATCGGATTATGGGGGCAGATTGCTCATGAATGTGTTAGCACCATCCCATGTAGTACTGCTCTGGCAAAAGTGACTGAGTTGTCATGAAATCTGAATGATCTCCTCCCTTGCTCTTCCATGCTCCTGCTTTTGCCATATGATATGCAAGCTCACACTTTGCTTTCCACCATGACTGGAAGCCTCCTGAGGCCTCCCCAAAAGCCAAACAGATGTTGCAATGCTTCCTGTACAGCCTGCAGAACTGTGATCCAATTAAACCTATTTTCATTATGAATTTCAGAGTCCCAGGTATTTTTTATAGCCAACGTGAAAACAGATTAATAAAACATGTTTCACTTATGGTGAGTAAAGAACACCTAATATCTTGTTACAAGGCAAGAAGGAGAATGTAGAATCTGTGGGGTCTATCTCACTCTAGAATTCACAAGAATAATCTTGGTGTCAGATGAGTCCCCATTTCTAAATGACTCTTGTATTTTACTTCCTAGAGCACTGTATGTACACTTTTGTTGTCATTTGACCAATATAAAGGCAAAACTTCACATTTTTAGCTATAGTTTTCATTTGCAAGAATATTACATAAAATGAGACTTTAGTCTCTTCAGTCAGTAAATACAAATTGAAATCTATGGACACCTGGGAAAACTACAGATATATTTAAGGAATTTAAAGAAATGTTTCCCTTCAAAATGTCTCTGTGTTATTCATACTTAAGATACACTTCTCTAATTTGTTGCTTTGGAAAAATCCCATTAAATACATACTAAAGTTTTATTATAAGATTTGATAATTTATATATATATAGCACCTTAATAAAGTTGGTTCATCCTGTTTATTGAGATCAAAGTCATATGCAATTTTTTCCCTCATTTCTGTCTTCCAGTAGTCCACCCTGTAAAAGAATGTGTGTACATATCTGTTTATTTTTAAAATGGCACCAACAGAGAATCATTTTCTTTCAAGATAATGGTCAAATAGCACACTGGTGTTTTAGCACTACAATCTAAGTGGTTTTTTAATAAATAAAATTAATTACATGGGTGCTACACATGACATTCCTATACACAGGTTTTCCATATTTAACAATCAATTTAACATGTTTTTACTATATATTAAATATTTTAAGCCCTATACAATGCCTTATATTATAAATTAAAACATTGAGTTTAACTGTGAGCTTTTGAAATCATACGAAATATTCTTGAGAATGCTGATTATAACTTTCTAATCTATCCACAATACATTTAATTTTTGAAAGTACTGGAAATCTGCATATAATAACTGTAATTCAAAGGAATATAGCATATTATGAAGTCTGGCTAATTTATCATAGGCAGTTATATCAAGAACATCAGATCATTTCATTCTTACCAATACAGAATGAACATTTTTTGTAAATGCATTATGCTTTCTTCCACATTATTTTTCGGAAGAGCCACAGTGAGCTTAAATCTTTAAAAAAAAATGCCATGTCGCAAAAGGAAGAGGAAGATTTGAACTGTGTCAGCTATACTATAAAAACCCTTTTGATCAGATAGTCTCTCAATTTTTGCAAATTCAACATTCTGAGCTTTAATTAACAGAAAATATGACATCCTAATACTGAAAAAGTTTTATCATGTTGAAAATGCCCTTGAAGACTTAAAAAAATGACTTTGGAATTCTTACATATTTTCAGAGAAGTAAAGCTGTTAAAGCAACTATATCTGGTTATTTGGCATGTTGTCTCAAATTGGCAACAACTTTCCAATTTAATAAATCATTTTTCAAAATTCCACATAAAATCTATTATCTGAATTGCAGGAGAAAATAAAAATGTATTTAAAAATAAGAGTAGGCACCATAGCAATGACTGGATATGATAATGAGACCATGAGAATAATTTGTCGTGAAGTGTCACCATCCACCTTCAGGTTCCTATTGATTCCTTTTTACCACTGACTCTAGGTAAACGTGGGAGGACAGTCTCTACACATGGAAAATGCCAGTGTGGGTGGATAACTGCTTTACGATTGTGCAGATCATTGAAATCTAACATCAAAACTGTTTCTGTTTTTGTTCTTTTCATTCATTTATTCAGATAATTCAATGTATTCAAAAATAATATTTTCCTGAGCACCAAGATAGATGTTTATCATATGATCAAGAAAATAGGGCAGAATTCCTATATGTGTGTGTGTGTGTGTGTATATATAGCATCTTGTTGTCTATAGTCCATACAGTAAAATAAATAATTTTTTGAGTTTGTTATAATAGTAATAATAATATAATTTTGTATGAGAATTCGAGAATTTTACAAACAGAGAAAATTTAATTTCTTACTTTGGTACGCATTCAATATTAAAAATAAGTGTTTAATATCAGTATGATTAACTTCAAACTTTTGTTGATGAAGATAATTTAATGATTTACCAATTTATTTTTGATAGTCTGTGAACTTATTTCTACTATATTTCTGCTTTTGATTTTCACAGACAAGTTGGTTACTTAGCTTTAGGCTAACATTTAACCTAAACATTATTATTATGGATGATCTAGAAAGACTTTTTTCATTACAAAGAAAAGAAATGGGAAATTTAGATTATCTTCAAGTACCCTTGATAATAAAAAATTATATTTGCTCCAAATTTTTTAATTTTGAAGCATTTATTATTTGAAACTTCAGCAAAGTTCAGAGCAGATTGTGACAAAAGTCTATTTTCATAAAAACTTTCTATTTGCTTTTTTTGATGGTGTTTTCCAAATATTAAAAACTGTACAAATAAATAAATACAATTTAAAAAGAAATTTAACCTCCACATCCACATCTTCATACACACACACCCATATACACACACACATATAATACTTATATACACATACATACATGCACATGAATTCAAAACACAGACTTTTAATATGATGGAATAATTTTATAGACATACAGTACCAACACTAACCAATAATAAAGCCTGTTTTTTATTCCTTATACAGTATGTATCTAAAAACTAGAATGAAAATTCAGTATTTAGTGAAGTAATTCTATCAATAGCCATAGCCCACGTGGATGACTCAGTGCGGTAAAGATCAATAACAGATGGCCAATTATAGACCAAGCAAAACAGTTAAATTCTCCCAGCAGAGCTTTTGGCTTAGCCAATGTATAAACTGTCTTAGTTTCTTTGGAATAAAAATTTACTCAATACAATTTTACAGGTGTATAGAAAGTGGATTTCCCAAGAGTACTATATTTGCCTGGTCAAATTCAGAGCAAAGAAAAATGGTATAGATATAGGGATTCTGCATATGTTGTTCTAATCACCTTTATTTCAATTATAAACCCAGGGTTTGGTAAATTTATTCATTTGGTGAATCATCAGTAAAAACAAAAAATCAAACAAAAATTCCTGGTCAAATTTTGCAGCTCTGTGAGAACTTCGCTCTGAGGTTGTATATGAAAGCAAGAGAAGGAAATTATTGAGATCAATTTTATGAAGTTGTGTTTTTTTCCTAAGCAATATTATTTAAATGTAAGAACATCGCTCCCTAGAGCATTCTAGGAGCCAGTCATAAGTATTAGAGAGCAGAGTCATGGGCTAATCATAAGTATAGTGGGGTTCAAATAAGAATCAAGAATAAATATATAAGCGAAGTTATTAAGGTAAGGGAGATTATTTGGGTCATGAAGAAAATCCAACAATTAAATTATGAAACGTTTAAAATTTAAGAATAACTGATACAATATTCAGTAGTCTTCTCTCTGAAAGTATAACATTTAATGTAGATATAATTCATGATAGATATAATTCATGTAGACATAATTCATGATAAATGTAGATTTAATTCATTATATCATGTAGATATAATTCATGATAAATGTTGGCACCCAATATTTAATTTATATTTTATTATATTTAATTTATATTTTTACTGTTACTTTTTTGTCTTAAGATTTATATTGACAGCTAGAAAGTATAATAGTATACTCATCTCATTTTATATAACAGTTTCAGAAACAGATGAAAAAGTTCAGATAAGCTGATTTATATAAACATCTAGGAGATGTACATGGATTTTAATTTTTTATATGTTAGCAAAACAATCAATATTTTTATTTAGTTTCTATTCTGATCAAATACTACAGACAAATATGTAGGTTTCTATTAGTTTTTATGTTGGGAGGAGAATTACAGCCACCATCAAGAGAGATTTTCCTGCTTAATTTTCCTGAATGGATATGTGTAAAAACACTGATTGACACGAGTCTATTCAAATCACAAATGGAATTTTAAGATCTCACTTACAGACACATTTCTGGCCCCAACATGACTGCTGTTCTTCAGTAGCCATTCAGAGTTTATCAAACCATACATATAGATCAAGGAGAGAAGGACCTGTTGCTCAGGAGAAATTCCAATTTATCTTGTCTTCTGTGATACTTCACTTTATCTCATTATATTAAAAAATATGGTTCATGGGGAACATGTATAGATTTCTGATGATCTCACTACAGAATCTGTGGTGCTATAGTTTACAGTCTTCCCTATATATTTACTGGGAAGGCAGTCACCTTCTGTTTGAGTTAGTACCTCAACACTAAGCAGATGCAAATATGTGGATTATTTAAAGATTTAATATCAATCAATAATAATTAATACATAGTTTACAAAGAATAACTTAATAATATGTCGATAATAAATAACATAACGTAAACACATACATATACATGTGCACACACACATTCTCCATTCTACAGTCCATATCTCGATCCTAGATTCTGAAGAAAAGAAATCCACTTGTGTGAAGCAGGGTAACTGTGCAGTACAGTCATTACTACTGCAACTCACTGCTTCTTAGGCTGCAGTTTTACTACTTGCCTGAATCCAGTGAGACAAAACACTTAAACGCACTACGATTTACATGATGTGGGTTCTTTACTTACAGAGAGACAGCAAGGAGCAACAGAAGCCTAGGATTCATCATGAGCCAGTCCCACAGGATCAGGAAAGCTTCTGGGGCAGGTGGAGTCTCATGTGCATGTGCTCCATTTGCACCAAAGCTGAAGGACCCTGGAAAGTATCCCATGCTAGGTTTTTATTTCTTAGACAGAGTCCCACTCTGTCGCCCAGGCTGGAGTGTAGTGGTGCAATCTCGGCTCACTGCAACGTCTGCCTCCCAGGTTCAAGCGAGGATTGAACCTGCCTCAGCCTCCCAAGTAGCTGGGATTACAGGTGCCCGCCACCATGCCCAGCTAAATTTTGTATTTTCTTTTTTTAGTAGAGACACTATGTTGGCTAGGCTGGTCTTGAACTCCTGACCTCAAGTGATCCACCTGCCTCAGCCTCCCAAAGTGCTGGGATTACAGGCCCAGCCCCATGCTGGGTTTTACAACCTGGGGTTGTATGATGAATGGAATTAAAGCAATGAAGGACATTCTTTCTAGGAGGGACTGGAACAGAGCCTGAGGCTATTCCAGTCACTTCCTCCTTATTTCAGTATGTTGTACTCTAGCATATTTTACAGTCATTCTTGAAAACTAGAAGCAAGAAAGAGGGAAGAATTAGGTTGGTCCAAGCCCACCCAGTGAACTGATCTGCAATTTGATATTTAGACTACATATGGTATATGGTATACTCATTATATCTGTGTTTGAATAGATATTCTTAGTTGTCAGCATGACCTTTGCAATAATATGACCTTTCCAGTGATCTTGGTAATATTTTCACACTGTGTTTGGAAAGAATTCAAGAGACTTGGGATCGACTCCTGGTTTAGGCATTTTCTGTACGGAAATAGGCAAATCACCTGTTTTCTTTGGGTATCAGGTGTTTTTATTTCCATTATTAGACAAAACAGAAAAAAATGATATGAAATAAAAGAGCTCAGACAAAAACTAATGGCAGAATTAGTGTGCCTATGCTTACACATAATGGTGTCTGAAAGTAGTCGTGGATAAAACAAGCAAACTGGTAGTGACAGAGGGTAGTGAGTTCTATTATGAAACTTAATTAACCAATTAAATTCTTATATTCCTTAATAATTCCTACAAAGTTACCTATAGTGAAGGTCAAAATTATTCCTACTTGGTTTTAAGATATACATACATATATATATATAAATACATATGTACACACATATACATATATCTTATAACAAAGCATAATGAATATATATGCATCCATATCTATTTCAGTCCAAATTATTTGGCTATAAGAAAAGTAGGCAGAAGCAGTTACTAAGTAACTTGAGCCATTTGAAGGGGTCTTGAGGAGTGTATCAGACACATCCTATGAAGTTCTTAATTCTCTTAGATTCAGAGAACCTAAGATCAAAGAACCTTTGGTCACTGGTTCCAACTCCAGTCAACACTGTATAGCAAACAGTTTTACGTGGACCCTGACCAACTTTCTGCAGGTCTAGATTGACAGCAGACTTTTTCTCATACTCATACTGCACATTCTTTGCCCTATTTTTGGGATCTCCCTGTCAAGGCTGAGATGTTAAACATGGGGACCACTGAGCACCATGCATTCACAACCCAGCAGTGCAGAGGAATTAATGTACCATGAGGAAAACCTTTGCATAAACAGAAAAAAGACTCAGGAGAGAAACCTCTCTATCCCCTTTGGGTTGATTGTCTCAGGCCACAGTTATATAGCAGCTTACAAGACAGCTCTGAAAGCAGTCAGAGTGATTTCATATCATGCAATGGCCGATTAAAAATATAGTACCAGCCGGGCGTGGTGGCTCAAGCTTGTAATCCCAGCACTTTAGGAGGCCGAGGCAGGCGGATCACGAGGTCAGGAGATCGAGACCATCCTGGCTAACATGGTGAAACCCAATCTCCACTAAAAAATACAAAAAATTATCCGGGCATGGTGGCAGGCACCTGTAGTCCCAGCTATTCGGGAGGCTGAGGCAGGAGAATGCCGTCTCAAAAAACAACAACAACAACAACAAAAAAAAACTTAGTACCAATATGTTGACTGTTTTTCTTTCCTTCCCTGTCTCCCCTTTCCCCTCACTCAGGCCAGGATTGCATTCCCTTATACAGTGCTAGTACGTATACCTTTCCTCAGGCTCTGCTTTCTGGGGAAACTCAAGCTAAGACAATTGATGTTAGACATGACCCTAGAAAGCAGAACTCAGGATAACAGTACAGGTCTGAATTACTCATAGTTCTGACAGCAGTCAAGGACTCCATTACTGATGGTAGATACGGTGGGTATAATCACTGGAAAGGAATAGAACCAAAACTGTTAATAGTAATTTGGCTGACATACAGGATGGAATCTAAATCCATTAAGGCATTCTCAACAGCCACTACCTCCAATATCTGGGTATCAAATGCCATTTCATGGTATATTGTGAGTAGCTTCCATTCAATTTTTTAGACACTGCAATATCAGGACAGAATCAAATTATAATACTGTAAGACTGTATGATATGATTAAGTGTGCAATTTCAAAAACTCACATTTGTCACTGTGAGTTTTTAGAAGAGTAGAGACCTAAAATCTATGATGGGGAATATGATTGGATAAATCTGAAAAATTTGAATTCTCAATTTCACTAAATGTATTGTTTCAGCAGAAGGTGCCCCTTATTCCTTTGTTAGAGAAAATAAGCCTCTTCTTGAATGGTGACCTTGAAATGACCTCACTTGAATCAGACATTCAATAAGATGGAGCTTATTTTCATAAAAGAACTTTTCCTGTCTTTCCTCATTGCTTCTAGGATAATTGTATTAGGCAGGGTTCTTTAGCAGGACAGGACTAATAGGAGTATAAATGAAGGGGAGTTTATTAAGGAGTATTGACTCACATATCAGAACGTGAAGTCCCACAGTAGGCCGTGTGCAAACTGAGGAGCAAGGAAGTCAGTCTGAGTCCCAAAACCTCAAAAGTAGGAAAACCCACAGTGCAGCCTTCAGTCTGTGGCTGAAAGCCTGAGAGCCCCAGGCAAACCACTGGTGTAGATCCAAGAGTCCAAAAGCTGAAGAACTTGGAGTCCAGTGTTTGAGGGCAGGAAGCATCCAGCATGGGAGAAAGATGGAGGTCAGAAGACTCAGCCAGTCTGCTCTTTCCATTCCTGCTTTTATGCTGGCAGCTGATTAGATGGTGCCCACCCAGATTGAAGGTGGGGCTGCCTCTCCGAGTCCACACACTCAAATGTCAATCTCCTTTGGCGACAACCTCACAGACACACTCAGGAACAATACTTTGCATCCACCAATCCAATCGACACTCAATATTAACCATCGCAGTAAGGACAGAATTAAGCACAAACCAAAAAGGGAAGTACAATCCCTCTTCTAGAAGGATATAGACTGCGCATTACAGGAACTACAAAAACTAGCTAATTTTTACTGGTAGAAGCTATTGGACAATATGTAAACATTGATATTGAGTATATTCATCAAAAGGGTATAAAATAAGGCTAACAGTAGATAATCTCATGATTTTGGAGTGAGACATAACCATGATAAGATTCCTAGGATATCCTAACAACCTATTAGGATGGCTAGTAGAATCATGCTCTCATTTACAGCAAATTAAGAATAAAGGTGCTTATTTCATTGACACAGCAATGAGAATGAAATCAGAAGGCTCTCAGAATATAGAATAAAAAAATAGAATTAATCCTTAAGAGCTAAGAACCCACCATGAGTCTTCTTCCTCAGAATAGCCTAAATAATTTTCTGTTTAATATAAAGCAGTAAGGAATGCATTGATAAGGGGGTGCTATGATCCTAATGAGGACTATGTTTCCTGCCAGGAAAAACCAAATGGCTGCATGACTGGGATTGTCTGTTTTTTAGGTCTGTTTTATTATGTTTATTTTGGCATAATAGAATGGATGGATCTATTGTGAAATTTGCATGACACAGTAGAAAGATTTCTTTCAAGAATATCAGACAACATGCTTAAGCTGCATGAACAAGTGACCCTGATGTCTATGTCCCCTATCTCTTAGTACAAATGACCTATCTTCATCTCATGATTATGGTTTCATGGGGTTCCCAACTGATGGAGTAGGATAAACCTCAGCCTGATTCACAGATGGATTATTGCAATATGTTTGTGACAGGTGAAAGAGGATTGCTGCCTCATTGCAACTCTAGAAATGAGTGGTATCAAAGTACAGTTATAAGGGGCATCATTCCAATGGGCAAAGCTGTGTGCAGTTACTTAGCTGTCACTTCCTATGAGAGAGAAGTAGACATAGGTATGGGTATACCTGGACTCTAGCGCAGAAGTAAAGTGTTTGGTCCATTAGTCTGGAGCTGGAAAGACAAGAGAAGAAAATTGAAAAGTAACAATTCATAGCTCAAAAAAAGACCCGTGGGAGTGGGCACAAAGCATGTCAATATGTGGATCTTTATTTTTCATGTCAATGCCTGCAACAATGACAAATACTGTAACTTTCAGTGAGCCTTTCTTCTTAGCCCACCCATGTTTGGGCAATAGCCCATGGACAGTAAGATCATTGTGAAAGATGGAGTCAATGCGTAATATATGTATTAGCATCTGTGTGCTGATCTAGCTAACTGCTACAGCTGAATGGACATGCTGCCTTTGGCAGAGACCAATGGTGGGCCTCAGTATGGCATCATTTCTCAGACAGCTTGGTCATAAGCTTAGCTTTACATCGCTTGTTTCAAACACTTTCCCCTGATAAGAAAGAGGCAGTAATTCATACTCACTAAAACCTTTACTTGCTCTGGATATGAGCTTACCTTACCATCTCACAGTCCTTCTGTCAACACCACTCCAAAATGCTTGATAATTAAACTGCCTTCTTATTAGTTCTCCTTCCTTCCCTTCTACCTTGCTCTCCGCCTTCAGCTCAGGTCTTTAGGATTGCACTCCCTAATGAAATGGCAACACAAAAACTTTTAACCTCAGGCTCTGTGTGCTGGGGGACTTGGATTAAAACAAAGTATTTGACAACTTTAATCATTCTTAGCAATCATATAAAAATTCTTTATTTTAGGTCACCATCTTCTCTTTCAAATTATGGTGGCAATCCTCTGTAGTCTTTATTTTGCATTCAAATTCACCTTCCTATAACTGAAATGTGATAGTTATCTTACATACAAATTTAAAATGATTATTTTAAGTAATAACGATCTTACTGTTCATTATTGCAGGATAAAATCCCAGCTTCATAGCACAGCATATACGGTCTTCCGTCCTTCAGAAAAAGTTCAGATTAACCTCATAGGCTATTTATCCCCCATCAGTGACTCTGACGCTTACTTGCAGGTTTAGAATTTTTCAGATATTCTACTTTCTTTGCCTAAACAAAGCCCTTTATACTCATGATTTCTGGGTACCTACCTCATGACACTCATAACTTATCCTAGATAGAATATCCTAAAATTTTTGAGAATTATCAGGGCCGAGTTACATGTACCTCATCTGTTCTTCCATCACACATGGACATTTCCTAATCACAAGATTTAGCACATGTAATTTTATTGAGTTTTTTTGCCTATTATGAAAAAGGTGGAGAGAAACCATAATAATGCATTATTTTTGTTGCATGATTTTATTTTTGTCTTTTTTTTTTGCTTAATTTGATAAATCTTGTCATTGAGGGAAGAAAATATTTTTTAACGGTGGGTACTTAATATTTTTTCGGAAGAGCTTATATATTTTAAAGTACCACATTTCTGACATGTAAACATCAGGGCTGCATAGAACTTATTTTCTCACATTTGAAAAGGGATAGCCCTCTTAAGAGGTACCATATTAATTTGTATTGATTATTCACTTTTTTCATAAATTAGTTTACAGAATTTTTCTAAGCATAATTGGAGTATACATGGAACAGAAGAGAAGAGCATGACGTGCTGGAAAAACTTAGTAACAGGAGATGACAAGGAGAGATTATAAATTAGAGAAAACACAGGAGATTGAGGAGACAAACACTATCTCACAGATACATCAAGACAGACCCTAGAATTCAGAGTAAATGTCAAGATGTTTGTTAAATTAGTTTACAAAACGAAACTCAACGATATTATGTTAACTACTTACTGGTTTTGGAAAAACAATTCATATGTATACACAGAGAGAGAAAGAAATGAGGTGTGGGGGTGTGTATGCGTAATAGACACGGAAGGATTTGCAAAGAGAAACTGTAAAAAGAGCATGCATTGCCTCTCCTGATGGCTAGACCTGAAGACCAAATTCTCTTTCCATTACATTTTATGTCACGATTTGTTTATGGCAGGAAAACAAGTTTCTTTTTTTGAAGTATTTTCTGAAACATATTAGCAAAGACTCACAGATCATATGGACCAACCAGAGGTCACTATCAAAGAGAAGAAGAAAATTAACAAGGAACATTGCTAGAAACATTTACACTGTAGCCTGTAAAACAACAATAACAATAAAACAAAAGGAAAAGAAACAAACACAAATGCAAAACCAAAGGAAAAGCAAACCAAAAAGTCAGTTTGAGCAATCCCATTCCTTCCCTCAGAAAATAAAATAATGACATCAACATCTCAACAAAAACAACAACAATAGTAGTGGTAGTTGTAGTAACAGCAGTAGAACGACTAATAGTTTCACAATATTCATGATAACAGAATGTAATAGTAACAGTAAATAACTTATATGTGCAGAATTTAACAATATTTTTATATATTTAAGCATATTAGTTATCTGTGGAAGAGAATCTTACCTCAAGTTATCATATGTCAAATACTGCCAAAATGTAACGGCTCAGATATGTGCATAAAACTGATAACAGACCCACGAGGGTTTATGCCAAGTCATAAGTAAAGAGTTAAGAGAAGTTGAAGGTCTCCAGACTGTGGATAACATTTCTTTCTGATCTACAGCAGCCACTCATTTGGTTACTGAGTGAAAAAAAAATGCAATGATTATTTCTACTGAAGACATTTATTATGGAAATTAAGTATCACAAATTATTTTACATTATATATTAGTGGATAAGCCCAAGAAATAAAAAGTCTCACAAATTATTAAGTCAGATGCTTTGAGAATCATTTATATCCATATGCTAGTGCTACAAGTTTTTTTTTTAAAAAGAACAAATAATAGGGTTAAGTGGAGCATTTGGCTCTCTATTAAGAAGAGTCTGCATCATATTAGATATCTTAATCTTTGTCATAAATTGCTTCCTGTACCAAAGTTTCCAGAAATTTTAAACATTGGTCAGTCAAAAAATTACAAATAAAAGTAACTAGCAAATGTATTCAGCAGCTTCTTCCACATGATTTTAAAGTTAAATATGTAAACCAAGAAAAAGCACACCGAGATTTTCACTTTATCACTAAATTAGAAGAAATTTTGCTAACTTCTTTATTCTCCTTCTTATGACTTAAAATTTTTTTCATGAAAAACATTGATAACACAGAACATCTAGACCTCTGTGGGGCTTGATGATTGTCAGAAATAACTTTACTCTTTGTGTCACAATTATAAACTATATGCAGACATTTCATTCATGAGAATTTTAATCTTTTTAATTTATAAAAATATTAATAATCACTACTTTTTTGTCTTTTTCATTTGTATAAAGTTAGGGGGTACAAATGATGTTCTGGCACATGGATACATTATGTAGTCTTGAAGTCTGGGTCTTTTGACTAAACTATTAATAACTAATGGTGAATATTACAAATATTAGATACTGTTATACAATTGAAACAGCATCACCTTAGATTTAGCAAAACAGAAAAGGATTGGAATAAACACAAGATAATACAATGCTCTAAAAGATGAGATCATTGACCCCTGTTCATTTAAATTTATGTGCACAAATATTACTTTTTTGATATAAAATAATTTTCGAAAGCAATAACTAATTCACCGAACAAATAAGGATGGAAACTTGCTAGTTTCTGCATGTGCTTACCTTCCAGATGTGCTTGCTCTTCATGTTATGTTTGTTATCAGTATATTTTTATTAAATTGAGCTATAATATGCCTTAGATATAATTATATTTTAGTAGCATGAGTCATTAGCAAAACTTACATTATCATAACTTTGAATATATATATATATATTTCTAGACTATTATAGTAAATATATGTTTCAATGTATGTATATATATACACATTCAGTCAAATATATGGATAGACACATACAAATGCATACATTCTTACTGAAACAAAAAATCACACATACATTGTTATACTTAATCAAGAACAAGAAATTTGCTTTTTAATTTCATGTTACAAATTTTATGACTTTATAATTGACAGAGATGATCAAAAGCTGTCATCTATCCAAACAATATTTGTGATCTGAAATTAAAAAAAAAACTGTAGGAATTATTCCTTCTGGAAAAGAAATATCACTTATAGTCTCAGAAGTCATTAAAAAGTTCTTGGCAATGAAGTTTAATATAAGAGTACCTTGAATAAGGACTTAATTTTAAGTAGAAAATCTCACAAATATATTAAAAGATTATGAGGTTCTCATTGGAGCAAAATAATATGAGAATAGAAAATTTTGTTCCTCTTTATTAATAAGCTTTTTGGTAACCACCTGGCATTTGGCAGTCAGTTCTTGAAACAAATCAGTATCACTTACAGAAAACATAAACAATGGAATTTAATCAAGATTAATTGTGAGTTTGTGTTTCACTCCAGAAATACTATAATAGTCAAAAGTACGAATAAAGCTATTCCTCTCTTTTTATGGCAGTAAAATAGAAAGAGATGAATGCTTTAAGTGTAATTCTGCCTGTGGTTTCAGTAGTTTTGGACAGGAAATCAGTCGTCAATCTAGTACAGAAACTTTTGTGCATATATATATATATGTGGACAGATGATAGATAGATGCTTTTATATATATTTAAATATGTAAATGTGTTACGTAATACTTAATCTAGAATAAGAAATTTGCTAATGTTGAATAGTTTCTTCAGTTTAAAATAAAACTGATTTTTATATATGAGAACAATTAAATCATATTGAAAAATGGTGTTTGGGATTACAGATAATTTTGGAACTCAGTATATAATAGAAATTAGCTTTGTCATGAGTAAGAATATTAATAAATATTCAAATATCTCTAAGTATCAAATTAGTTCAAGTGATTAAGATTGACAAAACTACATGCTAACCTCCAGCAGTAGCGCTGGGCTTCTGATTTGAATAACAGAATAAATGACAGTATTAGTTTCATATTACTTTGCAACAAATTACCACAAACTAGTGAATTAAAATGACAGTTATCTATTATCTTGCAGTTTCTGTAGGTCATAGAGCCCATATGGTTGAGTTCTCTGTTCAGAACCTCACTGTCCTGAAGTCAACATGTTGGCCAGGGCTGTGGTCTCATGTGAGCATTAGGTTCTTCTTTCATGCCCACTCAATTTGTTGGCAGAGTTGAGTTTCTTGTGGTTGTAGCAAGGAAGTACATATTTTCTTGCTGGCTGTCAGCCTAGGGTTGGTCTCAGCTACTAAAAGCCACTTTTGGGGTCTCCCTTTTCACAAGCTGTTCATAACTTAATTGTTGACTTTCTCTCTGGGGAGTAGAGAGCATCTGCTGCTGCTTCCTGTTTCTTTAAAAAGTACACGTGATCAGGTTAAGCCCACCCCAAACAACTTTCCTTTTAGTTAACTCAAGTAAATTGATTACAGACCCTAACTACTATGTAAAATGTATTTTGCCATTGTATCAGTTTGCTTGGGATGCTGTAAGAGAATCCCATAGACATGGTAACTTAAAAAACAAATATTTATTTTTACAGTTCAAAAGGTAGAGAAGTCCAAGATTAATGGGCCAGCAAATTAGGAACTTGGTGAAGGCTATTGTTCCGGCTTCTTACTGTAGTCTGACGTGGCAGAGAGTGAGAGAGCTCTACCCTCCCCCTCTTCTTATAAGAACATTACTCGCACATTGGGGGCCCTGTACTCATGACCTCATCTAAACTTAATCATCCCCCAAAGCTCCACTTCCAAACATCATCACATTGGGGGTTACAGCTTCAAAATATGAATGTTGGAAGGGACACAAATATTTAGTCCATAACATCCATGCAGCAGATTATAATTATGAGAGTGATATCTCATTATATTCACAGGCACTCTGCATTCAAAGGAAAGGGGCATTACACTGCATGTGTACATCTGGGGACAGAAATTCTGGAGGTAATTGTGGAATTAGGCATAAGAAATTAGCTTTTTACTTTGTCAATTACCAGTTAAGTCAACATCAAAGCTGAGTCAATTAAGGGATCCAAGCCAAAAATTCAAAAAGCAGAAAACAAGTAGATAAATGGAATATAGAGATAGAGAAGGGAGAAAAGAGTGAGAGAAAAAAGAGAAATAAGAAGTGGAAAGAAAGAGAAATAAATATAAAAGTGAAACAAAAAATATAATTATGATTGAGGTAATAACCAGGGTAAAGGCACTGGGCAGAATACTCT
This sequence comes from Gorilla gorilla gorilla, assembly GCF_029281585.2. Taxonomy (NCBI): domain Eukaryota; kingdom Metazoa; phylum Chordata; class Mammalia; order Primates; family Hominidae; genus Gorilla; species Gorilla gorilla. Next base: position 21,817,924 of record NC_073246.2, read on the forward strand.
AGTGTGACCATCTATGTTGTAATTTTATACTTATCAACATGATTCAAAATATTTAATAGTCTGAACAAAAAGACCTATACTATTTTCTTGTTTGTTGTAATTATTGAAAAGTTTATAATCAGATATTTCCTTATTTTACTAAAAAATAACACACTGGCTCACTGCTGTTATCACTAATAACATCATCACCACCACAATCTTTTCCTCTACACCTTTTTATCTCCTACCTCCTTCTCCTCCTCACCTCATTCCTCTTTTCTTTATATTCTTTCTCCTCCTCCTTATCCTCCCTCCTCTTCTTCCCTTTTCCACTTCTCATTCCTTTCCTCTTTTTTCCTCGTTCTTTCTCCTTTTTCTCCTTGTCTGTCATTATCATCAGCAGTATATCATAATCACTCCAGATAACCTGAGAGCCACGCTTGACCCTTCTCATTCAACACCATGTTCAACTGATCAATAAGCTCTGTCAACTCTGATTGCTAAATATCGTGGATGTAAAATACTGACTTCTCATAAATACTTCTAGTTTCTTAACTAATGCTTACATTGTTTGCATTATATTTTCCATGTCTGGTCTTATACTACTAAAATCTATTCTCTAAGGCAATAAATCCACCATTTTATTTCTCCCCACTTAGAATAATATAGTTTCCCCATAGTGGAAACATCATTTAACCTTTTTTTATAACTTGGTTTTTTGTTTACCTCCTAAGTTTTGAATCTGTTTTAAACCCTGTGCTTCATATTGTTCCTGTATAGATCCTGAGTGTCACACTATTTATAATCTACTTTTATTTGTACATCCTGCTCTCCTTTCTCTTGAGTGCTTTTTGTATGGTATAGAGGGTCGAATTGTGTCCTGCAAAACGAAACATTCAAGTCCTGACCCTTGCTACCTAAGAATAAACATTATTTGGAAATAAATTATTTGAAGATATAATCAAGTTAAAATGAGATTATGCTGGATTAGAACTGTTCTTAAATCCAATGACTGGTATCCCAATAGAAGAGAAGAGTAAACACACACCAGGAAAAAGGCCATCTGACGATGGAGGAAGCGACTGGTGTAAAGCAGCTACAAGTTAAGGTACACCAAGGATTTTTGAGAGCCATCAGAAACTACAAAGTCGGAAGAAAGGGATATTTGCAAGAGCCCTCAGGGGCTCTTGATCCTGTTGCCACCTTGAGGACTTTGAGAGAATAAATTTCTATTGTTTTAAGTCACCAGGTTTCTGGTAATTTATTACAAAAATCCTAAGAAACTAATATATATGGACAACTTCTTTTGGTTTTCAAAATTCATTCAGTTGTTACCTATACTGGGAAATTATCACGACTTCCTTACTCTGAATTAAATCTCTTTCTATATGCATAACCCATTCATACACTATCATATAGTATAGGAGGAGTATTTCTTTGTTTGTTTGCTTGTTTACCTACACAGGTTGCTTCATGAGCTCTTTCAGCAGGATCCTGTTTTCAACACAGTGACTGGGACTCAATAAACACGAAATAAGATGAATTTGAGTAAATAACTAAATCCATTAAATGCCTCATACAATGTGCTTGGCACTAAGATACAGAAATACGTAGGGTAATCTCAGTAAACATTCTCCAACACCCTCTACTCTCTTCCCCAACTCAAGCAGTGACCAGATCTCATTTATTAAAAACTAAATTCTTCTTTTTCAGCTCAGAGTAATGTTTCTATACAGTCATTTTGAACTTTCAAGATTATTTTTAACTCCATTCATGTTATCTTAAAGAAACAAAATTCCTAGTTTTGTTTCTTTAGTTAACTCTTTAACCCTAACATTTGCCTTGAAGTGGTTCCATCACTTCCACCATTCAGGCTATGACATGAAACTGTTCTCTAGAGCAGCTGCATCATGGAGTAATGCCTAAGCCATTTGAAATTTTGAGTAATTCAAGGCAAACCTGTTGGTCTGGCCTGGTGCAAGTTTATTGACTCTTAATTGCATTGGGTGAGGGGAGTGGGAAGAAGAGAAGTGAGACTCAAGAGGCAATTCTCGGGTTCTCTCAGGAACTGCAATATAGATTCCATTTATTCATTTTGGCAGTTATAAACATAAGTATCTAAAAGGATTTGGGGAAGAAAGAGTTATTTGTTGCCTAATTCCAAAGCACTAGAGAAAGCATGTTTTACTTTGACTTTGTCAAAGTACTTATAAAAGTTACATTAAAAAATAACTTTGAGTAGCCCACATATCCTCACATAAAGCCTGACTGTGTGTAAGTGAACCATAGTATGGGATTAATACCTGAAAACTATTTTTTTTTTTTTGAGACGGAGTCTTGCTCTGTTGCCCAGGCTGGAGTGCAGTGGCATGATCTTGGCACACTGCAACCTCCACCTCCCAGGTTCCAGCAATTCTCCTGCCTCAGCCTCCAGAGTAGCTGGCATTACAGGCAGCTCTTGAACTTCTGACCTCATGATCTAACTGCCTCTGCCTCCCAAGGTGCTGGGATTGCAGGCGTGAGCCACTGCGCCCGGCCAGATGACTGAAAACTCTTAAAGAGCCCTCAAGATGATTCAAGTCCTTTATCTAGAAGTATTTACAAAAAAAAAGATGAAGTTTATTTGCAGTAACTTTAGGTGGCAATATAATACTTAGGGGCATTTTGGAGTTTGGGGAAGCTATCAGAGAGGCCAATTATTAGAAACAAAAGAGATGACAGTGAGTAGGTAAGTGGAATCTAAGACCAAGATTCTCTCATTTTAGAGATAAGACCAAGACCACCATCACACACATAAGAGGTAATATGTGAAATGGTTTTTGATACCCTTACTCCATGTTAATACTTGTTACCAAAATAAAACAATAGCAATAATAAGACCCAGAGAAACATATTTTATCTTTTTGAAACTATGAATCAACTTCATCTAACTAATGGTCACTTTTGTGCGTGTGTGAACTATTTTTTGGCTAGATGTAACATACTCAGTTTAATTTAGCATTTGTACAGATTTCTCATCTTCACTGACACTGTAAAGTGAGCATGGGGTGGGGAAACCTAATGATACTCATTTGAAAAAGAGATGGGGATGAATTCTCTTTCAACTAAGATGTAAGATTCAGGTTTTCTCCAAGATTGTGTAAGATGGTAGATCAAAGAAGTGATTTAGTAAATATTGCTGTAATATTTCATAGTGGTCTAAAAATTTGAATTTGAAATAGAAATCAAGTTCATTACGTCCTTTTATAGTAATAATGTATCATTTTAATAGTAAAGTTCCTAGACACCTGTCAGACCAAACAACGGTAATTTCAGTGCTTCATGCCAATTGTATTAATCGATATAATTATACTTTTCTGACTATTCTTGAGTATAAATGAAAAAAGAATGAGGGAAGAATCGTCATAATAGTGATGGGGAAATATTTATGTCACCTCCAATATGTAATAAGTACATGAGTACCTGTTTATTTATAATATACATTTTGCATTAATATGGTACAAGGAAGCACCACTAATATAAGAAAGACCTACTGAAATATCTTTAAAAAAAAACAGAAATACTAACCAAATGCATTTTCATATATTAAAAGTGCATGTCTGAGAGAAGATTCTGGAAAGATGGAGTAGAAAGCAACAGGAGTCTGTCTCCCTATCTAGACAACAATTGAATTGGCAGATTCAATTGATACGATATATGGCTATTGATATATGACTATTCTGGAACTTTGGAATCTATTGAAAAATTGTAACTTGTGGAGGAACCTTGGATGGTAAATTAAGTTAATTTTGGTCAATCTCAACCCCTGGCATAGTAGCAGCTACCCATTCTCCACCCAAGCCCTGTGGCAGGTAATTGTACACAGGTTCCTGAAACAGCTTGTATGTAGTTTGCAGGGTCAGGGTGGCAAAAAATGATGCTATTCTCCAAAGATTGGGTATTTGTCTCTGTTCACCGATTGTTGCTTCGGATCACTGAAGTTCACACAAAGAGGCAGATGACCATTATTTTTGCACTTCGCCCTCTGGCTGAAGTGAGTTCCAAGGGATTTAAGGGTTTGACACTCTTTTTCTCCCTTAATCTTTCTCTTTTTTCAATTTTGGGAGCCAGATATTAAAGACTAGGACATTCAAAAGTGACTGCATATGAAGAAAAAAAAGGAAGTTAATAAAAATGAGCAAAGAAAGGCACAGGATCAGAGACAACCTGAGAAGACCTTAAATACACACCTTAGGCTGATTCCTGGGACAAAGGCAGCCTACAAGCAATCAAAACAAAAGGCAATTAAAAACAAATAGCAACCAAGCAAAAACAATAAATGCAGGAAAGGTGGGGGAGAATCTGATTTCTAGAGTTGCCACACTGTTAGATTTAAATGTCCACTTTTTGATCATAAATCACAGTGCACACAATGACACAGGAAAGTATGTCTCATTAAAATAAATAAATATACATAAATAAACAGAAACTGTTCCTGAAAAAGATCCGATGGCAGATCTACTAGACAAAGATTTTAAAACAATTATCTTAATGAGTAATGATGCTCAAATATCTAAAGAAAAATATGGATAAAGTCAAGAAAATGATGTATAAACAAAATAAAGATATCAACAAAGAGAGAGAATCTAAAAAGAAACTGAAAATAAATTCTGAGTCTGAAAAGTACAATATCTGAAATGAAATATTTACTAGATAGATCAAAGTGTAGATCTGAACAAATACAGAACTGGTAAACTAGGATATGGGAGAATGATAATTACTGAGTCTGAGGAATGGAAAGAAAAAAGATTGAAGAAAAGTGAGCAGAGCCTCAGAGACCTGTAAGACACCATCAAGCAGATCAACATACACACTGTGTGAATTCCAAAAGGAAAAGAGAGAGAAAAAAGGGTGGGAGAGTATATGAAAAAATAATGTTTGAAAATTTCCCAAATTTGACAAAAGACATCAAACATCCAAAAAGCTCAATGAACTCCAGGAAAAATGAACTCCACACCAAGACATTGTAATCAAATATTTGAAAGCCAAAGACCAAAAAAGAGTATTGAAAGTAGAAAAAAAAAAAAAGCAACTGATCACATACAAGTCAGTCTGAGTAAGATCATTATCAGATTTCTCATCAGAAACTTCAGAGGCCAGAAGATAGCAGGCTAATAAATTTAAACTGCTGAAAGAGAAAAATAAAACCTGTTAAGTTAGAATTCTATATCTGTCCTTCAAAAGTAAGGGAGAAATTAAGGCATTTCCAGATAAACAAAATCAGAGGGAGTTCATTACCTGTAAACCTGCCGGGAACACATTCAGGATGAAATGAAAAGACACTAGGTTGTGCCTTGAAAAAAAAAATAAAGATTTCAGTAAAGGTAAATACATGAGTGATTATAAAAGCTAGTATTATTGTAATAATAACTTGTAACTCTACTTTTTTCTTTCTACATGATTTAAGCGACTAATAGATTAAAAATTATTTGTCTAAAAGCTATTAAAATTTAACTTTGATTTTTAACTCCACATTTGGTTTTCTACAAAATTTAAGAAACAAATGTATATAAAAGAGTTATTAATTTATGCTTTCATACACACAATGTGTGAATATATAACCTTATGACACCAACAACAGAAGGGTGGTAATGGGGTTGTAAAGGGGCAGAGTATTCATATGCTACTGATGTTAAGTTGGTATAAATTCAGATTAGAGTGTTATAATATTAGGATGCTAAATGTAACCCTCATGGCTACCACAAAGAAATTTATTATATGATATACACAAGAGAAGATAAAAAGAAATTTAAACATTTCACTACAAAAAAATTCAACAAAACACAAAGATAGTAATGCAAGAAATGACAAACAAAAAAGCCATAAGATATACAAAAAATAGCAAAATGACAGAAGTCTCTCATTATCAATATTTTAAATGTAAATGGATTAAACTCTTCATTTGAAATACAGAGATTGTCAGAATCAGTAAAAACATATAATCCAACTATATTCTGTCTATAGGAGACTTATTTTAGATATACATGCAGTGGAATATTATTCAGTCTTACAAAGAAAAGAAATTCCGATGTATGCTACAACGTGGATAAACTTTGAGGAAAATATGCTCTGTGAAATAAGTTAGTCACAACACACACAAATACTGTATGATTACACTATGTGCAGGACTTAGAATGACAAAATCATAAACACAGAGATTTGAAGGATGGTGACCAGGGGCTGAAAGGAGGGGAAATTGGGAAGTTTATCTTTAAAGTTGAAGTTTTACAAGATGAAAAGAGTTATGGAGATGGAGAGTGGTGATGGTTACACATTACAAATATATTTAATAACAGGGAACTATACACTTAAAAATAATTAACATGTATACTATATGATATATACATTTGATGACAATGCTTTTTTTTGGAAAAAAATTCATGTCCAAACAGCTTCACATCTCCCACACACCTTCCCTAGCATTGACATATTCAAAGTAATTTCTAAATTGGTTATTTTCAGAATTAATCCAGAATGAAATTTTAATAATAAACTTATAATATATACCTGATATTTATCTTCTTAATTTGCATCATGTGTCATTTGTGGAATGAGAGACAGGACAGTCTTGGATTTATTCTGCCAGATTCAGAGATCATGCTCATCAAGTCACTGTATCAAATGCTGTACTAAAATTTCTTGTCATGTTGTTAGTTACTGTAGTTTGCTGCTATTCTATTTCGTCACGCCTAGTTTCTGAAGCATTTGATGATTCACCCAAATATTTTATTTAGTCACAATTGCCTACATCCTTGACACTTGACAGATCTCTGATAGCCCCATTTTTACCATGAAATGTCATTTATCTTGCATATCAATAGCTCCATTGACTCCTCTATATTACTGTGGCAGATATGGGGTAGACATTGCCCAGGTTCCTTTGTCCATTACACACAAAGTCAACATTTTAAACGTACTACTTATCTAATGGAACACAAAAATAATTTAATATCTATTGAATCAGAATAAATAAAAATAAACTTTTTTCAAGAACAGTAAAATTATATTTTTCTGTTACAAAAGTTAAAATTAACAAACATCTTTTGACATAAAAGCAGCTGATAGGTTTGGAAATATACTGGAAAATAAGAATGGCTGTTTTAACATCCTGGATGAGAGATTAGATTAAAAAGTAAAAACCAAAAGACAATCTTTGTTAATAGGGACCTGCAGATGAATGAATGAGAACACTGAAAAGAAAGAATAGAGGAAATAATGTGTGTTTTCTAAAGAGAAACACAACGGTGCTGTGAAAGACAATGAACAAAATAAGAAATGTGTACAATGTATAATTATGGACATTGTATAAGTAGGAGGCTTCAAAATTACTTTCAATGAATATCTGCCAATTAAACGTCTGTAAAGCATGAGTTCCTTTATATTGAGGTATGTATGTGAAATGACTTGTGTTACTTTTGCAACAATTTTGTCAATAGTGAAATACTGTCATCACCTACTTTCCAAATTATTATTTTAAGCCCTTATATCTTGACATATTTTAATTAAAATAAAGTATTTCTTTAAAACTCCTTCATCAAAATCAATTCCTTGACATTGTTTTAGCTATATCTAGAGTATCAAAGACTACTTCAAAAATATTTGAGTTTTATATTTTTTATAAAAATAAACTTTATAGAAGACAAATTTAACAGTCTTTTTAAATACTTTATCATATTTACATACATCCACAAAAAATGAGGAGTCTATTAATATATTTGTACTATATCTTAAAATTTGAATGTCTAAAGTATGTACACTTTTGGCTTTCTTCATTCAGTTACTTGAAATAAATGTTCATAAGCAAATATTCATATTTACAAATGTGTTCTCTGAATAATAACATTATAACTATATGAAATTGTCTCAGTTAAATAAAGGTTTTGTTTTCTTTAAGGGAACAAATTTGTACTCCTTATTTTTAAAAACTGAAGATTACTTTCAATCTTAAAATTATCACTTTTTTCATCATTATACAATTTATTTGAATTTAATTTCAATGAATATTTTAGGGTGTCTTTTGGTTATAGCTTCATTATGTATACATGTATATTAATCAGAAAAACAGAATCACTAACAAGTGATCTGTGAATGGGATTATGGGATTTAATTTAGGAGACAGGGTAGCAGGGTGGAAAGACCTGTTAGAAGGTTCATGAAGAAATCATTTTCTTCCAAAGTAAAAGTATAATATTTGAATCTAGAACATGCCTGACTATTTCAAAAACATCTTAGCAAGTTGTTACTACTTCCCGCATCCTGAAAGGCAGTAGTATGTTTATTGGTTAAGAATTTAGACTGCAAGTCAGCCTGCCAGGCTTGAAATCAAGCTCCACCATTTACTAGGTGGGTACATTAGAGCAAATTACTTAACAAGCCATATCTAATTTTTCCTAAGCATACAAGGAGGACATTAACAGTGCCTACTTTATGAGGCTGCAATACTAAGTAAATTACTTAATCATACAACATTTAGAACAGCACACTATCTAAAACAATAAATGCTAAAAAATAACCCATTAACGATTAGATTATTAATTCTGCTGGTCTAACCTTGATGTACTTTACCTGGCTTCAACTTCTAAGCAATTTATAATTTAAATTGCAGTTTACTTTGCCCCTCATTTCATAACTTCCTTCTTAAAACAGAAAAAAAATAAAAGTGCCCTTTTCAACATAGGAAGTGCACCGAAAGAGAACCTGTAAAGCACATACCCACACGTGTTTTCTTTTAGGTACCAATTTATCTCCAGTTTTACATTTTCCTACTACAGTTTAAACTAATCTTAGCTTAGAAAATCACTTTCTCACTCATTTCAAATTGCAGAAACAGGTAGAAAGATCTTCTTATCAAACTAATCTGCTTTAAATAGGGTACCTTAAGTCTAACATGATGTGTTTCGTAGAAGTTATTCGAACTGAAAGAGAAAAGCATTGTATCTCAAAATCCTGTTCAGTTTCTCACAAGTATCTTAATATTCCAAGTACATTGTATTATTGTGCAGGCATTCACTCATTCACTCCCTGTCCAACCACTCACTGCCAAGTGGTTTGTGCTTTCCGTAAATTAATTTCTCTTCCCTATCCTACTGAAAATGTCTGGCCGGGCGCAGTGGTTCACGCCTGTAATCCCAGCACTTTGGGAGGCCGAGGCGGGCGGGTCACGAGGTCAGGAGATGGAGACCATCCTGGCTAACACGGTGAAACCCCTTCTCTACTAAAAATACAAAAAATTAGCCGGGCGTGGTAGCGGGCGCCTGTAGTCCCAGCTACTCGGGAGGCTGAGGCGGGAGAATGGCGTGAACCCGGGAGGCGGAGCTTGCAGTGAGCCTAGATGGCGCCACTGCACTCCAGCCTGGGTGACAGAGCGAGACTCTGACTCCAGGGAAAAAAAAAAAGAAAAGGAAAGATAGAGAAAGAAAGAAAGACAGAAAGAGAGAAAGAGAGAGAGAGAGAGGGAGGGAGGGAGGGAGAGAGAGAGAGAGAGAGAAAGAAAGAAGGAAGGAAAGGAAGAGAAAGAAAATGTCTCAGCCTTATGACTTGCTTTAACCAATGAAATTTGACGCATTATGTTACATGCCATAGTTGTGTTATATGTAACATCAGAGTAGAATGTGTAAGTGGAATTGCATGATTCAACTCACCCTCTTTTCCTTTTCCCCTTTGCCACATAAAGAACATATTTCTTATAGGGATTTAGCCTCCAGGTAAAGGAATTAGCTGGAGATATATAAAGGATTGGCAGATAGAAACAATCTGAAACAATTTCGCTTAAACTGAGACATGGCTCTTCTTTGGTCATCCATCTGCATGTAAGATGTAAATATTATTGTAAGCCACTTAAATTTTGGAGTTATTTACTATGTAGCAAAGATAAGACTTAAATGATGTAACTTCTAGGTATAAGACAGAGCAATTATGTAGTTATTTTGCTATTGGGCTTCCAATAACTCAGTCCTATATAGAGAGGCCCCTACTGTTATTCACCCTGCCTTTATTCAGCTTAATCTAAATTATAAAGATGGTGATTTTTATTAGTACTGATTTTTTTTAGTTGCAGGTGACAGAAAATCTAAGCCAAAAGTGCTTTGAAAAAGAGTGGGTGAAATTTAATGGTACACATAACTCAAAAGAAATAAAATTTGAGATTCAAGTAATTTCCCCGTGACAAATCCTTCTCCAACTCTACTCTGCTCTGGATTCATTGTCAAGGTCTGTGTGGTGTCATGGTAGCTGCCAACTACTCTTGGCATACATCCTCAGAGGTACAATTACATTGATAATAATTAACCTTTGAGTGCTTACAATGTGCCAGACACTCTTCTAAGGCATTTGCATGAATTAGCTCATTTCATCCTCAAAATGAATATATCAAATAGAAACTAATATTATCCTAATTTTATAGTTAAAAAAACAGATGGAGAAAAAATTAAGATGCCTCATAATAACATATATATCTATAGATCCATGTGTATATATATATATATATATATGTGTGTATATACATACACGACTTGTGTGTGTGTGTGTATATATATCTAACACACACTCGACTTCTTATGGAATCTAACAGAAACAGTGATAGCAAGAATATTGCAAATAACCCTATTTGCAATAATCTAACAGAAACAGTAATAGCAAGAATATTGCAAATAACTCTATTAATCATAGTCTGCTAGAAAATATATTGTTTCAAAAGTGTTCAAACAAAATATACTTTCCAGCCACAAAATATTTGTTATGGTTTTAAAATCATAACAACAAATTAAAGAACAAATAAAACCATACTGAGATGGACTCCATGAAAAAAATAATGTTTTATTACATAGGCAAAAATATCTAGGACGCAGACCTTGGATTCACCGCATATACCTTCTAATATGATGATGCAGTTGAGGGTAAGTACTTAAAATTGCTACAAATTATTCCTTTAGAATGTTAGGTATAGGATAAAAACTAAAATTTTTCTATAAATTCTATCTGTAGCAACATGAGTTTTCTATAGCATATTAAAGGAACACAGAATAAATCAAAAGTTGAAGAAACATAAATTATTTTTTACTTTAGCCAACTTATATACTTTTATTGCATAACTTGTAATTTTTGTTTATGTAAAGAAGAGCATTGGCCCTATGATTTTTTAAGCTTTGTATAAGAACTTGATGGTAACATTAAAAAGTAGCCAAATCAAATATAATATAAAAGCAGACCTACTCAGTAACTTTCAGCTTATTGGGCTTTTGTATTAATATATTTGTTAATATTTAATAAATATAAGATGTTTTTGTACCTGTGGAAACCCCTTAGCTACTCTTTGCTAAATACACAGGTGCCTTGGTGTTTCTCAAAGCACACATTGCTACAGGACTTTTGAATTCATTTCCACCTGCCAGCAGCATTCTTCTAAAATATTCCTCCATAATTCAAGTTTATGCTCAAATTTTACTTTAGAGAAAATGGGCTATATGGGTTTTTATAAAAACCCATGTAAAAAACATTGCTTTTCACACTAGTTATTCTTCTATGTCCCGTATTTATTTTTCTTCATAGCATTTATTACACACAACATGGTACCTCTTTGAAGTAGAAGCTCATGAGGGCAGGAATGTTACTTTGTCTATTTCTACATCCACTGTGTCTAGAACAGGGTCTAGTACATGGTAGGCATTTCACATATTTCTGTAATGAATGGTAATATAAGTAGAAATCATGATACTATTTAGTAAACCTCATGTACCAAGTGTTACTCAACACGAATAGACTCTAGGCAAAAGATGTTCTGTTGGATTATATTAATTATTTCAGGACATACTTCTTACATATTGGTAAGTATTGTACCTTTGTGTGTCAGGGGGATGTTGAAGTTCAAATTTTACTTTTAAGATCAGGGAGAATGTTTAGTAAATTAATTGCTGATGATTTTAATGTACATAATATTAAAATAATCATGTTTATAATAGTTCAACAATAATTTCATAACAATTCACCTATTTTGTGAATGTTTAAGATAAGACTAGCTAACAATTATTAATACAAGTATGTACACACTTAAAATTTACACTTTACAACAATTCTATGAGTTAATAGCATTATTCTCATTTTTCTCCATTGGAACACCGAGGCACAGAGAAGATTTTCAAATGCCCAAGACATGAGAGCACAGGTTTGAAATTTGGAAATGGAATCCATCCACACTAACAATAATATTACTTTTCTTTTCTTTTCTTTTTTTTCTTTTTTGAGACGGAGTCTCGCTCTGTCTCCCAGGCTGGAGTGCAGTGGCGCGATCTCGGCTCACTGCAAGCTCCGCCTCCTGGGTTCACGCCATTCTCCTGCCTCAGCCTCCCGAGTAGCTGGGACTACAGGCGCCCGCTGCCACACCTGGCTAATTTTTTTGTATTTTTAGTTGAGACGGGGTTTCACCGTGCTCGCCACGATGGTCTCGATCTCCTGACCTCATGATCCACCAGCCTCAGCCTCCCAAAGTGCCGGGATTACAGGCGTGAACCACCACGCCCGGCAATTAGGTGAAATTAAAGAAGATTAGGCAGTGAAATTGAGCACTTCTATTTCAAAAGTATAGACCGCTTATTAAATTATATTGAATCATTATTCTATAATGTTTGGGAATTTATTGTTTATTTCCAGAGTAGAATTCAATTACTTTAACAGTAGATCATAGTGGGCTCTAGAGAATTAACAGTCTAATTAGTTATTTAAAAGGTTAGAATTAAACTTTCTTAAGTTCTTTAAGCATTTTATAATCATTAACATTTTCATAGTACTCCCATAAGCATAGCACATGTAACTGGGTCTCATTTCAAAGTGACCAATTAAAAGAATTGGAAAAACAACTAACCCTGGTTTCCATGTTAATAATTGAATGTAGGGTGGATATGGGTATATGTGTCTATTATGCTTTTGTGGTATGATTATTTGTTAATATTGTCTGTAAGTAGGCTTCAGGAGTGTGCTGACATTGTAATTACAAGACAAATCATCCATAAATATAGGAAAGCATATCTTTAATAGAAGTCTGTAATTTTGTCAGACTTTCTTTTTGAAATATATGTCACAAGAAGCATTGAGAATCACTGCTTTAAAAAAGCCACTGCTTGTGGCTTAAAATTTTGTGTATTTCTCATTACTCATATGACAGTTTGCATTACCAAGTATTAGTAATTCAGTTGTTTAGTTGGTTGGATATAGAACAAATCATTTCTATCATCTGAATAATTTTGTTGAAAACTAGGCATCGTAGTAATTTTCTGTTTTCTGTTAGACTAATAGCGGGGCTTCCAGAACTGAGAAAACAATTTTCAGGAGGGACATGAAAAATCCATTCAGTCATAAAAAAAGTAACAACTATATATTTACAATTTATTCTATGATAAAGGCATATATTTGCACATTTATACCTGTATCGTGCTTATAAGAATCTGAACCTCTCAGAAATAAGGCAGTTTCCAAAGCCTGATAGTCCAGTGGCATCAGAGAGTTAATATAATGTATCCTTTACTGCACATTCACAGATTAGAGAGTCAAAGATAATAGCTACGGTGCAAATCTTATAAATTGAGAATATACATTTTGTTTTTCTTTGTAATAAAGTTTGTTACTATTAAAAGATAAGCTTGAAACTCAATGTGAGTTTTCTTTATTCTTCCAGTACCACTCTTTTTCATGTTTCTTCTTAAGATAATTGATAGTCTCTAGAGAATTATCTATCCAGTGATCCAGGTCACTTTCTTAGAAACATTCTAGAAAAAAAAAAAAGAAAGAAAGAAAGAAAGAAATTCTCTTTAAAGGTGGGAAACAAATTTATTTCTCATTGGAAATGCCAAGCTCCTTTTATCTTATTAGATAAGGAACAGTTCATTGCTATTTTTAAGAAAATGCTTCATGCAGTTTCAAACCCAGTATTTATGCTGGGTCTGGATTTGAGACAACTTTCTTTAGACTCTCAGATTCTTCCCTCAGACTTCAGCAGGCACTGCCTACCTCTGCCACAAAGAAGTCTCAGGGTTCCTGCCACACTCCCATCATTCTTCTAAGCAATTGGTGGGGACCAGAGAAAAGATTTAGCAAGAGGTGCACACAGTCATTAATTATGTAATTTCCAGAGATTTAAAAACTGTTATGTTGATCCATCCTTGGCTGATTAGAGTTCATTAAAATTTCAGCCAAAAAATAAAGGAAATACAGAAATACACAGAATCTTCCCAACGTGAGTTGTGAACTCAGAATAAAATAGAGTAGAGTTAACATATGATTTGCCTTAAATGACTAAGCTTTTCTATATGTCTTCAGGATACTGTGGTGCAAACTTGTTATTTTTACTGTGAAAATTTATTTGTGATCATATGCTTTAAGGCAAAACATGACTTTGCAATTTATCAGGCTTGAAGAAACAAAACACAATTTAGCAGTTTTGTAGATAACAGAAGCTTTGTTTATTTTATATATTACTGTTTATATTATACTGTTAATTAATTCTGTTCTCAAGCAAATTTCATAATTTCTGTGAGTTGTATCTCAAGAGAAATAATTTATTATATTTTGTCAATGTTTATAAACATTGTTAAAGTTGTTGTCCCCTCTTCGTTATATAGATTAGAGATGCACTGTCAAACTATTGTATAATACAATAGTCGTCGTTACTATCAATTCTTCTTTCTGAATTTTAATTCATTTAGTGATTAAAACATAGGTATATTAAAACACTGAAACTATCAGACAGGAAACAATATTTCAAAAGTAGCAAGATCCATCATCTATCATCTATCTACCTATCATCTATCATCTATATATATATATATCTCCATATATATATCCATATATATATGGATATATAAACATGTGACACTTTCATCAAGTTATCAAAACTAACAATGGAAGATTATGAATAGACCACTATTCATCTAAAAATAATAGTTTCAGTATGTAAAAGAGCGTTGTATCTTTGTAAGTAATTATATTTATTCAAAAAAGCTTTTGCACATACCTTGCTGTCTATACCCAACCCCCTCAAATTGCCTAAATGTTTGCAGAGACTCAGCTATCGTCTGTTCTACTTTGGAAGCTTTACCTTATGAATAAATAATAATTATAGATCATCAATATTTTCTTTAGTTGAATTTGAAAGGCACTGCCAAGTAATTCAAGTTTTTAACATTATATATTTTTTAAAGTTAGTATTTATTAAATGTAGAACACTCTCCAAAATTACCTTTGGCATATTTTAAAATGCTTAGTATTATCTATTCTTAATGTTCCTAATAAATTTTGGAATATGTAAAAAATATTTAGTACAAATACCAGGCGTTAGAAGATTTCTACCAGCTTGATAAAAGCTTTGAGAATCTACCTATCTTGTCATTTGTAATGCAAATATGCCCCTCTTTCCCCCTCAGCATACTGTGGATTATTAATGGTTAACTGTGAGTATTTGATGCTATTAGTAATATATTATTCATGTCCATACACCAATATTATTTTCTTAAATTGTCATACTATTAATATCAGCTTACAGAGGCAAGAGTGGAATCTCAATTACTGCAGAATTTTGTCTGAATATTGGTAGTAACGTATAACATAGTTTAAATAGGTTGCTATTCTGCAATGTGTTTACAACCTGAGCTAATAAATAAATAAAAATTTAAATGAAATTCAGGTCACTTTCATGAGGATTCCTCTGAAGTCAGCATTAATAAAAAGTTATATGAATGTCAAAAGATAATACTAATTATGATATTTCATTATTATTTGCAGCATATTAAAGTTGAAAAGTTCTACTATATTTATGATACTATTACATTTTGGATTAAAAGATCTGTTGAGTAAGAATCATAATATTGATAGTAAATAGTGCTAGTTTCGTCCATAATTGGAATTGACATTGCCTTGACATCTCCTTGAAATTACTAGACCAGAAAGTAAAACCAGAGCACACAAGAAAGAACAGGATCAGAGCCAGGAGACCAATTACCTCTAATCTTTACCACATCAGTTTTAAAAAGTCTTGTGGTGATTTCCCCTCATATGGGGTGACTGGTTTGGTCTTTACAGGTGGATTACTATGATAACTTAGACTTTCTCTATCCAGGATGGAACACACTGAGAGCCTTGTCAGTGGCATAACTGGACATTTTTGATAATTGAGTGCCCTTCGACATATGTCCAAAGAAGCTGGTTTGAATTCCTGAATCACACAATACATTTTGTGCATGATAATTTCTGGTGATGCATTTTTATCAAGTACACAAGAACATTATTATGAACGTGTAGGTCTAACACTGGACTGCCTGGATTAAGCCCTGCTGGGCAGAGAACAGAGAGTATGCTGTGGCTGGGTCAAAGTAATAACTGGACATGAATAAGATGACAAGGGATGTGTGACTGTTATTTGACTTCTTTAAGGACAGGAGAGCACCTTTTAAATCTGTTCTTAGAGTTGTAAGAGTGATGCTAAAAACCAAATTTGAGGAGGGCATTGAAATCTCAAAAAGTCAATGTAGACCCCTCTTGGGTCAGAGAGTTCTATAGAACAAGATCCTATCAAATGGCTGAATCCTTTATTCAATTACCCATTCACGAGTAAATAGAGCTTGTTGTAGAAGAAACATTGGGATGTGACACAGAGAAAACTACACAGTAATTGCCCATTACAACTACTAGAGGACAGAATAAATCTCAAAGTAGGAAATGGCTAGAGAGTTATTTAACAGGTTAAAAAAATTAAACAGATAAAATATCTATAGAATTCAAGAGATTCTTTTTTTTGAATATGGGAATTTGGCCTGGTTAAAAGTATGACTACTTTGAAAAGAAATGATTTGTCCATTTTATACTTTATGAAATTTATTATGAAGAAATATTACAGTCATTACTTTTAACAGTGTAGTTCACTAGCAACATAATATATGGGGAAAAGTATACACAGTAAGAAAGACAAATATTACAAAATTACTTATTTTATAATAAGACAGACTCTATAGAAAAAATATGTAAAACAGAACATTTTGAAAATAAAGTATTGATAAAAGTTAGAATGGGAAGGTAGTGGATCTATGATACAGGAGGAAGAAAAGGCGCAGAGAAATAATAAATTTTTGAGGTAATGAGTATCCCCAATTAGCCTGATTTGATCATTACACATTATATGCATGTATCAAAATATCACATGTATCCCATAAATATGTACAAGTATTATGTGTCAATTTGAAAAGTTAATACGTTCAAAAGAAATAGAATAGAACAGGCAGGTTTTGATGAGAAAGAACTAGAATTAGACTTTAAAATGAAAAGCTAGAGAAAAAAATTAATAGGAAACAAGCCTACTCTTAGTGTGCTTTTTGCTTTTTAAAATATCCCAAGAGTAAATAAAGTCATCATCACAGGATGAATCTGACTAAGTGGGGTTAAATTATCTAACAAAATTACACCACACCTCATGATGATGGCATTTTAATGGGAAATACTGCGGGCAACTGGTGTGACCACCATCACAGGAAGAGTCATATGTGATCAACGTAGTCCCACCTTGAAGGAAAATCTGAGAAACTGTGGCAGCACATCATGAGTCAGAATAAGATATGAGAAAATAAGAGAAAAATAATGAGAGCTACATATAAAACAGTGACCTTGCCCAGACTATTGCATGGTTTTGTATGACTGTAGATATGTGATTTCTTATGGGGACACTTTTTACATCAACTATTTTTGGTGCACAACACCCTTAGCATTTCATTTTTTTTTCACGTTTCTCTTAGACAAAAAGAAAAATATAACTGAAACATATTAGGTCTAAACAATTTAATCATCGTCATATGCACAGTTTCTGGCAAATGTTGCAGTAATTCTCTCAAAAATGTTAAATAGCATAGGGCACCCTTGTGAATTTTCTATGATGCCCCAGGATGCTTTGGCACACAGTTTGAGAACCATGTGTAGTTATTTGGTCGAGTAATCACATATTCATGTTGGCCTCCTTGTTTTACTCATCGGCACTGCTGGCCCAAACAAACCATTGATTGTAGGCCTCCGTAAGTTGACCGAGGTTTGGAATCATTCAGTAGCTTACCTCTCTGAACTCTTACACTTTCATCTCTCCAGAAGTTCAAACTTACACAGAATTAGATCCAAGGCCAAGCCAACTAGATCATCTAGAGTTGATGTGAAGGTACTCACTAGGAAATAAAATGTCATAAAAAGTGTTTTGTTTCTACATATATGTCTCTGTTTTCATAAGATATAAGCGTTTAGTTTTATGGCATTGCATGGAAATAACACTGTGAACCTCCATGGTGATAAACTTTGTATGAATTTTTTATTTAATTATTCAATTATATATGATAGTTGATATCATTATTTCAATATTTTAGATGAGGAAGCTGTGACTTAGTAGGGCTATGGAAAATTTCCAAATTTGAAAATGACAGGGACAGATAATATGCACTTCACACCAAAGTTCTCTGACTCTAAATTTTATAGATTTTCTTTTAAATTTTATACAGTCTATATGTGTGTATTAGAGTTATAAATGATAAGATTTAAGATGGTTACTCAAATAACAAAATCACTGAAGAAATTTCAGAAAGTATAGAGAAGTTTATAATTTAAAAGAAAATAAGTATATAATTATAAATTTGTGGATGGAGACATAGAGATAGATTGATGATAGCTGATAGATGATAGGTTTGTTGATAGATTAATTGATTGATTGATTGATGGGGAGTGATATCTTATTGTTACTAGATAGGGCCCTCTTGTCACAGGATCCTTAGAATGTGCCTTTGCTAGCCGAAAACCTCTGTGGTCAGTGGCGCCTTTGCCCGAGTTTTGCTCAGGCCCACTGGGCTCATTCAGCCCACTCAGCCTGGCGGGCTGCATTCGGCTTCCACTCTTGGCCCAGATCCCACGCCTGCCAAGGGCAAGCCAGGCGTGGAGCAGCAAGTGGTGTGTGAGTGAGTGTGCGCAGGGACCAGCCACTGTGCACAGCCAGGCACGCCAGCTATGGCGGGGCAGGCAACTCCAGGTGCTGGCATCGGTGCTGGCTCCTTGCTGCGGCTGGACCAGACATACCACAAGCACCTTGCACTGCAGGCATTGGGCAACACTGTTGGACCCTGAAGCTTGGATATATCAGGAACTGCAGAACCCCAAAGAGGGTGTCACAGCCCTGAATTCAGGAGCTCCTAAGTCTGGCTCCCCGAAGGAATGCAGCTCTTCTCACCTTCTCTCTTCTCATCGCCTGCAACATGGCAAGAGGTGGGGAGAGGGACGTGTTTCAGCCCTCTGTGTTACAACTCTTCCTGTCTCACCATTTGTGTACCTCATCCAAGAATGAGGTACACGGACAACTAGAGAGTGAGGAAGGAAAAGAGGTGCTTTACTGAGTGACAATATAGCTCTCAGGGGACCCGAAGTGGGTAGCTCCTTTCCTCAGGCAGCTCGTCCCGACAGTGTCCAGCCTTGATGGAGGGGAGACTCACAGTGAGTAGCAGGCAGGTTGTCCTGTAGTTCACGGGCAGCTATTGGTGGGCCGGAAAATCCATCATAAGTTCTCACTCCGGTCTGCAGAACGGACAGCCCAGTCCCCAGGCTTCAGACTGGCCCAGTCTTGAAGGTGGGGCTTCACTGGGGACCCGCCCCTTTCTGCCCAGGAGCTGTCTCCTGCTGCCATCAACCTACTGCTACGTTGCCTACAGTGCCCAGGCTGTTCATGCCAAGCGCCAGCTGCAGGCCCATGCCAAGCTGCCTTATCCCCACCTCGGCCTCCCTCCCATGCTCCTTGGTACCCAAAGTCCAAAAGGGGCAGAGGTAGCAGGGAGCTGGTGTGTCAGTGCTGTCCTGAGTGCAAGCACACCTAGAGGGGTTGCGACAGAGCCTGGGCTTGACTTTAACTTTGCTCTGAAATCAGAGAGGACCCCGGGAGTGGGGAGAGGCCAGGCAGTGGGAGCAGGTACTTCCAAGCCTGCAGGGTCAGAGGAGCTTCCCAGGCCCTTGAGTTGATAGGAATGCCTGGGTCCGCAGCCAAGCTTGGATGACTGCAGCTGCGTCCTGGAGGGCGGGGCTCCCGGCCCTTTAACTCGGAAGCGGGGTGGCTCCCACCTGTTACCCGCTCCCCCTGGCTCCCTGGAGTGCAGAGCCCCGGCCACGCCTTCCCTGCTGAAGTCAGCGTCTTTGAAGCAGATGGGCTGCTGCTGCCATAAATTCCTCTCCTGAAACGGTACATCTAACTGCCATTAGGGATGAGGATGATGATCGCTCTTAACCGCTTCATGCTGACAGGGGGCATTGTTTTGGAGAAAACAGCAGTTAGATCTTTCTCAGGGGCCTATCTAAGGGTCCTCAGTAAAAAGGGAGCCAAGGCTCAAGTTGTATGACTCCTTGAAGTTTGATGGTCTGTAGATGAGAAGAAACAAAATTTACCAGGAGGTTAAGCATGTGAAGGAAAAAAAATCTAGTGTCAATAATAACAGAAATAAGAAGTAAAACAGACTAATTCTTAAAACAATGTTGTGGCTAGAGCTGTCTCATCCTGGTGAAAGAAACTGCATCTTGTAGGAGGGTGGGTAAACTTTAAAAGAGAAATAACTTTTAGGGGAGTAGGTAATCCTCTGGGAGTTCAGAAGAGAGGAGTCCTTGACAAAGACGCCTTATGGTGAGGAACAGAACAAAGGTAAGAATGGCAAGCTAGAGGTCTCCCCAACTATAACTAAGGGGTTGGGGAAAATATTGGATTAAAATTTTTCTTGAGATGCCCTCCATGGTCCTACTAAGAGAGGAGTGGAGGGGTCAGATTAGAGAGGAAAACTGAAAGTCTGCTATGGTGTCCAGGAGGAGGTCCACCTTCCTCCCTTGAAATCTGAACCACCAGAGGTGGGAGAGGAGCCCTGGGACCCATCAGGTCTCCTGGACCCAGTGGCCTGTGTCTCTGGAGACGGTCTGCCCTCCAGTGGTCCTGTGATGGTTAATAGAAAGTGTGAACTTGATTGGATTGGAGGTTGCAAAGTATTGTTTCTGGGTGCATCTGTGAGGGAGTAGTCAAAGGAGATTGTATTAGTCCATTTTCATGCTGCTAATAAAGATATAGCCAAGACTGGGTAATTTATAAAGGGAAGAGATTTAATGGACTCACAGTTCCACATGGCTGGAGAGGCCTCAAAATCATGGCAGAAGATAAAGGAAGAGCAAAGGGGCATCTTACATAGTGGCTTCAGGCTGTCCTCGGCTTAAAGGCGAGGCTTCACAGTAGACCTACCCCTTTCTGCCCAGGAGCCTATCTGCCTCCTGCTGCCATCAACCTGCCATCCATGGCACTCACGGTGTCCAGACTGTTTGTGCCTAGGGGCACCTGCAGGCCCACGCTCAGCTGCCCTCAGTCATCCCTTTCCCTCCCTCCCTTGCTCATTGGTGCCCAAAGTCTGGAAGGGGCTGAGGCAGCAGGGGACTGGCATGTCATTGCTGTCCCAAGCACATGCAAACCCAGCCAGGTCACAACAGTGCCTGGGCTCAGCCTCAACTTCGCACCAAAATTGGAGCATGCATTGGGAGCATGAGCTGCATCCAGGATGGAGGGACCCCCACTCCTTTAACTCAGAAGTGGTCATTGCTCCCATGTATTCCTAGCTTCCACTGAGTCTTGTGGAATGTGCAGTCCTGGCCATGCTTCCCCTACTGCAGCCAGCATCTTTGCAGCAGCCACTCCAGATGGTCTCCTATTATTATGAGATTAACACAGTTTAGTGTGTATTTGTATTTTAGTTTGATACTGTGGTTCTAAGTTTTATTATAGAAAGAGCAATAAGAAGGTCTATATTATGGTTTGAATGTTTGTGTGTCTTCCAAAATTCATGTTGACATTTAATTCCCAATGCAAAGGTATTAAGAGGTGGGGCATTTAGGAGGTGATTTAGGAGTCCTCCATGAGGACTCCACCCTCATAAATGGATTAACGCCTTATATGAAGTCTCAAAGGGATGTATTTGCCACTTCTTTTCTTTCTACCATGTGAGGACATACTGCCAGTCCCCTTTGGAGGATGCAATGTTAAAGGTGCCATCCTGGAAACAGAGAAAGCAGCCTTCACCAGACACTGAACCTGCTGGTGACTTGACTTTGGACTTCCCAGTCTCGACAACTTTGAAAAACAAGTTCCTGTTGTTTATAAATTACTTAGTCTCAGATATTTTATTATTGCAGCACAATGAATTAAGGTAGTTTACAATAACTTTATGAGTCCTGGGACAATAGGAAGAATGCAATGGCAAAAAAAAAAAATAACTCTGAAAGCATTAAGGCTTTAATTGTTTACTGCAATGGTATGAGAATGAATCTAAACCAGAAAAAGCAACAACTCCCCCTGTTACATTTCCCTCCATAGAGACTCAGAGTCATTATAATCAGCATGGATGGGGGCGGGAGGATTATTTCACTATAGAGGGAATTCAGAACAAATGCTGTGGCAGTTTTATGATGCTATGCTTGGGGAAATGATGGGAAAGGGTTAGGATTAGAAAAGCACTGAGTACTGAGTCAGTAAAGAAATGTGTGCTCAGCTGGGCATGGTGGCTCACGCCTGTAATCCCAGCACTTTGAGAGGCCGAGGCAGGTGGATCACCTGAGGCCAGGAGTTCGAGACCAGCCTGATCAACATGGTGAAACCCCGTCTCTACTAAAAATACAAAAATTAGCCAGGTGAGGTGGTGCGCACCTGTAATCCCAGCTACTGGGGAGGCTAAGGCAGGAGAATTGCTTGAACCCTGGAGGCGGAGGTTGCAGTGAGCTGAGATTGTGCCACTGCACTCCAGCCTGGGTGACAGCGCGAGACTCCATCTCAAAAAAAAAAAAAAAAAAAAAGGAAATGGGCGTTCACGGTTTTCCCTCATCTTCTCTGTCCCCACTTCACCCTCCATAAGGAGGTCTTAGCAGAAGCACCTGAAGAGGGCCATATAGATGGCCTCATATGAAGATACCTAGAAATAGAGACACCTAGGCTAGGAATGTCGATGCTTACAAGGGCATGGCTTACCAGTGGGCCTGAGTTTTTTATTGTCACACTCTCTGGAGACTGCAATGTAGTGGCTGTGCACTAGCTAGTTTGGAGAGGTGGTTTTTCTCCTGAGGCTTGTCAGGTAAGGCCTTTGTGATTGCTTATGGTTAGGCCTGGAAAAATCACACAGCTTCTTAACTGGGAGCCAGGACTCTTCAAGAGTAGACACGACTAAAAGAGCAGCAAATACATGTCCTTGGTTCAAGAAGCTATTAGGTAAAAAACAAAAAAAAACAAAAAAAAAAACAGAAATTATAACACCTCTAAACAGTATTTCGCGTTGCACCCATCTGGATGAGAGAGAATTAAGATACATCAGTCACCTTATAAATCTTCTCTCATTTAAATCTTACAGTAGTCAGTGAGATTGATGTCATTAGACACACTTTATAGAAAAATAGCGTTCTGAGAAATTTTTAAAAATTCATGAATTTCACAGTGCTTTTACTGGACAAAGAAAAAGTAGAAGATTTATTCTATGTAATTGTTACTAAATATTCAAAAGACTCAGTGTGTTACCTGACTTCCATTTCCCTTAATTTGTTTTTAATACATGTAAATCATTTTTATAAAACTAATTTTGAAAACTGGATTGAGTTTCAAATTTTCATGTGATCACATTTATCACTTTTTGTGCAAATTTTTTTTTTGTGAATTGTCTAAGACATTATTTCCGACTACAAACAGATAAATTAGTTGTATTATTTTTTACTATTACTTTATATTTTAAATAATCTTAAAGATTTGTTTTCAAAAATATGATTATAATAAAGTTTAAATTAATAAATGTTATATGGTAGTTATCTACTAACCACCAACAATACTAATATTATCCAAATATGATTTAATGTACAGTTCATTTCTTACTTTATGCTGGCTGTAAGATTATTTCAGCCTACTAAAATCTATTTTGTAATATCTACTTTATCATATATTATGTTTCTACTTGTGCATGGGTCTATTTCTAATCATTTTATAATTAAATGTAAAGATAAGGAATGAATACCTGTGTGCAAATTTAGTGATTCAAATCCTTTCCGCGTTTTCAAAAAAGAATGTAATAGCTTGAGAAATTTAAGTAAAATGGGTATGTTTTATATGCAAAGATTGCTTTGCTAATATTTGAGAGAAAATATAGAAAATTTATGAGTAGATACAGAATGGTGGTTTCGCAGTTATTTGAAACATTATTCTCCAGACTTTTCTGGTTTTTTTTCAATATAAAGGACTTTTCAATAAAATCTTAGTATTCACTTTCCCTTAGTGTCATAATGGAAAATTATTTGGCTATTTACTAATAAAGAGGTTTTAGACAAAAATAATTGCATTGCTGGACTGAACTGAAGAGTGATTTGTATTAAATACATCCCTAGAAGTGTCTTCCAAATGCCTGCAACTGCTTCTGTTAACTTGTGTTCCCAGCTTCATTTTATTATTGGGAATGACCTTAATAAGTAGGCAGGATGCAGAAACCATCTATAAGGTACTATTTTATGGGCACCAGGAAGGCCAACTACCCAAAATTTATACCCTGCAACCTGTTATGGTCTCTGAACTCAATTATTAAAGATTTATTTCTTTGTTGCTCAAACCCTTTTCAGTCTTCTGAAACACTGTCAGAATGCAAACAGTCCTCAGATTGTGAGGTCTGAAACCACAGCATTTACTAAAAAACAAAGGCGAATATAAAAACACAAGTGGATTTAATCCACATCCACACCACTTATTTGAATTATAAGAACTGAATGTAAATAACATAACCAATTTGTGATCAAGTCTGAAATCAAACCCAGTACTCATGACTGTCAGTCTAAAGCTCTTGTTTTATAATGAATCTATTTCTACTAGATAAATATAAAATAAAGACCAATTTGTTTTAAATGCATTTTGCCTTCTGCCATATGCTCTTGTAATAGGAAGGAAAAAGGCTGTCTCAAACTTCAATTTGACTTCTCCATTATCTTCTCTTTACTCATAAAATACACACATGTGCACACACACACACACACACAACAGCAAAAAATAACCCTTTATCTATATTAATTAAAAGATTAAATTAAACCAATGGAGCAATTATTTGCTATATGTTATTTATCATTCACTTACTAAGTGACAGCAAATAAATTTATTCTTAACATTTGGTTCATATTTCAGTTCCTCCACTATTCGGTCCTAATTTTCTATATTTACATTTATTTAGTAATTTTATATAACAAAAATAAATTCTAGTTTATGTAACAAAAATTCTTATATATGCTGAGTTGCCTATAAGTAAACTTCAAAGTGAAATAAAATTCTTTCAATTTCCAGAGCCATTTCTCTTTTCTTACTTCAGGCTGGCTGTAAGATTATTTCAGCCTCTGAGTATGGCTGTCTACAATCATTCATGACGATATACCTCTCCCCACTCTCATTCAAAGAAGTCTGCCCTATGTCTATTGCTTACATGATATTAACCACTGATATTTAATCTTTCTTCTATATTAATTATATAAATATTGTCAAATATATGCTATTAAATAAAAATACATATTTTAGAATCTGGTATTTAAGAATTTTTTACAGCTTTTTTTTTCCTACAACTAACTTAAATATCCTGTGTGATGGCTAACACAGTAAGCCTTTATTTATTATGGCAGATAGATGCCTTCAATTATATTCCTCGAGCTACTCACTCTAAAGGTGACAAAGAGTTGTATCTTTCAGGCCAAATTCATTTGAATAAAGATCTGGTTCTAGGACACGGGTTCTGAGGCAACGAGCTGGACACTAGAGAAAGAAGTGATGGCACAAAGGTTGTGTTATTGCTGAAGCATGTTTGAATCCTGCTCCATGCCTTCTTTTACTTGTTCCATCAGTTCTAGCTGCCGACTCAATTCTCTCCTCCATGATGTACTTTGTGTTTATCGCTAATTCAAAATGTATCACATTGTATCATAATTTATGGCTTCTCTATTCTGTTAAAAACTTAATCCATTAAGTAAAGAGTTTTATTGATTCATCTATTTTCAGTGCCCAGGAAGATGCTTAGCATATAGCCCGATACATATACTGAACGAAAGAATTTTAAAAATGAAATTACGTTGTTAATTTTTGTATAATGAGAAATGATTAAATTGAATAAAAGACCAATGTGGAAAACACATCTAAGGATTAGCAAATGTGAGCATGTCAAATTATTCCTAGAACATGAAGGTATATGTGGAAATTGCCTAATTATCTATTAAAAATATAAATCAAATAAAAATTAAAAAGCTCTTTCATTGCCTTTTTAAAAGTAGAAATGCTTAGGTGAAATTCTATGCCAAAAGTCAATAGTAATAAAGGTAGATGGCCAAATTAACATATAAACATTTAACATTTGTATGTTAAATGTACATATATATGTGTGTGTGTGTGTCAGCTGTATAAAGGAAAATAAGCTTTAGTAGATTACCCCAGGTTGCAGTTTTTAGTGACTTCTTCATGCTAAGTGAATGTAACAGTACATTTGAATGTGTCGTATTATTAACGGTCCTAGAAAAAAGCATAATGGCTTTAAAAAGTTAATAGTGTGAAGAAAGTAGTACCAATTACACACATAATATATCAGATAATCTGTTTTTTGAAAATGAGCTTTTTAAATTAAAGTCAAGAATATGAATTAAAAATATAAATAAATCCAAAATGGAATAAATAGGCCTTTCAAGGACATAATTCTATATGTTTAAATATGATTTAAAAAATTTTTATTCATGTGCCGTTGCTTCATTTTTTTTTTGCTCACTCAGCTTTCTAGTTTGATTGTTGTTAATATTTTGATAAGAAACAGTGAACTGTGGATAATCTTTCTTAAAAGTAAATATGATTCTACTTCTGCTCCAATAAGAATGCTCAAGTATGAATAAGCACATCTAAATCCTTTAGGGGAACTCATTCAATGTGAAATTGAATAGATATTCTGATAACCAACGAAACATATCCTCTCAGAAACTAAATTCATTATATACAAACTTGAACCTCTTCTCCAAATCTTATCTCTGTCAATAGCAACAGCATTTATCTGATATCATATAGACACTATTCTGGAGAATTTTTTCTTCCTTCCTTTCTTCTTTGTACTCTTGCATATGTGAGCCTCAGTTTCCATATCTGAAAAAAATAAGATATTGGAAATAAGGCACCACACAAAACCAACTACCACACTGACATGGTTGATGATAACAAAGGTTAGTCCTCAAAATCAATCATGTTCACTATCACCAACACCACGTCTATTTGCAACTTTATGTTCCACACATGTCTACTGCACAATCCCACGTTTGCCAAGATTATTTTAATTTCCTTTCTGGATTTTAGTAACTATATTTTTAAAATAAACTTTTGTATCTGCCTTTTTCACTTTCATTTTATGTCAACTTTAAAAAATTGTATGTTACCTGAAAAATTTATATATGTCAGAAGCCTAGCTGGCAAAATCTAAATTTATGGTCTTGACATTAAAAACCTTACATTAATTCACTCTACCATATCTATGTTACTGAATCTTTCTTTATTCACCAATTTATTTATGCCTTTTTTTTTTTTTTTTGGAGATGGAGTCTCACTTTGTGACCAGGCTGAAGTCCAGTGGCGTGATCTTGGCTTACTGCAACCTCCGACTCCTGGGTTCAAGCGATTATCCTGCCTTGGCCTCCCAAGTAGCTGGGTCTACAGGTGGGCCACCATGTCCAGAAAATTTTTTCTGTATTTTTAGTAGAGACGGGGTTTCGCCATGTTGGCCAGGATGGTCTTGATCTCTTGACCTCGTGATCCACCCACCTCGGCCTCCCAAAGTGCTGGGATTACAGGCATGAGCCACTGCACCCGGCCTATTTATGACATATTTTAACTAGAATTTAAATTAGGCTGAGATTCTCAAAGCACAATATAATTTACATCGAAGGTATAAAAGTAAATATTACAACTACTTCAGAAAGAAACTTACCAATAATTAGTCAAATTGAAGATTTGAATAGCTACATTTTACCTAAAACACTCTTAGGAGTACACTTACTGGAAATTTTGGCTTCTGTGTACGATGATCAGGGTACCTGGCTATTCATTGGAGCATTGTGTGTGATAGAGAAAACATTAAATGCATGCATACATACTATTACAGGTAGGAGTATGCATCACTGTTGTAATAAATATAATGCAATATTATTTTTGAGAAATGCTTTGGAGCTGTAAGGAAAAATGGTATAGAAAGAATCATCCACTCCATGAGTCTAGATTTAGGGTTGTTGCAATGATCAGAAAAATTAACACAGTTTGACAGAATGGATAGGAGGAAGCAGAAACTCGATGGTCTTGATGGTAGTATGAAGGCTGAAGAGACCATTACAGTGACCCATGAGTAAATTTTCTGAGCACTAAGGAAAGCACTAGTCATGCAGATGTACCAAGAGTAGTTAGGGTACCCTGTATCGCATAAAAAAAGTATAATAAATTGCCAATTTTTAGACACCCAAGGATTTTCTTTCCTAACCCTACAACCTGTCATGGCAATACTATTACTTCTACCAAATACCCCTGAATTTGAAGGGAGGGATTTCATTGCAAAAGAGTTCCACCTATCTGGCTTATGAAAATAAACCTGAAAATGCCTGATTTCTAATAGGCATCATGTCTAAAATATTTTCCATGATATTATCACGGAAAATATCTGTTGATCTATGGTGATATGTTATATGTAGTTAATATCATATGAATGACAACATAATATATGCTATGATGATATTTTATACAATGATAATCACCAAATTTACATATAGTAATAATATCACAAATTGTTAACATTTATTAGGGGTTTATTTCGTGCCAGACACTGTTCTGTTCTCATTTGTTTTAATCAATACACTTAATTATCAAAACAACCATAACATAAGGGTATTCTGAAAATTACCATTTTACAGATGAGGTAAGAGAGGTCAGAGAAGTTGAACAATTTTTCTAAGGTCATACAACAGGTAGGTGGTAGAGTTAACTAGTATTATCAAGTCTGTCTGTCTCTAGACCACAGATTTTAAATATAATTTAAATTAATTTCTATATAATTTTATTCTTAGAAATTATATCTCAGAAGCATATTTTTATGTAATATGTGTTTCATGTCACTTAAGTCTAAAATAATGACATTGGAGTGTGTTTTGAAAACAGAGAATGAAGAGGCAGAGATTAGAAGGAACAGCAAATTAATGAAGAAGACAGGAAGGAATGTCATCAAAAGAGTTTAATCCCATCAAGATCCCCAAAGAAGAATTGGATACCAGTACTCTTTTTGCTTCTAACTTTCTACTCACATCAAGTTTTTTCCCTGAGTTAATGAGATATACATTTGGCCCTTGAACAACATGAGTTTGAACTGTACAGATCCACTTATACATGGATTTTCTTATGCCTGTTGCTCCCCTAAGATAGCAAGACCTACCATTCTTCTTTCTACTCCTCCTCCTCAGCCTACTAAACATGAAGATGACAAAGATGAAAACTCTCATTATGATCCACTTCCACTTAATGAATAGTAAACATATTTCTTCATTCTTATGATTTTAATAACTTTTCTTTAGCTTACTTTCTTGTAAGGATACAGTATATAATACATATAATATGCAAAATAAATGTTAATCAATTGTTTATATTTATCAGTAAGGCTTTTCATCAATAGTAAGCTATTAGAAGTTAGGCTTTTGAGGAGTCAAAAGTTATACATGCATTTTCGATTGTGTTAAGGGGCTCCCTTAACTCTTGCAGTGTTCAAGGGTCAACTGTACTTCAATTTTACAGAATATTTGAGACAGAAGAGAAGACCAGTGTTTGATGTAGTTCTTGAATTTGAGATATTTGATTTTCTGAAGTCTTATACATAATTTAATTATTTTCAAAAGCCTTATGATATTGATCATTTATGTTTTTGTTTTACTGTTAGCTTAAATATGAATGAATTGTTTATTCTACCTAGAAAAAGTATGCTTTCAAGCCTATTCTGTTGCTCCATGTATTAAACAAATAGTTTATATGTGGCTGTGGAAATGAGCATTTTTTATCTCATGTCAAAATCCTAACTATATTGTTCCTAGGTAGTTCAGATGTACCAAAAAGCCTTAGCCAGTTCTCACCTTTCATTGGTAAATGTTTTCTTTGGTTTTGTTCTTGTTTATTTACTTCCTACTCTGACCACATAAACCTAGCAATATAATCTATTTGCTTGTGTTTGTTCATCCCATTAAACTGCCTTTTAAGGGCAAGGAGCAAATAAAACCTGTAAATCTCAAACTACTTACTGCAATGTCATGAACCTGGGAATGCATGGTAAACATGAGTGGATGACAAATAGAGGTGTCGGGAGCCATGAATAAAGACAAGGACAGTGGGAACTTAGTACCACACAACTCCCAAGCAGCTTGCCTTACCCTGAAAGGCAAGTTAAGGCCAGGAAATCAAGTTTTGTGTTGATTTGCTCTATAGCATTGTCATTTGTACAATGTAGAGGGCATACTGCTTAGTATCGATTTTACTCTGATGATTGCTTAACAAGCACAGTTATGCCTAAATGACAGATGAGAAAAGTGACCCACCAAGGTGGCAGTGAGACAAAGAAATGTATCTACTGTAACGATGAAATAATTAGAATGAAATGTACTGCCCAGGCTTTGCCAGTATTGACTTGCTGAGTCAAACTTTAAATACGTCTTTTCTTAATAGAGGGAAAAAAATGAATCGCATAGGGATATCAACATACCTTTCCCGAATATCTAATTTGTTCTCGAATTTGGTTTCAAAATAGTTCTGCTAATTATTCCTATATGCTAAAATTGATATGGTTTGTCGTACATTGATTGCATGGCCATCATTATATTATTGAAAGTTCTGCTTTATCTGAAAAATAAAAGTTTAGGGCCAAAATAGTTTCTGCTAGTAACAGCAGAACACTTATGCTTTTGTCTCAAAGTGATATTTGAGTCTTTAAGACATTTTTATACCATACAAGTGTCACTCACTCTGGTGAAAGCACAAGTGTTAGAGTTTCCAATCCCAATAATAAATAATTTTCAATCATCTAGGGGTCTGCATACCAATCTGTCATTGATTACATCCCCATATAACTGGAAACACATGTAAAAGTTTTGTGAAATACCACATTCTTTTGACTGGCAATTTTAATTTGATCTTGTGCCATAATTAAACATTACTTCCTATATGGGCCCAACCTAAACTTGACAAAGAAAAAAGCCCAAATGCAGCATAATTGGTTGATTAAATACATTAAATGGATAGAAAAAAATGATTAAAGAAATGAATGTCCCAAGAAATAGGTTATCAGTAATATTTAGCCCAAAATGGAAGTTTCATATTAGTAGTAGTCTCCTCATTTTCTGAATTTCATCTTCAAACCCACTCAGCATTCAAGTTGATATTGTTTATCATTTCACTCTATTATGCCTCTAGTCATTTATTAATTTTAACCTGAAGTCTTTTATTTAGCTTATGATGCAACTACTGAAATGATTTCTAGGGAAGTTCAATGATCATTTTTAAAAGCGCATAAGACCAGTTCAAATAAGGCTAACGTTGAAATTTTTCACACATTTTTATTGTCCGGAGTTATAAAATTAATTGGATTTAACAAAGGCCCTTGACTTTGCAGAAAAGCTAAAGAGTGGAGGCACTAATGTTTGCTAAAGGTAGTGTCCATTGCTCAGAAAATCAGATGATGTGCCTTGCTAGAAAGTGCAACTAGCTACACACTAAAAAGAATGTGAAAATCAGAAGGTAAATTTTACAAATTATAATAATATACTGGATGTGAACAGGAGAGACAGTTGCTGGACACAAATATAATAACACAGATCCTGTAACGCATGGTGTGTATCCAAAAACAAAAAACAAAAAACCTGTACAACGTATTTTAAAATTTATGTAAACAAAACCAAAGATTTTCTTTTTTACCTAGTCCAAATGCCGTCCCAGCCTTAGAGTCCTGCTCTTTATAAAAATAAAATAAAGAAAAAGAAAAAAATATAATAATAATTGGTCTCTTTTCACTAGATGTTCAGGGAATGGGCAAACATGAGCGTCCAATAATTCATTTGACAAATAAATATTTTTGATTATTGTGTACCTAGCAATGTGCAGAAGACACGAAAACAGAATCATGGTGAGGAGAAAGAAACAGGTAGGATAAAGTATATAAAAGCTAAATTTTACAGCAAATTTTAATTTTACTAAATCCATGCATGCTGGGCTATCTTTTGGGGTGAGTACTGCTGTGTGTGCCTCTTTTGATCAAGGAGGGAGTAATGTTAAAAGAATAGAGATGTGTTCAGTCATATTAATAATTCTTGTTTTCCCAACTTATTAATTTACCTTCATTATTCCTGCTTATTATTTGGGAGTGGTTGGAAGACATTCTAATTTTCAGAATGAGATAGGATAAACATTAACATAAATCAATATGGTATAATTATTGCATGTGTCAGGCAATCCAATATTTCTGAAATATGTTCAAACTCAGAGGGCAATGGGAAAATGCAACAGCAAGAAGAATAAGTCAAGAATATTGACTTGTGTCACCTCTCTTTATTGACAGCTCATTGATTTCCTATACATGTGTATGTGCGTGTGTGTGTGTGTGTAACATATTAGGAAACCAGCTAGAAATATTAGTAAAAGCTATGGAAAAGTACAAACTTTTCCCTTCTTTTCAAACAAAAACAATGACATATTTTGGTTTTATCTCATTGTAAGTATCCACTGATTTTAACCATAATATTATGGGACAGTTGTGGATCTGTAGAGAAGAAGAGAGGATCTATTGTTAACATGTTGAAAATGCTGAAAGCCCATCTCCTCTATTCAGGAGTCACTAATATGATGAAAACCAAATACAAAAGTGTGTTTCAAAGGAGAACATTATCTATTGAGTATTTTTCAAAACATTTGAGGGTATTTATATAAGGGAAACAAATTTAGAAAGCACTAGCCTATAGACACACACACACAAGGACACACACATGCATGTGAGCCCACACGCACACACACACACACACACACAAAACCTATAAAAATTTATGAAAATTTCACAAAATATTTTAAGTATGATAAAATTCTGTTTTGCAATTTTATCCTTGTAAAATAGATAGTATCGCCAGTTACTTGCTACTTTCCCACTGCTTGGAGGTTTTGAATCAGGACATTTAAGTATGTTTGGGATTTAGGAACATACATATATATTCACAATCATGAAAGCATAATAAAATATAACCTTCTAAGATAACATATGTGGGAAACTTAAGAAGTTGGTGATGTTTCAGTTATGTAAATTTTATATTCCTACATACTTTGATTCAGCTGGATGTAGTTTTCTGTGTTCCCCTAGTCCTTCTTGCAAATTAAATCATGCATAAGCAAGCAAAGAACTCCCATTACATTCAGAGTTTTCTGTAATATAACAATCATGTAGGAACAAATTTGCAGTTTCAAAAAAAGTATTTTAGCAGAACTGACTGTATTTGTCTATCTTGACTCTTTCCATGTGGCCTCAAGGCTGTGCAGTTTCTAAAGTAATTCTCATAGTACATTTGTTGCTTGCTGTTGAAATTATCTTATTTATATCCCTTTTATGAGAGATACAGATTATTGGTAATAGAAACAGAATGAGAGAGGGATATGGATTGGGAATAATTGCTACAAACATTTCATTATTTGTTTATGGAGCACCTGTGCAAGCAGTGTTAAGTCTTCCCTACCACTTCAATACAATTTAGAACACTAGATTATAATAATAAATGGTATATGCATATTCCACTTTTTGGAAATATGCAATTAATCTGGAATTCAGATATACACAAACTTACTCTCTGTCTCTCTCTTTCTCTCTCTCTCTCTCACACACACCCACCCACCCACACACACACACACCATAAATCAATATCTTTCCTAAAAGTGATCTCTATCTGGTAAGTCCCTGGGTAGTCCAAAAAGTCTCCTTGGGCTTGACATCCACAGATGATGAATTTCCAGTTTCATGTCAGTTCTAGCAAGGTTCATGAAAAGGTTTAGGAAGTTTGCTGTCAGGCAATGAGATCACTTCCAGCCTGTGCAAGACTTCAATGCTAAACCAAGTTAAAAACAAACAAAAAATAAATAGGTAAGAAAATAAGAATGAATAAAGTAAGAAAAAATAGCAAAGGTAGAATTTGTATTGCTGTAAGTCAGATATCTCAAAAAGTAGTCTAGGGACTTCTAGCATTCACCAAGTTCAAAACTATTTGCATAATAATACTAAGCCATTATTTACTTTTGCATTCTCATTCTCTCAAAAGAGAAAAGTAGAATTTCTGAAGGCTACATGAATTTTGACATCACAAAAGATTAAAATACAGTAGATTTGATAATCTAGTTGTTTTTTATTGTCAGACTTTTGAAAAAAGGAAAATGACTCTACACTTTTACTAATATTTATATTTAAATATACTTATTTTCATATATTTTATTTATATTAACATGTAATGGGTACGTTATTGTTAAATTAACATAGAAATATTTTACAAAATTATTTTAATTTTCAATATGGTAAACATTGATGCATATAGCCACTTAAAATGTATTTGGAGTCTCAATAATGTTGAATAATTTAAAGTTATCTTGACCAAGAAGTTTAAGAAGTGTCATAGTTAATTTAAAAAAATCTATTATAGCAAATAAAGTAGTTGAAAAAAAACTGTGAAATTAAATGTCTAAAACTGATTTGCATTATGTCTGTATTAATGTCACGAGATAGCAATAATCTGCAGAATACTGTAGGAATTTTTTATTTAAAATTTTTCCCATTTGTTTAGAGTCACACTTAAAATGCACTATAAGTGAATCCATAATAAATGATAAAATCAAGTAGAAATATTGCTGTTGCAAATATGTTAAGCTCAATTGTTTGTAAGTTCATAAACAATTTGAACTATCAATTTAAGAAACATCATCCATTTAAATGAACCTTCATGAAAGTAAGACATATATAAATCCAAAAATAATACTATAGAGAGAACGCATTCTGAAAAATAAAACACGTAAGTTAAGAAAATATTGGTTGTTTAATAACAAAAATGGCCTCTACCCTGAAGTACAAACTAGCAACCATCCATTTGATTACTCCCTTTGATGTTTACTTTGCAGTTTTAACTGGACTTGAGCAAAATTAAACTTTTCACCTTGGAACAAACCTGTATGTCCCAAAGTTACACTGATTTAAATTTTATGGAGAGAAAAAATATAGAAACTGACTGAGAAGACCTAGACATGGGAGTTACTAGACAAAGACTTTAAATTAGTTATTAAATATGTTCAAAGAGCTAAATGCTAAAAAACAGAAATGAGAATAATCTCCCACCAAATAAAGAACAGCAACAGAGAGAAATTATTTTACAAAAATAAATTTAAATACTGGGGTTTTAAAAAAAATAATCAAAATTTATAAAAACTATGCTAGAATTTCTTAATAACTAATTTGAGTTGGTAGAAGTAAGATTCAGCAAACTTGAAGACAAATTAAAATTAGCCTTCTGGGGAGCAGAAATACATCTGAATGAAGAAAATTAAACATAGAAACAGTGACATGAGAATATCACAAAGCATCAAGCACTTCATCAAGAAAGTAATGGAACAAAAGAGGGACAAAAATGTCATAAGACATATAGCAAAAGAGAAAAGTAGTATGCATAAATCCTATCTTATTAAAAATTGAATTAACTGTGAATGATTTTAAAATTTCAATTAAAAGTCATGGTTTGTAATATTGAGCTTTATAAAGCGATCCAATTGTATGCTCTCTATAACAAATGCACTTTAGATTCAGGCATAAATAGGTTGAAAGTAAAAGTATGGAAAATATATACTATGAAAATCAAAACCAAAAGAGAACTGAGGTGGCTATAACAATATCAGACTAAACAGACTTTAGAAAAAAAAAGTTACTAGAGATGACATGTAGAGGAATATATTATAATAATAACATAAAGAGGAATATATTATAATAATAAAAGTGTCAATCCCTCAGGAAGATATAAGAAAATTGTACACATATAAGCATCTAAGAACAAAACCTCAAAATAAGTAAAACAGAAACTAATAAAATTGAGTGGAGAAATAGACAATTCAACAACGGTAACTGGAAACTTTAATATCCCACTTTCAATAATGAATAGAACAAATAGCAGAATGTCAAGAAAGAGAGGACTTATAAGGACATTATAAGCCTACTAGTCATTATACACATCTGTAGAGAACTTCACTCAAAAACAGGAGAATACACATTCATCTCTAATACACATTCCTCTCACTTTCTATAATGAATAGAACAAATAGCAGAATGTCAAGAAAGAGAGGGCTTAAAGAACACCATAAGCCTACTAGTTATAATACACATCTGTAGCGACCTGCACCCAACAACAGGAAAATACACATTCCTCTCTAATGCATATGGAATAAACAGGCAATAAAACATGACTCAGCAAATCTAAAAAGATTTAAATCATACCAGCCAGAAAAGATTAAAATTAAATATCAATAACAGAGGAAACTTGGGAAAGTCACACATAGGTGATAATTAAACAGGAAACTACTAAGTAACCAACTGATCAAAAATAAATTACAAGAGCATTTAGAAAATATTTTGACATGAAGGAAAATGAAAACACAACATGCCAAACTCATCAGATGTATGGAAATTAATGCTAAAAGGGAAATGTATAGCGATAAACGCACACATTAAAAAACAGGAATTATTTTAAATTAATAACGAGACCTCCAATTTAAGAAACTATTAAAAGAAGAACAAACTGAATCCAGAAGAAAGAAAAGGAGGTGCATGTTAACAATTAGCTCTATTTTAGTCCATAAAATAGAGAATAGAAATACAATTTAAAAATGAATGAATAGCCAGGAGTGGTGGCACACACCTGTAATCCAAGCTACTCAGGAGGCTGAGGAAGAATTGCTTGAACTCGGGAGGTGGAGGTTACAGTGAACCAAGATTGAGCCACTGCACTCCACCCTGGGTGACACAGTGAGACTCCACCTCAAAAAAAATAAAATAAATTAAAATAAAATAAATCAATAAATACTTAAAAATCAATGAAACAATATTTATTCTTCAGAAAGATTTTAAAAATTGACAATCTTTTAGAAAGATTTGAATAAGAAAAAAATAGGAGACTCAAATTATTGAAGTCAAGAAATAAAAAGGTGACGCTACTACTTACCTGAAAAAAAACAAAAAAGGATTGTAAGAGAATACTATGAGTGCATCCATGCCAAGAAATTAGATAACCTAGATGAAATAGGCAAACTCCTAGAAAGGCACAAACTACCAGAACTGACTTAAGAAGAAATAGAAAAACCTAAATAAACCTGTAACGAGTCTATATCCACAAATAAAAACTTAGCAATGCTGAATTCTATTAAATTTTAAAGAATAATTATAATGGCCAGGTGCAGTGGCCCATGCCTATAATCCCAGCACTTTGGGAGACCGAGGCGGGCAGATCACGAGGTCAGGAGATCGAGACTGTCCCAGCTAACATGGTGAAACCCCGTCTCTACTAAAAATACAAAAAAATTAGTTGGGCATGGTAGCGGGCGCCTGTAGTCCCATCTACTCGGGAGACTGAGGCAGAAGAATGGCGTGAACCTGGGAGGCGGAACTGGCAGTGAGCCGAGACTGACCCACTGCACTCCAGCCTGGGTGACAGAACAAGAATCCATCTCAAAAAAACAAAAAAAAAAAAGAATATTTATAATAAATCCTTTACTAATTTTACCAAAAATGGAATAAGACAGAACATGTCCTAACTTTATCTATGAGGCTAGCGTTACCCTAATACCGAAAATAGACAAAAGCATTACAAAAAAAGAACACCAGTATCGCTTATGACTAAACACACAAAGATTCTGAAAAAAATGCAAGGTAACTGAAACCAGCAGCACATAAAAAGGATCATATACCATGGTCAAGTGTGTTTTATCTTAAAAAACAAGATTGGTTCAACATACAAAAACAAAACAAAATAAAACAAAAATGAACAAAAGACAGTGTTGTAGGGTATATTACTAGAATAAAAAGAAAAATACCCATAGCCATTTCAATGACCAAATCCAACAATCTTTTATAATTAAAAAAACAGTCAGAAGACTAGGACTAGAGAAGAATATCCTCATTCAAAAATTGGCATTTGTTAAAACCCCACGGTTATTATCATACTTTATAATAAAATATTAAAAATCTTCCACCAAAGATCAGGAAATGGATAAGGATCTTCATTGTTGCCGCTACTATTCAAATTTTACTGGAGGTCTGGCCAGGCAATAAATAAATAAATAAATAAATCTAGGTAAGAGAGGATGTAGCAAAATTATCTCCATTGAGGGAGATATGATATTCTCTGTAAAAAACCATGAGGAACACAGAATAAAAATACTATTAGAGCTGATAAGGAGTTCAGTAATGTTGCAGGATAAAAAGATCAATATACAGAAATCAATTGTATTTTTATATGCTAGTAATTAACAATCCAAAAATGAACTTAAGAGAACAATATCATTTATATTACTATCAAAACAATTAAAATACATAAGAATATTTAAATAGATAAGTGCAAGAATTGTACACTGAAAGTTACAAAGATGGTAGTATGTCCTCAATTGATATACAGATTAAACACTATACCTATAGAAATCCAAGTGGCTTCTTTTCAAAACTTGAAAAGCTGATGCTAAAATTTATATGGAAATGCATAAGAGTAAGAATAGCAAACACGATTTTGAAAAAGAAGAATATAATTAAAGAATCCACACTTTCTAATTTCACTTCTTACAAAAATACAGTAAACAAAATTTTGTGATAGCAGCATAAAGATAGACAAGTTGAGCCGTGTAACAGAATGGAAAATCAAGAAATAAAACTACTTTTTATGAGCAATTGTTTTGATAAAGGTATAAAGAGATTACAGTGAGGAAAAACCTTTTTCAACAGATGGTGCTGGGACAACTGTATATCCACATGTAAAGCAATGAAGTTGGACATCATACTCCACATTATATGCAAAAAAGAATAACTCAAAATGTATCAAAGACTCAAATATAAGAGCTTAAACTATAAAACTCTTAGTAAGGCTGGGTGTGGTGGCTCAGACCTGTAATCCCAACACTTTGGGAGGCTGAGATGGGCGAATCATGAGGTCAAGAGATCAAGACCATCCTGGCCAACATGGTGAAAACCCGTCTCTACTAAAAATATAAAAAATTATCTGGGCATGGTGGCGCACACCTGTCGTCCCAGCTACTCAGGAGGCTGAGGCAGGAGAATCACTTGAACCCGGGAGGCAGAGGTTGCAGAGAGCCGAGATCATGCCACTGCACTCCAGCCTGGTGACAGAGCAAGACTCCGTCTGAAAAAACAAACAAACAAACAAACAAAACTCTTAGTAAATAATACGGACGTAACTCTTTGTAATCTTGAATTATGCAGCAATTTCTTAGATATGACATGGAATGTAGAAGCAACAAAAGAGAAAATAGATAAAGTGAACTCCATCATATTTAAAACTTTGTACTCTAAGGAATCTATCAAGAAAATGCAAAAACAACCAACAACATTGGAAAAAAATTGGTAAATAATACACAAGATAATGGTCTAATATTTTGAATATGCAAAGAACTCTTACAAGTCAATTAAAAGACAACTCAATAAAATTATGCAAAGGATTTGAATAGACATTTGTTCAAAAAATATATACAAATGCTTAATAAGAAAATGAAATGATGTTCAAAATTATTAGCCATTAAAGAAATACAAATCAAAATCTCTGTGTGATACCACTTCACCTCATTAGTGTGACTATTATTTTTAAAAAGGCAGATATATCAATTCCTGGCAAGGTTGTGGAGAATTTGGAACTATCCTACCTTGCTGGTGTGAAATGTAAAATAGTGTAGTCTCTTTGGAATATGTTTTCCCAATTCTACACAATTATACATTATTACAGTATGATTCAGTCTTTCCAATTCTAAATATATAGCCAATTGAAAACAAATATGCACACAAAAGTCTTTGTATTAGTTTGTTCTCACACTGCTATAAAGAAATACCCAAGGCTGGGCAATTTATAAAGGAAAGAAGCTGAATTGACTCACAGTTCTGCATGGCTGGGGAGGCCTCAGGAAACTTACAATCATGTGGAAGGTAGAGGAGAAGCAGCCACCTTTTTCACAGGGCCCCTTATAAAACCATCGGATCTCGTGAGAACTCACTCACTACCAAGAGAACAGCATGAGGGAAACCACCCCCATGATTCAATTATCTCCACCTGTTCCACAATCAACACGTGGGGATTATGGGGATTACAAGTCAAGATGAGATTTTGGTGGGGACACAGAGCCTAACTATATCAGTCTTTTATTTGGATATTCATAGCGGCATAATTTATAATAGCTAAAATGTATAAACAAACAAATGTCCATCCACTGATAAATGAATGAACAAAACACAACATTTCCACACAATGGAATATTTTCATCTAGCAAATGTAATAAAGAACTGATTCATGCTAAAATATGGAGGCAAGTTGAAAACATTATACTGAGTAAAAGAGACCAGCACAAAAGGTTAAATATTGTGTGATTCGATTTATATGAAGGGATCAAAATAGTCAAATCCACCAATTCAGAAAATAGGTTGCCAGGTTTGTGGGTAAACAGGGAGTTACTGCTGATGGGTACACGTTGTCTCTTTGGGGTCATGGAAATATTCTGAAATAAAGTATTGTTGGTATTTGCACGATTTTATTAGTACATAAAAACCACTGAATTGCACACTTTAAAAGGATAAAATTTATGTCATGTGACATATCTCAATTAAAAGCATCATATATGGAAAGCTGGATTTGGCCCAAAGGCAGTAGTTTGTTAACTCTTTCATCTCCTTATGTGAACCATAAAACAGGATCTAAATTACTAACCTATTGTCACTAGGTAAATTCCACAAGAGCAATGACAAAGATACTAGAACTGTCCTCGTTTCCAAGGTCTTTATTTTGAATCATCACTTGTTTAGATAGAATCAATCAGTTCTTCCTTCTACTTGGTTTGAGTTGTCACATGTGGATTTGCTTTTTGTTATATTAGAGTCACTCAAGGAAGCATTATTGCCAGGGTTCATTAAATTTTGAGAAAATTTTTCAAATTTTATTAATATATGAACTGTTAAGTCCAAAATGATGTGGCATCTTAAAAGCTTCACAATTAAGCTGATACTGAAGATATTTTACCACATCAATTCTCTCAATGTTTCCAAATTTTGGGGTTAGACTTTTTATAAGTGAACTCGATTTTATCCATTGGCTCTTTGAAAAATCAAAAGCCTTGGTTTAGTTGATGGATAGATTTTTTCCTCCAAAATTTTGTTTGGAAGATTTATTGCCAATACGTGATTGCATTATCTTATTGCTACCCCTGTGATCTGCCAGCCCCCCACACCCAAAATTGGACTGATTATTTCATCAGTGTTTCTAACTGGAAACTATTTGGCTCTTCTTTAATGGTGATGATCACAATTTGTCTCATCGTCTACTCTAATCTCCTTAGGAGTCCTAGATTTAGTCCTCTGATAAGACACCATGAAATAAAATAAAGAAAACTCTAATCTAC
This sequence comes from Gorilla gorilla gorilla, assembly GCF_029281585.2. Classification (NCBI taxonomy): domain Eukaryota; kingdom Metazoa; phylum Chordata; class Mammalia; order Primates; family Hominidae; genus Gorilla; species Gorilla gorilla. The sequence goes on from NC_073246.2 coordinate 21,859,712, forward strand.
AGACCTTACCTTAGTCTGCTCTGATATTGAATGTTACTTTAGAGAAATCTGAAAGTAGCATTTTTTATTCATGAGAAATTTATTTCTTGATATTACTGATTCACATCAATTTCCTTGAGAGCATATAGGAAATAGAAATGATCAGTAACATTTATTGAATGCACAAACTATTTTTTGAAACTAAGTAAAGTATTTCAGTATTGTTAGACAATTTCTGATTTCAAAAATATTAAAAAACATATATTGGATTTAATAAAAAGCAGTTTAATATACTAGCTATTATATGCAAGCTATTCATTATGCCACTCAATCAATAATACTACTCTGAAATAATGATCTCAGCTATACCAGTAAGGAAACTGGAGATCATATGGAGAAAGACAAATAATCAAAATTACAATAAAGATATGAAACATGAGCTGCTAAAAGCCAAAACAAATGATGACAGACCTTCCTAGAGAGAGAGAAAGTAACTTTCCCTCTCCGGGTGGTCTGCCCAAAAATGAATACAATCATAGGCTAAAGGAAGTAAATGATTGATCATAGATGACACAAACAAATGGAAAAGTGTTTCATGTGCATGGATTAGAAGAGTCAATAATGTTAAAATGGCCATAGTGCCCAAAGCAATCTACAGATTTAATGCTATTCCTATCAAACTACCAATGACATTTTTTGCAAAGTTAGAAAAACAACTATTCTAAATTTCTTATGGAGTCAAAAAATAGCCCTAATAGCCAAAGCAATCCTAAGCCAGAAGAACAAAGCCAGAGGCATCACATTACGTGATTTGAAACTATGCTATCAGGCTATGGTAACAAAAACAGTATGGTACTGGTACAAAAACAGACACATATACCAATGAAACAGAATAGAGAACTCAGAAATAAAGCTGCACACCTACAGCCGTATGATCTTCAATAAACTTGATAAAAATAAGCAATGCGAAAAGGACACCTTATTCAATAAATGGTGCTGGGATAACTAGCTAGTCATGTTTAGAAGAATGAAACTGGACACAAGATGCTTTAAAGATTTCAAAGTAAGACTTTAAATTATAAGAAACCTAGAAGAAAACCTAGGAAACAGAATTCTGGACATCAGCCTTGAGAAAGAATGTATTACTAAGTACTCAAAAGCAATTGCAAGAAAAACAAAAATTGAAGAATGGGCCCTAATTAAACTAAAGAGCTTCTGCACAACAAAAGAAGTTATCAACAATGTAAACAGGCGACCTACAGAATGAGAGAAAATTTTTGCAAGCTATGCATGTGACAAAGGTCTAATAACCAGAATCTATAAGGAACTTAAACAAATCAACTAATAACCCTACTAAATTTGGCAAAAGGCATGAACACACACTTCTCAAAAGAAGACATACACATGGCTAACAAACACGAAAAAATGCTATCATCACTAATCAGAGAAATGCAAATCAAAACCACAATGAGATACTATCTCACTCCAGTCAGAATGGCTGTTACTAAAAAGCCAAAAAGCAACAGATGTTGGTGAGGCTGAAGAGAAAAGGGAATGCTAATACACTGTTCGTGGGAATGTAAATGAGTTCAGACACTTTGGAAAGAAGTTTGGAGATTTCTCAAAGAACTGAAAACAGCTATCATCAAACCAGCAATCCCATTACTTGGTATACATCCAAAAGAAAACAAATTATCCTATCAGAAAAACATGTGCCCTTTTACGGTCATTGTAACACTCTTCACAATAGCAAAGACATGGAAACAACCCTATGTGCCCATCAATTGTGGATTGGATAAGGAAAATGTGGTACCTATTCACCATGGAATACTATGCAGCCATAAAAAAGAACAAATTCATGTTTCTTGCAGCAACATGGATGCAGCTATAGGACATATTCTAAGTGAATTAACGCAGTTACAGAAAACCATGTACCACATGGTCTCACTTATATGTGGGAGCTGAACACTGGGTACTCATGCACATAAAGATGGCAATAATAGACACTGGAGACTACTGGGAAGGAAAGAGGGAAGGGAGAAAGGGTTGAAAAACTATTAGATATTATGCTCACTACCTGAATGCTAGGAACTGTGAAGACCAGAAGAAATATTGAGAAGTTATCCTGGACCTTGATACCAACTCAGAAGAAAATATATTTCTGGATAATTGACAACCCTTGAGACTCAGGAAAGGAAAGTTTATGGATATATTTATGTAAAAGAAAAACTAAATTTAGGAAATTTTAGTGACATAATTAGTCCTAGTATTAATGAGAGAGTAGTTTCCTGTAAATGAATTCACTTCTAATGATGTAATACGATTCGGAATTGTTCAGAGAATGAACAAAAGGTTCTAAATTCACTTTTAGATAAACAAATTACCTCCAGCCAAAAGGACACTTACAGTTTTATTTCTTGTTATTTATGCAAAACTAGGTATGATATATGTGCTCTTTCAAACTGTATATCTTTGATCTGATATTATACCCTTTTTTCTTCCATGTGTCAGAGACAGATATACCACAAGGTTTGATTTGCTGTAAAAATGCTATTTGTTTTACTTAGTTTTACTTTACACCAATTTGGAGTATTAATAAGTTTGTTTTAGTTCAAATGATCGTGCATTAAGTGTTGATAAGGCAAAGGAAAACATTGATCTATCAACAGGACCAGTAAAATCTGAAAGAAAAGTCTAGCTTCGCAAATATAAAAACATATATAGAAAGAAATAAATGTAAGGAGATTGTTGAATTAGTGCATCCAGCATAATTAGTTTTAACTATTCTGTGAAGTACTCAAAATCGAAGTGACAAGGAATAAAATTATGGCCTTTGTTATCATTAGGCCATTTAAAGTCTCAGGAAATTACAAGGTGACAGTTTAGCAGAATGTGACAGAGCATGGACTTTGAAAGCAAGTAAGACCAGATATGGACATTGCAATTCATGTCTGGAAATACCTTTGATAAGTAGCTTGGCTTTTATAATCATCAATTTAATTTATTTAACCTCTATAGCAAAGGCGATAATATTATACATCATTTAAAGATTTTTGTAAAAATTAAATGAGACAACAATGTAGAGTGTGTAGGCTGTCACACAGCTTTTAGTATATATTAGCTATTCTATTATTTGCACAGGTTTCTATTATTTGTATTTTAATTTTGTATGACAGGTCATACTACCAACATCAAAAAGATGTTAAGGTTTTCCTTTTCTTCTCAGTCAAGGGTAAGTTCTTTTTATTTTTATTTATTTATTTATTTACTTTTTTGAGACTGAGTCTTGCTCTGTTACCCAGGCTGTAGTGCAGTGGCGCGATCCAGGCTCACTGCCAGCTCCGCCTCCCGGGTTCACGCCATTCTCCTGCCTCAGCCTCCTGAGTAGTTGGGACTACAGGCGCCCGCCACCACGCCCGGCTAATGTTTTTGTATTTTTAGTAGAGATGGGGTTTCACCGTGTTAGCCAGGATGGTCTTGATCTCCTGACCTCGTCATCCGCCCGCCTCGGCCTCCCAAAGTGCTGAGATTACAAGCGTGAGCCATCGCGCCCAGCCAGTCAAGGGCAAGTTCTATAACAAAATAAAGAACAATCATTGCATTATTTTTTAAAAAACAATTTGAGTTCTGAAATTTTTAATGCCAGTTTTAGGATATCTCTTCACTGCAATAGCATCATCCAGTTCTCTGTACTGCAGAGAGTATGTATTGCAACTTTCTATGCAAACTGCATTCACATTTACATATCGAATGCACAGATTTGATCATGCAACTTCACTCCTCAAAAAAGGAAAAAAGGAAGCCTAGTTTCTTAATGTATAAAATTTGAAGTTTAATACCTTTAGAATCAAATTTAATTATCTTCCCAACTTGGCCCCAATCTAACTTGCCTTCGATTTTCTTATGTCACTCCCGCCCCCATTCCTGTAACATATGGATAGTAGAATTTTAGTGGGATGATTTGGAAAGATTTAATTGCTTTAATATAAAGATTTCAGGCAAAATACTCAAAAGTACAGCCCAACAATACATATCTCTGTAATATGTGTATCATATTTTGAAAGCTACAGAAATAGTAATTTAATGTTACAAAAAGATGTTTTTATCCTTTTACTTCATAGCTATTATCTTTTAAAATTGTAAAAAATCAATACCCTAAGTCATAATTACATGGTTCTTACTACAATTTGTGATTCTTTTAAATTTATAAATTAAGACTAAATTGTGACTTAAACATAATGGATTTAATGTTTGTAAAATAAACAAATTTTTTAAAATATACATTAATATTTAAACCTGTTAAAGTTAATACTAAACATTAACTTTATTATCTAAAATAAAATCAATTCTATTATATTTATCTTTTAAAGTGGTTAATTCGTTAATTTTGTTCACTAAAAAAGAGCAAATTAATGGCATCCTCTACTTTAAAATGGCAATCTTAGTTTGATATTTATGTAACAACCTCTCACTGCAGTATCTCCTATAAATTATTAAAATCACTAGTGACTTTAATACTATCTATCTATTTAAGTTATTAGAGGCCTGGACACAATGCACACTCCTGAAATTCTGAAAAATATTAACATATGTGACACAATTATATTTATTCATATAAAAGCTCCTATAAGTAAGACAGCATTGTAAAAAGGAATATCCAAATTTTGGTTCAATTAATGTTAAAATAAAACAAAAACAATGAAAATTAACTTGCTGGAAAAAAAAGAAAACTAAAATTAAATATCAGAATTTAAATAAAACTCCAGCTTTTATGCAGAAATAGGCTGAAATGAGCAATGTGTAAAAGAGCAAGTGATGGGAGCAAATAGGGATTTGGTGCTAGCCTCCAGGATTTGCATAAACAGATGGGTTTCATACTATGGGAACACGTTGTGGACCCTTCAGGGCACCCCTAGAGTAGATTGTGTGTTGAACAGAATGGGAGTACTCTAGACAGGGTTCCTAGAGATGACAATTATGCAAGGTAGAGATAAGAACCTCTTCTTGTGAATAATTTTTGCTAGCACAATACGTTAGGAAGGAAACTTGTGAGTGCAGAGGCGAGATATATCACAGCTATGCCTTCGAGATTTATAAATATTAATTATGTACATATGTATACTTCTACTAAGTCTATAGAATAATGACTATGTCAAGTAATTTTAACATAATATATTTACTTTAATAATAAATGCACATCCTTTGCATTGATTAAAGATCTCTAACTCATCTGTATCAAAAGTAAGATTCTAATATTTAAATTAGGCCTCATTCTAATAACTTAAAATTTCATTTGTATATTCATATATACAAGCATATAAATATATTCCTAAGTGCATACTAAATATCTAATTGTTTTGATCACACATAGCTTTTCTCTTTTTCCAATATCAAAATGTTGATATGTGTTTGCTTTGTAAAAGAAAATACCTAGAGGTATACAGTATTGTAAAAATCAGTGAAAAAATATTTAGAGATAAGCTTTATGAATAATCTATTTTATAGAAGTTATTTCTTCCAGAAGTAAGATATTTTTTAATCACAGAAAACCTCCGAGTTAAGTATGTAAGCACTAGAGTGAGTTATGAATAAATAAAGCGGCACTATCTATAAACATATTTCATTCTTAAGGAGGAAATTTCTGAAATCTCAAAAACACATTGTTTGTATCCTTATGAAATAGGCTTAGAAGTAAAAGATAGCCTAACAATAATTTTTTTTATTATTTTTAAAGCTATGAATGCATTTTTCTTCCTTACATTGTATTTTCATAGTTTAGTATTTGCTTGAAGTACTTCAACAAAGATTGAGATTGGCAGGGTAAAGGAAAAGAGTGCTTCCTACGATATCCCATCAAAGGTAGAAGAAAGAGAGTGGTTAGCTTAAAAAAAAATTTTTTTTTTCATGGTAGATACCAACACAATCATCCTGTTATTATTATCTGTTGAATTGATGACAATTTTCAAGTGGCACTTAACACAGACACAAAAGTCATCTGTAGCCTCCTCTGGTGTTTACAGGTACTATGGAGTCACCAGGGACTTCATAACTGTGCTTGAGGCTATTATTCCTTTCATTAGGCTTTCCTTTTTTTATTATGTTTGGGCTTTGAGTTTTCACCGAAGGTCAAAGTATAACTTTCATGCTTGAAAGCCTGTTTTTTTGAGTACAAAGAAAGTGTCAGCTAAAATAAAACATCTTCCACTAACAAACCCATTTCTACCTTCAAGTTTAGCAGGACTTTTACAATGAAACTAGAGATAGATAAATTCCCTAGCTGGGAGAAGAAATATGCAGGACTGAGTTAGTTGTTACTCTATTTACAATAATATAATAATAGAATAATAGGTGAAAATAATTTAAGCACACTGTCATTCATATAAATCCCAATGTGAAGAATTTTTCACTCTGTTCTCACCATAATTTTGGTTATTTCCCTTTTAAAAATAGTAAATTTTATTGCAACATACTGTTCATTCCCCAACTGGGTCAAGCCTGGCAATTTCCAAGCAGGGCTGGTGCAGTTTAGTCAATGTAGCAAGAGCACCACCTTTACTCTTCAAATTGAGGAAACGGTACAAAACTAAGTCCACAAGAAGCAAAGGAGAGAAAAAAGTTAAAATGACCAACACAATTCCTGTGAATTTCCATATGTCCTTAACTTTTAAACTTCCCACAGTCCTGACAGGTGGGTGGTTTCCCCTACTCTTTCTCTTTTATGTTATGCTGCCTCCAAATTTAAATATGCTTTCAGCTAGGACCAAGATGGGCCTTGACACATGGAGTGCAAAAAAAACCTCAATGTCCATACTTCCAAGGGTGTTAGGTCCTAGATCTAAATGAGACTGGTCATTAAAGTTGTTTGTAAATGAGAAAATGTGGAAACAAAGTATAGCCTCATAAAATGGGCCAGAAACACTTTTAAATTGAGTCAGATCACCAAAGCTCACCAAAGCTAAGGTTTAGGGATAGGTTGCTATCCTCGTGGAGAATTACCATGTGAAATTCTCATGGTGAAATTACCATGTGAAATTCTCATGGTGAAATTACCATGTGAAATAGGAAGGACTAGGGCAGAGATGCCATTGAGCCAAGTGAAGACCATCAGTTTGAGTTAGATAGAGAAGTTCAACCCTGATCATCACAGAAACTTCTCAGGTGGCTAAATGTCTCTCAAAGATATATGGGCAATAGTGTGGGGGATGGTAACAACAACAAAAACAACTGCAACAACAGTAGGAACAACCATAAACAATTCACATTACTCAAACTTCTGGAGATACAGAGAAAACACAAAATTGAAATAAAAATGACCTAAACTGAAGTCTTGCTCCATCTATTACTAGCAAGGCAATAGGGATCAAAAGTTTGTAAGTTATAATAATTACACATTATTGTGGCCCATGAGCTAAAATTTGCTGACCTGTGTTCTATAAATTAGTAAACAAATGAAAAACTCTTATTAGGAGAAGTTGTAAAGGCAAAATGGAATCTTTCTCAAATAGTTCCAATGCCCCTGTAATCTTACTGCCTTCTTCACATTTCTATTTGTATGTACAATAGACATGTCAATCATAATATTCCCAAATCAGAGCTCCAGAGCTCCCCACCTTCCAACCCACTTCTTTGATAGTCTTTGTCAACTCAATTTCTGGTAACTCCACATTTCTAGTTGCTTAGGCAAGAATTCAGAAGTCTACTATGCCTTCAAAAAGTATGTCTTTAAAATTATTTAAGGTAATGGCAGATAGTTTGCACTTGAAAATGAAAAATTGCAAGGCGTCTTAGGACGTCTTAGAACTAGGATGAGAATTGGCTGTCAGACCTGCCTCATTTTAATGGCCCAAGCAAATCACAAGCTGCACACTAAGAAATGATGAGGAGAAAATACACCTTCCTTTTTTCATAGGCGGATCTACATAGTCTCTTGACAAAAGGAGTGGATACAGGAAAAGTTGAATAGGTAAGGATGAAAATGAAATCTACCAAAGGATAATTTAACCTCTCCCTCTCATGCTTATATTTATTCATGAAACAAAAAATACTGTCTACTCTGTGCTAGATTTGTGTGTACATCGTGGCAAAATATGTTTTGTTGCTTTTTAATGATATTTTTAAGTGGAAGAGTTAAATAATTGAACAATTTAAAAATCATGTAAGAAATATATAGTTTGTGATAAGTACTATGAGTAGATAACAGCATGCTCTGATTTTTTAAGAAATTTTATTTTACTTAGCCAGGTAGGTGATTAAGTTGAGATATGAAGGGAGAACACATAAGAAAAACTCAAGCAAAAATCATTTAAAGAAGATCAGTGCAAGTACATGTATACATGTATATTGTAGGGGTGTGTGTGTGTGTGTGTGTGTGTCTGTGTGTCTTGCGTATGTGTGAGATGGGAAAAACATGAACCGTGGCACCAGAAGTACTAAATTTAAATCCTGCTCTTTGTTTAAGTTCTTGGTGCTGCAATTACAAGTACTTCATACAATTACAACAAAAGCAAACACTGACAAACGGGATCTAATCAAACTAAAGAGCTTCTGCATAGCAAAACAAACTATCAACAGACTAAACAGGCAAGCTAAAGAATGTGAGGAAATTTTTGCAAACTATGCATCTGACAAATGTCTAATATCCAGCATCTATAATGAACTTAAACAAATTTACAAGAAAGAAAAACCCATAAAAAAGTGGACAAAGGACGTGAACACTTTTCAAAAGAAGACATACATGTGGCCAAAAAACATGAAAAATAACTCAAATCACTGTCATCCAAAAAATGCAAATCAAAGCCACAATAAGTTAGCATTTCATGCCACTCAGAATTATTATTATTACTATTATTTTGAGATGGAGTCTCACTCTCTCACCCAGGCTGGAGTACAGTGGCCCAATATCGGCTCACTGCAAGCTCTGCCTCCCGGATTCACACCATTCTCCTACCTCAGCCTCCCAAGTAGCTGGGACTACAGGCGTTTGCCACCAGGCCCAGCTAATTTTTTGTATTTTTAGTAGACATGGGGTTTCACCGTGTTAGCCAGGATGGTCTTAATCTCCTGACTTCATGATCCGCCCGCCTCAGCCTCCCAAAGTGCTGGGATTATAGGCGTGAGCCACCGTGTCCAGCCGGGAATGGTTATTATAAAAAAAATAAAATAAAAGGGTGCTGATGAGGTTGCAGAGAAAAAGGAACCCTTACACACTATTGCTGGAAGTGTAAATTCATTCAACCATTGTGGAAGACAGTGTGATGATTCCTCAAAGACCTAAAGACAGAAATACCATTAGACCCAGCAATCCCATTACTGAGTATATACCCAAAGGAATATGAACCCTTCTATTATAAAGACACATGGACACATATGTTTATTGTAGCACTATTCACAATAACAAAGATACAGAATAAATGTAAATGATAGACTGGATAAAGAAAATGTGGTACATATACAACATGGAATACTATGCAGCTATGAAAAAGAATGATATAATGTCTGTGCAGGAACATGGATGGAGCTGGAGGCCATTATCCTTAGCAAACTAATGCAGGAACAGGAAACCAAATATTGCATCCTCTCACTTATAAGAGGGAGCTAAATGATGAGGATACACGGACACATAGAGAGGAACAACAGATGCTGGGGCCTACAGAAGGTTGGAGGGTGGAATGAGGGAGAGAATCAGGAAAAATAAATAATGGGTACTAGGCTTAATACCTAGGTGATGAAATAATCTGTGCAACAAAACTTCGTGACACGAGTTTACCTGTATAACACACCTGCACATGTACCCCTGAACCTAAAATAAAAGTTTTTAAAACGGAATATAATAATACTGAGTGTAGAATCCTACTTGGATATTGAAGGACAATACTGAAGGATCACTTTTGAATGATCATAGACATAAACATTCAGAATACTACTCTATACATTATAAAAATTATTTAGGTCAACTGTTTGAGATCAATGTGATCATCATCTCTGTTTTATAATTCAGAAAATAAAGATTTGTAAAAGCTAACCATTTGACTACAGAAACAAGACTAAGATAGCTGAAACTGGAATTTGTTCCTGGGCTGTATGCTTAGCTACTGTAGTCTGTATCATTGTATATTACTTTAGAACATTTAAAAACCAGTTTGTATTTGTGTTATATCACACAAATAAAAGACAAATTTAAAAAGAGACACATTATTTTTCTACCTTTTTTTCCCTCACATTTGAAATATCTTCCGTGGACAACCTCCACTTTCATATCTCCAGTCAGAGAACTATGTGGTGCTATGAAATTTACATAGCAGTTCAGGGTACCACACCCTTTTATTTTACTCTAAATTTAATCTAAAAAAGTTTCTCCAAGAATTCCACCCTCAGTTTTTTTTTTTTGCTCTAATTGTTTTTCCCTAGCAATTCTATCTATTCTAACAATTAAATTAATTAAATGCTATTCTGATCCCTTCTACAACTGTACTTCTAGTATCAGTTTATTCACTGCGTTGAGAAGAAATGCATAATTCTAACAACCTGCCAGAGAGTTCCGTCTTGAAGGTCTAAAGTCATTTCAACAAGACCAACAGAGTGATAATTACTCTTTTCACTACCAAAACTTGTTCTTAATTCCCAACTTTGTATCCAGTTAAAAATATTAGTGCTGATCTGGCCAGGCGTGGTGGCTCACGCCTGTAATTCTAGCACTTTGGGAGGCTGAGGCCGGTGGATCACGAGGTCAGGAGTTCAAGACCAGCCTGGCCAAGATGATGAAACCCCGTCTGTACTAAAAACTACAAAAAAATTAGCCAGGTGCGGTGGCAGGCGCCTGTAATCCCAGCGACTCGGGAGGCTGAGGCAGGAGAATCACTTGAACCCGGGCGGCAAAGGTTGCAGTGAGCCAAGATCGTGCCACTGCACCACTCCAGCCTGGGCGACAGAGTGAGAATCTGTCTCAGAAAAAAAAAAAATAGTTAGTGCTGATCGAATCCAATTTCAGAGTTATCATCAACTTACAATTTTCCTTTCAATATATATTGCCATTTTTGGACTAATAATTTCTTATTGATGCCAATAGAAATATTGATTTCATATTTATTTTCTTGAAAATTTATTAAAATTGGCATATTTATAAGGCTTTTCTTTATTTTTCCCCCACTCCCATTTTTCCCACCAATGGCCCCTCACCACCTGAAACACAGATGTGATTTTATTTCTATGTTTAATGATTGTGTTAGACTAAATAAGTCCCTACAAAATTCAAACGTTGAAATGCGAACCCTGAATGTGATGGTCTTAGGAGAAGGGGTCTTTAGGAGATGATTAGATAATGAAGATGGAGACTTCATGAACACGATTATTGCCCATACAAAAGGGACCCCAGAGTTCTCTAGACCTCTTTCTTCTATGTGAGGATACAACAATTATATAGCTACATATGAACCAAAAAGTGAGCCCTCACCAGAATCAAGCCATGCTGACATCTAAAATATCAAGCTTTCAGAACTGTGAAAAATAAATTTATGTTATTTATAAGCCACCAAATCTATGATATTTTGTTATAGTGATAGGACTAATATGATGTTTTTCAATGATATCTACTTTTTAATGTTCACTGATTAACAAACAAATAGGCAAAGAAAACAAGCTTAACATATGATATATGATTCTCTACATTTTGCTCCCAAACTTTTCTGAAGTTTCACATAATGTTTCTTCTAGTATGGTAAGATTAAAACCATTTGCTATTAATGGTTCCAGTGAATTTCCTTAGACTCATCAAATTCCTTTAATCACTTATACATCATGTTATAAAATCAACTTTTCAAACAGTGAGTATTTGTATACTTAATTTTATTTTCTGGCCATCACAATTCTTATATTTATAATATATCTTTTATAAATATTTTTTCCTAATAATCATGTTTAAATCCTTCAGTACAGTCCACAAAACACCTACCTGTTTACATTTCAAGGCATGTTTTGTTATTTGTTTGTTTTTGATTTGTATGAATATTTTCTCAATTTTAAATTTATTTAAATTTAGTGTTATGGCATTAACTAAATGATATTTTATTGAAACTCTGAATGGATATAGTAATAGTGACACATGTAGAATGATATATTTTAGTTATCACTGTGCAGATATAAATATTCCTGTGTGTGTGTATTAGTCTGTCAGAGTGAACCACTTTGTTTTATGTACAAGACAGTAGTCTAATGGCAAATGTTTATTCTGGTACAAGTCCTTTGCTGGACAATTTTACTTCAGCTTTAATATATCAGTATGACTATTCATAATATGTAGTAATTTTACAAATGTGCTTGAGTAGGCAGCAATAATTGCTGCAATATGTTGAGAATTAAATTAACTGAAGATAACAAAAGTAGCAGGAAGTAATTAAAAAACTGGAACAAGAATGAATGGAGATGTTTTCAAAGTACCTTATAAAATGTTTAGTAGCCAGTTCATTTCTGAGAGAAACACATATTATAATTAAGAAATTATTCTGTTCCAGATGTATTGAATATTTGTTGCCTTTACTAATTATTTTGGTGTTAACAAATATATAAAAATAATCAGTTGGAACAAATGTATCTCTGGTATGCCTGCGAAATTCTGGTTCTAGGACGGAATAATTAATAATTAAAAAATTCAATAAATATTTTTATTTTGTATCTACTACACGTAAATAAATAGACTAAATTATTTGAGGAATTAAAGACTGGTTATTACTTGACCTAAGGAATAATGCTATTTACTAGGGAAGATAAAAGGCACTTAAGCTTGATGAAAATGACAAAGTAGGATGTTGAATGATACCAAGATATCAAGAGAAGATTAAAGAAGGGTATTTCACGGAAAGAATATAGGAACATGGCATTGTGATTTAAAAAAAAAAGCAATGTGTTCACAGATACCACATTCTTTTTCTTCCTTGGTACCCAACACAAGTAAAGTATACTCCAGCCTCCGTGGCAGTTGGATATGTCCATATTACCGAGTTTTAGCCTGGGGACATTTCCAGCCCCTTGCATAAAACTTCCCTTCTACTCCTCTCCATGGCCTTTCTGGAATCGAAAGACTCTGAAGCCACAGAAAATAGTGGAACTCCATTATGGAAGGATCTTGATTGCATGATGCCTCTGTTTAGTAAACATGGTGTGATAAACACCCAGTATAGTTATATGAGTCAGAAATAAACTGTGTGTTAAAATACTAATATTGGAAAGGTAATTTGTTACAATATCAGCTGATTTCTAACAAAGGAAATGTATTCAATTTCACACAAATTCATACAGATCATCGGTAAGATGAAGGAGTACAGTGAGAAGTAAAAATGGAAAAATGGGAAAGCAGACTGAAAGCTGATATAAAGAGAACCATATTCAGGAAAAAATAATTTTAAAATTTATTTTCCAGACAATGAGATAATGTCAGACAAGTTAGGATGAAATATGATGAATAGAACTTGTGTAACCAAGAATACTCTGGCAGCAAAATAAAGGATGGAGGATAAAGAGAAGATAACAGGAACAAGAAATCAGCAAGTAGTCCATGTTTAGAAGAACTAAATTACTTTAATTCCACAAAATAGAAGTGCAGGTTTAAAATAGGGTTAGGGATAAAGTTAACAGGCTTTTTAAAAGGTATTTGATAAGTCAGACAAAGCGTGAGCACCCAAGAGTTGGTCAATGATTCAAGGAGGAGCTTAGAAAAAGATAATGAGAAAGCTTAACAGAATAAACCCCCAGCAGGGTTGAACTGGTTTTGCTCAGGGATGGCCTGACAAAGATATTGACCCTTGATTCTCCCAGGCTCACAGTAAATTTTCAGTACTGTGTCAGGATTATGTTATTTATGCCAGTTACTTATGTATGATGAGTATGTAACATGGCCAGAATCTCAAGTGTGCAGTGACTGACAGACTGGCCAAAGTGAGATCATCATGTATGGTGCAAGCCTCATAGTAAAAAATTGCATTTTCTTGTGGGAAACTGGAATCTGGATAGTTCCAAGAAATTGAATTCTTATTATCTTGAGTCTAGTGTGAGTGAAAATCTTTGAATATCAGTATCATTTGTCATTAAAAATATGTAACTGTGCCTTTTATAAATCTTTTTATCACATCTTGGGAAATCTACATAGCAAAAAGAATAAACAACAAATCAGTAGAAAGATGATGTTTGTAGAGAATAATGGAGAGTTTACATTGTCTTTTTACTTATTTATTATCTTCTTTTAACTTTTAAGTTCAGGGGTACATGTGCAGGTTTGTCATATAGGTAAACTTGAGTCATAGGGGTTTGTTGTACAGATTATTTCATCACACAGTGATATGGTTTGGCTCTGTGTCCCCACCCAAATTTCATCTTGAATTGTAATTCCCATGCGTCAAGGGAGGGACCTGTAATCCCTGTATCTTGAGAGAGAGAGGTGATTGGATCATAGGAGTGTTTTCCCCATGCTGTTCTTGTGATAATGATGCTTTTATAAGTTCTCATGAGAAATGATGGTTTTATAAGCATCTGTCATTTCCCCTGCTTACACTTCTCTCTCCTGCCACCATGTGAAGAAGGTTCTTGCTTGCTCTTCACCTTCCACTGTGATTGTAAGTTTCCTGAGGCCTCCCCAGCCATGTGGAACTGTGAGTCAATTAAACATCTTTCTTTTATAAATTATCCAGTCTTGGTTATTTCCTTATATTAAATATCAGTGTGAAAACAGACTGTTACATCCAGGTATTAAGCCTTGCACACATTGATTATTTTTCCTGATCCTCTCCCTCCTCCCATCCTTTGCCCTCCACCCTCCAATAGACACCAGTGTGTTTTTTGTTTGTTTTTGAGACGGAGTCTCCCTCTACTGCCTAGGCTGGAGTGCAGTAGTGAAATCTCAGCTCACTGCAAATTCCACCTGCTGGGTTCAAGCGATTCTCCTGCCTCAGCCTCCCGAGTAGCTGGGACTACAGGTTCATGTCACCACGCCTGGCTAGTTTTTTGTATTTTTAGTAAAGACAGGGTTTCACCATATTGGCCAGGCTGGTCCCAATCTCCTGACCTCGTGATCCACTCGCCTTGGCCTTCCAAAGTTCTGGGATAACAGGCGCAGTCTCAACTCAGAAACTGTGGCCTTTAAAAATATATAACTTTTTTTTTCTGTGAAGTTTTCTCCGAAACAAGAAGTTTCTTGTCCTTCTTTATATATATACCTGAAACATTTATCTTCTCATTTCTAGCAGGTCCTTTCTCCACATATGAATCTATATTTGCCTTTAATTTCACTCTGCCTATGGACACTTTAGTCTAGGCATATGAATTATACAAGAGTATCACTTTTCAAAATACATAAAAACAAGCTATCCTCCCCTTGGTCTGGCACCTTTTCTACCTCCCTGCTAATCCTCTCATACGCACTTCTAGAGAGACTGCTTTATGCTTGCCTCCTTTATCTCCGCAGATACGGTAACTTTTCAATGCATTGTTCTTGGCCTTTTTATTTTCTCTAAACTGTTCTTGCAAATATATCTGATATGGTTTGGCTCTGTGTCCCCATCCAAATCTCATGTTGAATTGTATCTCCCAATGTTGGTGGAGGGATCTGGTGGGAAGTGATTGCATTATGAGGGCAGATTTCGCCATGCTGTTCTCACTATAGTGATTTCAGTCTCATGAGATCTGATGGTTTAAAACCGTGTGGAACTCCCCCCTCCTTCTCTCTCTCTCCTGCCACCATGTGAAGAATGTGCTTGTTGCGGGGCGCGGTGGCTCACGCCTGTAATCCCAGCACTTTGGGAGGCCGAGGCGGGCAGATCACCAGGTCAGGAGATCGAGACCATCATGGCTAAAACGGTGAAACTCCGTCTCTACTAAAAATACAAAAAATTAGCCAGGCGTGGTGGCGGGCGCCTGTAGTCCCAGCTACTCTGGAGGCTGAGGCAGGAGAATGCCGTGAACCCGGGAGGTGGAGCTTGCAGTGAGCCGAGATGGAGCCACTGCACTCCAGCCTAGGCAACAAAGCCAGACTCCGTCTCAAAAAAAAAAAAAAAAAAAAAAAGAATGTGCTTGTTTCCCCTCCGCCTTCCACCATGATTGTAAGTTTCCTGAGGCCTCTCAGTTATACTTCTTGTTAAGCCTGTGGAACTGTGAGTCAATTAAACCTCTTTCTTCATAAATTACTCAGTTTCAGATAGTTCTTTATAGCAGTGTGAAAACAGACTAATACAATATCCAATATCATACAAATTTCAAAAACGGAAATTTTCCTGTCATACAATTGTACTTTGCTGATAATATTTAACACTATTAGTTGTTTTTTAAACTTTGTTTAAATCTCTACCATTTTTTCCAGGTTTCCTACACTTTTCCCTTCACTTACCATGTGTGTGTTTTTAAATTGAAGTTAAAAGTAGAAAAGATAAATTTTGCCTTTGAATTGAAATATTTTGTTTGTTGACATATATAGTTTTCTTTCTTATATTTGAGTTTATGTAGACCGTTTTTCTTTACTGTTTGTCTCAACTCTTTTGTTTTTCCTTTACTATATTACCTCCTTTGGGATTAACCAAGTTTTTTTAATTCCAATTTTTCCTATGTTACTATCAATATACATTTTTTAACTACTCTATTATCCCAGCAACATGAATCTTTGACATATTATACCCACGTATAAATAAGAAAATTTACAACTTGTCAGATAATATTATGACCTTAAAACAGTTTACTCCTCTCACTATTTATGTGATTTTAAAAATTAATTTTATTTCTCTATACATTTAACACTTATGGGTGATCACCTGGTTCTTTTCTTCTTAAATATTAATTTACTTGTATTGTTACCATCTCTATTGTTCTTTATTTCTGTCTACATACTTATGCTTCCCTCCAGGATCATGTTCCTTCTGCCTAAAGTGGCACATTAATATTTTTTAAAAACAGGTCTACTAGGACATTTTTCAGCCTTGTATTATACCTTGCTATAAATTTTATAAAGCGGGAGGGCCCTTTCCTCTTTTAGGGAGTGGCCAACATTTAACGTATTTCAGGAAAACATTAAAAATTAAACAGGACAAGTACTTGTTTTTTTTATTTTTTATTATACTTTAAGTTCTAGGGTACATGTGCACAACGTGCAGGTTTGTTACATGTGTATACATGCACCATGTTGGTGTGCTGCACCCATTAACTCGTCATTTACATTAGGTATATCTCCTAATGCTGGACATGTACTTGTTGATGGCTTACTTTTATTTCCTTAATTTTCTTTGCTTTTATGAAACAACCAACAAATTTCCTCTTATCCTACTCATAACAACTCTCCATTTACTAGTATCCACTCACAGAGATCAAAATTTGACATATCGACATTATATTTTTGACCTTGGTATTACTTAGGAAATGTTTTGGTCCACTTTGGATTGCTACCAAATAGAGTGGTGATTAAGTTTTAGCACATTTTGGATCTTGACAGTGGCCCAGTGTAGAGGTGGTGACCTACTTCCCAGCAGGGCAGACTTGAAGTCCAGATGAATGACTGTGGTAGATGATGGCTATGTGGAGTATAAGAAGCAAACATTCTTAGTATGCTTTTCTTGGAGAGAAAATAGTGCAGAGAAAATACATTTTCCTGATCCTTTCAGAAAAATTCTACCTCTGAAGGGAGTGGAGGTTGGAGAGTGAAGAGGTTGAAGTCTTCCCAAGTTGAGTGTTGTTTTTTTCTATGGGTAAATGTCTTTCTCCTACAGTAAAATATATACACAAGTTAGATAACACCTATCAGTAATACCTTAGATTATTTCTACAATGTAGGCTGCAAAGCATTAAAGGGTCAAGCAGTTTTCACATTTTAAACAATTTTACTTTTACTTAACAAAAAATGGTTTTACTTATTTACGGTGTGGCATGTGATGCTTCAATAAATTGATGCACTGTGGAATGACCATATCAGGCTAACAAATTTAACATATTTATTATCTCACATATTTACCATTTTTTTTTTGCAGTGAGGCAACTTTTAAAATCTCCTCTCAGCAACTTTGAAATATATAATACATAAATATCAACTCTAGTCACTTCACTGCGCAATAGATCACCAGAAGTTATTCCTCTCATTTAACTGAAATTTGTGTCTTTTGAACAAAATTTTCCCTTTTCCCATCCATGTCCTCCCCATCCCTCAGGCTCTGGTAACCACAAATCTACTCTCTGCATTTATGAATTCGAATTTTTAATTCTGCATATAAGTGAGATCATGTGATAATTGTTTTTCTGTGTTTGGCTTATTTTACTTAGCATAATATCCTCCAGATTTGCTTATTTTGTTGCAAACCTTAAAAGCTTAATAGTATTCCATGCTCTCTCTGTCTCTCTGTTTGTGTGTGTGTGTGTATCTATGTGTTTCTGTGTGTATCACATTTTAAAAATGTATTTATCTGCTGATGGATACTTATGTTTCTTCCAAATATTGCCTACTGTGAATAATACTGGAGTGAATATAGGAGTGCAAACATCTCTTCACCATACTTATTTCAATTCATTTGAATATACCCAAAAACAGGATTGCTGGATTAGATGGTAATTCTATTTTTCTTTTTTTGTGGAACTTCCATAATATTTTTCCAAAGTATTTTTCAAAATGTAGACAGTTATATATACCAAAATATATGCATATATGAGTAGATATATACAGCATTGTGAAAAAGAGAACAAACATGGAGTGGGATCTATCTTGCTTAATGTTACAAAAAAAAAGAGAAGAAGGATTTTTCTGAGGAAATAATGCCTGTTCCTATTTTATGTAGTAAATGAAAGTTCTTCAGGAGAAAAAAACTGAAAAAGAGTAAGTATAAAACAGTTATGCCCAAAGAAATAAAAATACAAAATAGCCTGTGTTATTCCATTTGTGTCACTATAAACAAATACAGAGGCTGGAAAATTTATAAAGAAAAGCCATTTAATTGGCTAACATTCTGCAGGCTTCTACAAGAATAGTGCTGGCATCTGCTCAGCTTTGGGTGAGGGTGTCAGGGAGCTTATAATCATCACAGAAAGTGAAGAGAGAGCCACGGTCTCACGTGGAAAGAGGGGAGCAAGAGAGAGAGCGGGGAGGTGCCACACTCTTTTAGACAATGAGAACTCATGTGAACTCCGAGGGAGAACTCCCTCATTATTGTGAGGACAGCGTCAAGACTCATGAGTGATGTATTCCCATGACCCACACACCTCCCACCAGGTCCCATCTCTAACACTGGGGATGATTTTTCAACATGAAGTTTGGAGGGGATAAATATCCAAACCATATCGTAGCCCTACATGAAGTTTGGAATGCTCTCTGTATCTCTGGGCAGGTATGCCTTTCTCTCTGTCAGAGTGTCATTTTCTATTTCCATTCTCAACTCAGAAAGTGTGGACTTTAAAAATATATCTACGTTTTTTTTCTGTAAACTTTCCCCTGAAACAAGAAGTTTCTTTTCCCTCTTGATATATACACCTGAAACATTTATCTTCTCATTTCTAGCAGGTCCTTTCTCCACATATGAATCTATATTTGCCTTTAATTTCACTCTGCCTATGGACACTTTAGTCTAAGCATATGAATTATACGAGAGTATCACTTTTCAAAATACATAAAAACAAATGAGCTATCCTCCCCATGGTCTGGCACCTTTCCTACCTCCCCGCTAATCCTCTCATGCGCACTTCTAGAAAGACTGCTTTATGCTTGCCTCCTTTACCTCCGCAGATACAGTAACTTTTCAATGCATTGTTCTTGGCCTTTCTATTTTCTGTAAACTGTTCTTGCAAATATATCTGATATGGTTTGGCTCTGTGTCCCCATCCAAATCTCATGTTGAATTGTATCTCCCAATGTTGGTGGAGGGATCTGGTGGGAAGTGACTGCATTATGAGGGCAGATTTCACCATGCTGTTCTCATGATAGTGAGTTTAGTCTCAGGAGATCTGATGGTTTAAAACTGTATGGAACATCCCCCTCATTCTCGCTCTCTCTCCTGCCACCATGTGAAGAATGTGCTTGCTTCCCCTTCACCTTACACCATGACTGTAAGTTTCCTGAGGCCTCTCAGTTATGCTTCCTGTTAAGCCTGTGGAACGGTGAGCCAATTAAATCTCTTTCTTCATAAATTACTCAGTTTCAGGTAGTTCTTTATAGCAGTAATACTCTGGGGCATACCTAAGTCTATATATACAACTAACATGCTAGAACAGGTCTAGAATTGCTTTGGTAGATAAATGAATAAATTAATATAGGGTGGACATTTGCCTTTTTTTTGGTGAACTTTATACTTTGGGCATATACAACATTGCAATACAATTTACTAAAGAAACAAATCATGGTAGATATTCACTTTACTAACTTTACTTGTAATTCAACAACAAACCTATGATATTTTCTTTGTCAATCAAATAAACCCACCCCAAATTGAGTTATTTGAAGGAGAATGAATCATGCAGATGAATGGTGTGTTGTATGTGTCATGAGCTAAATCTCATTTTCAGAGATAACATTGGCAATGAATCTAGGGCAGTCTCTAAAATCTGTTGTCTGTTGGCAGTGCTAGCTTTGAGTTCTTAAGGTAGTGGAGGTTAAATCTCCTTTGGACCACGAATTCTTTGCACTATGATAAAAGGATAAATTAAATCCTAATTTGGGGAGACTATTTTGATGATATCTATTCAAATTCATGTCTTTTGACTCAACAAGTACACACCTATTTGACTGTATTATAGATTTTCTTGCTCATTAGCCACAAATAAGAATAATTTTTGTTTATTGTTTAGCAGGATTCTAAAAACAGCACATTGGTGAAACAGTGGTAACTATATATTCATAATACAGAAAAATACTATGGGTCTTACAATCTGCTATCAAAGGTGTGTATTTATCTGGAGTCTCAAATGGCAAAATAACTCACTTCCAAGCTCGTGTAGGCTGTTGGTAGAATTTGTTTTCTTGAAGCTCTATGGCTGAGGGCTCTGGATCCATGAAGGTTGTCAAATGGAGGCCACCTTTAGTGCTTAGCCATTTATTGTTTCTGCCACGTAACCTTTTTCATAAGCAGACCCTCACCAAAACATCTCAGTTTGCGTCTTAAAGATCAACAGGACAAGGAGAGCTAGCAGAACAGTTTTACACAGTGTAATGTAATCACAGATGTGCATTGCTTTATGTGTGTCATATTCTGTTGGTTAGAAGCAAGTCACAAGTCTAGCTCACATTCTAAAGAAGGAGATTACACAAAGGCTTTAACACCAAGAGATTGAAAACCTTAGGGTCTGTCTGCCACAACAGAAAGAATCAAATATTAACAGAGAAAAATATGTTCCATTTGCATATAGCACAGAGTGCCTAAAGAAAATACAGAAATGTGTTAATATTTATACAGGATGGTGATATATATAACTTAGTAAGTAAAAATCTGTACCAATTGCATTGCATTTTCAAGGGAGTCTTAAATAAAAAAAACATTCGATGACTAAGTACTAATGAAGTAGTATTCCTTGACTGTGACTCTGTGCCAATAATAAAATATTCCTTTCTGTAGGCTAATTTATTACTTATTTTTATAATAAAATATATTCTGTGTAATCAAATTGAAAACACGTATTTTCAAACTAGTGATATGAGTGGATATGGTGACATTTTAATGGAGGTTACCATGCTTTATATAATTTAACCGAGGATATAATCTTATTATTTGCATTACAACACCAATCTCAGTCCAATAATTATGGAATGGCATTATTTGTACACCTCCAGATTGTCACTGTTTAACCCCTCTGATGAAGTAATCAAGTGTCTGGTTTTCAACATTGTTTAAAATACTCTTAATGTCTCTAGATAGTGGAAATTAGGTTAAGCTAAAGCATCTTAAAGCTTCATAACATCAAACAGATGTTCTTAAAGCTTCATAACATCTTAAAGCTTCTTAACACCAAACACTATGATCAGGAGGTAGTGGTTCATGTCCACCCTATTTCCTCTTACCTTTCATGAACTCCATTCAAACATATGCATGTTGCTGAGATATAGTATGGTGCTTAATATCGCTGGGGAAGGAAATAGAAAAATAATAACTACATTGCATTGAAATATGTGCAAGTAAGTGTTCTAATAAAGGTGTAATATATTTTGTTGAATATAGAAAAATTGTGTAGTGTAACACATTTTCCAAATTTTCTGTCTATTGTATTATATTTGTAAGATTTAAACTGATGCTCCTTACACTGTAAAACAAATACTGCCTTTCAAAAATAACTAAAATAATTAGATTGTGTTTTCAGATGAATTTTCTGTTGCTCATATAATTAAAAAAGAGTCCAATAGAATAAGAACTTCCAACTGAAAAAGAATAAAGGCATTGCCTATTGGAGTAACATATATACAGCTGTCTCTTGAGTAAAATACTGGAAAATAAAGATGCAAGTACCTCAATGACATAATACCTAACATTTTCTAGCACATTATAAAATGTAGTCTACAATTACGTGTATTATTATTTATCTCCTGCAATAATGTAAGCTTTGTAAATGTAGAAATTTCTGTCTATATTGTTCTCTGATATAAAACTACTGTTTAGAGTAGTGTTGAATACAGGGTATATATATATATATATGTAACTTTTCCTAAAATTTCTAGATAGTTGCAAACTTTACAGTTTTAATAGTTTGTTTTTTAAAAAGCATAATTTACAAAGCATACATGTATGCCCTTCCTTCCTTCCCTTTCTTCCTTCCTTTCCTTCCTTATTTCCTTCCTTCCTCCCTCCCTGCTCGCTTGCTTTCTCTCTTTTCTTTTCATTTTCTTTCCTTCCTTCCTTCCCTCCCCCTCCCTCCCTTCATTCCTTCCTTCTCTCTCTCTCTCTCTCTCTCCTTTTATTTATTTATTTTTGTGAGACAGGGTCTCATTCTGTCACCCAGGCTAGAGTGCAGTGGTGCCATCTTGGCTCACTGTAACCTCCACCTCCCAGGCTCAAGCAATCCTCACACCTCAGCCTCCCTGAGTAGCCTCCTGAGTAGCCGGAGCTAGAGGAGTGTGTCATCACGCTGGCTAATTCTCGTAATTTCGGCTGGTCTGGAACTCCTGGGCTCAAGCAATCCACCTGCCTCTGCCTCCCAAAGTGCTGGGATAACATGTGTGAACTATCGTGCCCAGCCCAGCATGTATTCTTTTTAAATACAGCCCAGGTTTTCCCATTTACAGTTATTTGATGTTATGACTTGTTCAAATAATCAAGTTATTCTTAAATTTTGTTTTCTTTTTCATCTAAGCAAAAGTTTATGGATGTTATATCAACTACATTTCATGTGGGGCATGCTTCACTACTATATATATTTATTGGTAATTGGGCGACAGAGTGAGACTTCATCACACAAAAAAATCTAAATCTTTAGTAGTGTAATTTAAAAACAAGAATTTTATTTCCACACCAGCTTGAAGTCTGTGGTTTTAAAACAATTTCTTTTTAAGGTGTGCTTTACCTCACAACTGGGAGGGTCTGTCTTTTATCTCAAACAAAACTACATGGAGAAAAGGTACTAAAGAAAGACAAATGCATTAGATAAATATTTTACCGTATAGTTGTCAGTAAACCAACTTAGAATTATCCTGCAGGGATTACATAAATAAATAAATACATAAATAAACACACAAAATAAACACCTTTATGAACACTCCGACTGAGTGGAATATGTCTATATTCTTATAACTGCTTTAGTTCTAAAAGCCGGAGACACAGGAATCATTAAGAGGGGTTGAGTCAAGATGGCGGCCTGGAAGCAGCTCCTGCGCGCTGCTCTCACAGGGAGGAGACAAAGGGCTGGTGAACACTGACCCTACAAGCTGATATCTAAGAAACCATGTCGGACTCCATCAAGGCAGCAAGCCGACACAGAGAACAGAGAGGAGTGCAGCTGGGCAGCAGCCTGTCTGGGATAAACGCGGAGCCAGGAGAAGCTCCCCAACACAGGAAAGGGTGAGTGAGTAAGAGGCCCCTGAGGGCTTCACACTCTGCGCGGGAACCTGTGTAAGGTCGCGAATGGAAGACCCCCACCACCGCCCCCCTTCCCCCCCGCCAGCTTCCCTGCACCCTCCCACCAGCTTCTAAACTGAGGCAGAGAGCCACCGGCAATGTTGCAGAGGCAGCTCTCAAGTCCAGGGGGACCTCCACAAGCCTTGGACCCTGGAACAGAGGCACTAGTGCCATTTCCCCAGTAAAGGCTGCAGTCACAGTGCCCAGGAGCAGCAGGATTGTTCCCCTCCCTCCAGCCGCCAGCCGCCCCTCCACCCTACACATGCCCAGGGTTCAGCGCCAGCTTCCAGCCCAGCAGCCCCACGTATGCCTGAACTTAGCTGGTGGGCGCAACCACTTGTTCCAGGAAACACCCCTCAGAGAGCAGACAGTGAGGTAGTCAGGCAACGCCCGCTAGAGCTTCCAGCCCAGCTTTCCTGCCCCTGAGTGAATTCATCCGGCAGGTGCAGTCTCTTGTTGTCCCAGGAAACCCCTGAATATCAGGAAGGGGTGACTCCGACCAACCCCACCTCTCCTAGCCAAGCAAGCCACGCCTGCTAGAGCTTCCAGCCTAAGGGCCTTAACTCTCCCTGAAATCTGCTGAGCAGCACAGCCTCCTATAGCCCTGGGAAATACCCAGAGGGCGGGGTGAACAGCTCCACCATCCCCGTCTTTAGCAGACGAATGGACCACACTCGCTAGAGCTTCCAGCCCAGCAATCTTGCTTCTGCCTGAATTTGCATGCGCAACCGTGTGTTCTCCTGGGAAGCACCCGGACAGCAGATTAGGTGACCCCCACCCACAACACCCCTGCAGATCCCAGCCAACCAGGACTTGTTGGCTTGGGCAGTACCCACGCAGAGAGAAGCCCTAACTTTCAGATCACTGAGAGGTGAGGTGCCCAGCTTTGCAGGCTGGTTGAGAAGCAGGCATGTGTCTCCCTCCCAGCATCCAGTGGGTAAGGATATGATTTGTCTGCCCACCAGCCTCTGCCTTAGTGAACCCCGTGGGCCAGAAAACCTAGCAAAATAAACCTAGGCACAGAGTCAGTAAATGGAGGAGGTTCCTCCAAGGCCCAGAAGCGGACTACGTGAGGGAGTCATCACTCTCTTCCCCTGCACCACAGAACTCTACTGACCAACTGCAGAGGAAGAGCCTCTCTGCTGCCTAACCTCCCCATGTCTTTGGCTTATGTTCTTATTCCTTTGACATTTTTATTTTTTTATTTTTTATTTTTATTATTATACTTTAAGTTCTGGGATACGTGTGCAGAACGTGCAGGTTTGTTACATAGGTATACACTTGCCATGGTGGTTTGCTGCACCCATCAACCCGTCATCTACATTAGGTATTTGGCCTAATGCTATCCCTCCCTAGCCCCCCACCCCCAAACAGGCCCCAATGTGTAATGTTCCTCTTCCTGTGTCCACGTATTCTCATTGCTCAACTCCCACTTAGGAGTGAGAACATGCCGTGTTTCATTTTCTGTTCCCACGTTAGTTTGTTGAGAATGATGGTTTCCAGCTTCATCCATGTCCCTGCAAAGGACATGAACTCACGCTTTTTTATGGCTGTATAGTATTCCATGGTGTATATATCCTACATTTTCTTTAACCAGTCTATCATTGATGGGCATTTGGGTTGGTTCCAAGTCTTTGCTTTTGTGAACAGAGCTGCAATAAACATACGTATACATATGTCTTCACAATAAAATGATTTAAAATCATTTGGGTATATACCCAGTAAGGGGACTGTGGGTCAAACGGTATTTCTGTTTCCAGATCCTTGAGGAATTGCCACACTGTCTTCTACAATGGTTTAACTAATTTAAACTCCCACTAACAGTATAAAACTGTTATTTCTCCATATCTTCTCCAGCATCTGTTGTTTTCTGGCTTTTTAATGATTGCCATTCTAACTGGCATGAGATAGTATGTCATTGTGCTTTTAATTTGCATTTCTCTAATGACCAGTGATGGTGAGCTTTTTTTCATCTGTTTGTTGTCCACATAAATGTCTTCTTTTGAGAAGTGTCTGTTCATATCCTTCTCCCACTTTTTGATGGTGTTGTTTGTTTCTTCTTATAAATTTGTTTAAGTTCTTTGCAGATTCTGGATACTAGCCCTTTGTCAGATGGATAGATTGCAAAAATTTTCTCCTATTCTGTAGGTTGCCTATTCACTATGATGATAGTTTCTTTTGCTGTGCAGAAACTCTTTAGCTTAATTAGATCCCATTTGTCAATTTTGGCTTTTGATGCCCATGCCTATGTCCTGAATGGTATTGCCTAGGTTTTCTTATAGGGTTTTTATGGTTTTAGGTCTTACATGAAAGTCTTTAATCTATCATGAGTTATTTTTTGTATAAGGCATAAGGAAGAGGTCCAGTTTCAGTTTTCTGCATATGGCTAGCCAGTTTTCCCAACACCACTTATTAAATAGGGAATCCTTTCCCAATTGCTTGTTTTTGTCAGGTTTGTCAAAGATCAGATGGTTGTAGATGTGGGACGTTATTTCTGAGGACTCTGTTCTGTTCCATTGGTCTATATACCTGTTTTGGTACTAGTACCATGCTGTTGTGGTTACTGTAGCCTTGGAGTATAGTTTGAAGCCATGATCAAGTTGGCTTCATCCCTGGGATGCAGGGCTGGTTCAACATATGCAAATCAATAAGTGTAATCCATCACATAAACAGAACCAATGACAAAAACCACATGATTATCTAAATAGGTGCAGAAAAGGCCTTCGACAAAATTCTACAGCCCTTCGTGCTAAAAACTTTCAATAAACTAGGTATTGAAAGAATGTATCTCAAAATAATAAGAGCTATTTATAACAAATCCACAGCCAATATCATACTGAATGGGCAAAAGCTGGAAGCATTCTCTTTGAAAACCAGCACAAGACAAGGATGCCCTCTCTCACCACTCCTATTCAACATAGTATTGGAAGTTCTGGCCAGGGCAATCAGGCAAGAGAAAGAAATAAAGGGTATTCAAATAGGAAGAGAGGAAGTCAAATGGTCTCTGTTTGCAGACGACATGATTGTATATTTAGAACACCCCCATCGCCTCAGCCCCAAATCTCCTTAAGCTGATAAGCAACTTCAGCAAAGTCTCAGGGTACAAAATCAATGTCAAAAATCACGAGCATTCCTATACACCAATAATAGACAAACAGAGAGCCAAATCATGAGTGAACTCCCATTCACAATTGCTACAAAGAGAATAAAATACATAGGAATACAACTTAGAAGGGATGTGAAGGACTTCTTCAAGGAGAACTACAAACCACTGCTCAAGAAAATAACAGAGGACACAAATGGAAAAACATTCCATGCTTATGGATAGGAAGAATCAATATCGTGAAAATGGTCATACTGCCCAAAGTAACATAGATTCAGTGCTATCCCCATCAAGCTACCATTGACTTTCTTCACATAACTAGAAAAACAACTACTTTAAATTTCATATGGAACCAAAAAAGAGCCTATATGGTTACAATATAGGCTAAGAGAATCCTAAGCAAAAAGAACAAAGCTGGAGGCATCCCTTGACATTTTTATTTGCAGAGCATAAGTGTTTAATTTTAATCAAATCTAAATAATCAATTATTTTTTTTTCATGGAGCATGCTTTTGGAGTAGTTTCTGAAAAGTCACTGCCATGTCACAACTGATAGAGTTTCTCTGTGCTATCCTCTAGGAGTTTTATTGTCTTGTTTTTTACATTTAGGTGTATGAAAAATACATCTAGAGGTAATTTTTGTGAAAGGTGTATGGTCTGTGTCTAGATTAATATTTTTGCGTGTGAAGGTCTAGTTGTTCCATCACCATTTATTGAAAAGATTACCCTTTCATCACTTTTATTACTTTTGCTCCATTGTCAGAGATCAGTTGATGATATTTGTATGGTTTCATTTTTGGGCTATTATGTTCCATTGATATATTTGTCCATTCTTTCACCAATTCCACACTGTCATGATTACTTTAGTTTAATAATGAATCTTAAAGTAAGGTAATGCCAGTCTTCCAACTTTGTTCTCCTTTAATAATTTGCCATCCAATTTTCCTCTTTTGTCTCTCAATACAAGCTGAAGAATCAGTTTGTGATACCCACAAAGAGCCTGCTACGATTTCTATTGGGATGGCACTCAATCAAGTTGAGAAGAACTGACATCTTAACAATATTGAGTTGTCCTATCTATTCACATGGAATAGCTCTCTGCTTATTTAGTTTTTCTATAATGTATTTTATCAGAGTTATGTAGCTTTCTTCATATAGATCTTGTACATTTCTTAAACTTATATATGCATAAGGATTTATTTTGGGGAGGTACAAAAGTAAATGGTATTTTATTTTTATTCTTAAATTGCACTTGTTCATTTCCGGTAAATAGGAAAGCAGTTGGCCTTTGTATATTAATCATGTACCCTGCAACCTTGCTATAATGACTTGTTAGTTTCAGGAGTCTTTTGACTGTTCTTTTATATTTTCTACATAGATAATAATGTCGTCTACATCTGAAGATAGTTTTCTTTCTTTCCAATCTGTAACTATATGTCTTGTCTTGTCTTACCAGATTAGTGAGGGCTTCCGGTATGATGTTGTAAAGAAGCGGTAAATGGACATCCTTGCCTTGTTATTGATCTCAGCAGCAAGTCTGTGTGTATTTTTCAAAATTCTTTGTATCTGAATTTTGGAAGAAAAAACTTTGAAGCTTCCACATAGGTTTTAGTCACTGAATAAAGTTGTATTTTGTACTGCAATAAATTAAATAGGTTACTAAAAGCTTGCAATTTATATCAAATCTAGTGATAGCTAACTTTTACATAGTGCTTACTATATGCCAAAAAGTCTTCTTAAAGATTCACATGTACTGATTCATCTAATATTGTGTTATTATTTTTCTAGTAATCAGCTAAGACACCAGGAGCAGGTGGAGGTTTAGTAAGTTGCACAGCCACTTTGCTACAGAGCCAGCTTGCAGAATCAGGGAGTCTGGAAACGAAGTCTATGTGCTTGACTATGAGATTATAGACTATTGCATCAAAATTTCTGCCTTCCAATGTTTTGTAATGTATTCATAAAGTTAATGTATGTAAAAATTAAAGGATTTTAATATGATTTTGTTAATAAATAACAATATTTAATGCTGTAAGAATTTCAACATGGATAAAACATACTTTTTACCATTCAATAGAAAGATGTAGATTAGTCATTACATTTGAGGGAGTGGGAAAAGAAGAAGAGAAAGTATTGATGAGCAGGCTCTACATTATGAACTAAGAAGAGTTAGATGGATAATGGGGTAAATCATTAGAAAACAGATGAATTGTTCAAATGGTGTAAGGATGAGATAATATTAACTGTATCATTTCTATTGAGATAAATAGAGATAAATATCCATATACTTTGGTATTGTGATTGGTGTTTTTAAAACACAAAATAAAAGACACAAAAGTCAATGGTAGAAGTTTATCCCTCTGACTTCATTTTCAAATACTTTAATTTACACGTATTAAAATTATAAATATAATAGTAAAATTATAAATAGAGAAAAATACTAGCAGCATATGTTACAAAAGGTTAATATCATTTATTTATACATAATTAAAATAATAAGCCAATAAAAATGAAGATCAACATAGCAATGGAAAAATAATCAAAACCTACCAACATTATGTATTGTTGAATTACATAGAATTTAAAAAGAAAAAAATTAAATTTACTTTTCAGTTAAATCTAAACTTGTTTCTTAGAATATAGGAAAATAACTTTGTTATCTTACACCATAACTAAAAGTATATATATAAAGCAGTGATATCAATGCAAGTTTCACAGAATTATCTTTTCAGATAAATAAATGCCTCCAGTATAAGCTAATAGATATTTAAGGTTAAAGTTATTCAGAATTTTTGTTGAATATAGATGTTTAAAAATATACTTAGCATGTGTAAGATTTCCAAAGAGGTAGCATTCTTAAGAATTATGTAAACACTGAAAATCATTAAATAATTCAGGTTCCTAGTTATGCAACCTAAAACAAGATACTTAAACTTTGTGCTTCAATTTCAACTGCAAAATAAGTATATAGTAATTATATAAGTATGTAGTAATTCCCATTTCAAAGATTTGTTGTAAGAATTGTGTTTTAATATGTATAAAGTTTTTAGGACAGTGGTTAGCACTAGTTACCTATTCAAGAATTACCTGTTATTTTATGGCATATTTGTTACATTTAAAAATGATTAGTATTGTAATTAGTTATTTCAGGAACTCAGAACAGCCAACATAGAGTGAGCTGAAAGGAATAAGTCTTTTTGTGTTTCAGTTTGTCCACATACACAACAAAGTTTTTTCCTACAAATCATTTATGAATTTGTCCTTTCCTATTTAAACTTCCATTAACCTCCAGGCTGAAGTCCAAGCCCCTTCCCTTGGCCTCCTCCAAATAGCATCAATATTTCAGTATCACTTTATCTCTTATCATTTATTTCTCCTTACCTTGGTAATATCCATAGGACATTTCTCATGTTCCCCAGATTTATCACATTCTTTAAAACTCTATGCTTCTCCAATACTATTTATTCTATTTGTAATACTTTTTTTTCTAGATCATATTCTCCACTTAAAAGTCTATTTGCCCTTAAAGACATAGATTTTATGCCATCTCTTCTGAGAAGTCACATATTGCTTCCATTCAGGTTAAATCTCTTCTCCTATAGATTGTGAACACTGTAAGAACCTGTGATGACCTGATTTGCATTTTCACTTTGTGTCTGCATTATCCTTTGAACATCTCCAATCTTGATTTGTTTCAAAATGTTTGATTTTTAAATTTAATTTTATTTATTCATAATAACAAAATAAAATTATAATCAGTAATATAATTTCTAAATGAATAATATTAAAATTAAAACTGATTCATTTAGCTGGGCATGGTGACTCACGCCTTTAATCCTGGCACTTTGGGAGGCTGAGGCAAGTGGATTGCCTGAACTCAGGAGTTTGAGACCAGCCTGGGCAACATGGTGAAATCCCATCTCTACTAAAAATACAAAAAATTAGCTGGGCATGGTAGTGTGCGCCTGTAATCCCAGCTACTCGGGAGGCCGAGGCATGAGAATTCCTTGGACCTGGGAGCGGAGCTTGCAGTGAGCCGATATTGTGCCACTGCACTCCAGCCTGGGCGACAGAGTGAGACTCTTTCACAAAAAAAAAAAAAAAAAAAAAATTTGATTCATTTAACAAGATGAGTAATTTAAGAATTTTATAATTTAAACATCTGTGTGGTATGACAATTAAAATAATATATTTATCAATCAGGTAATGTAACTATGAAATTTTTAGTCTAACATTCTTCAGTATTCTGCAGTTTTTTTGGAGATTTTATTACCATACTACAGCTATCTATGCAATAAGAAAAAGATGGAGAAAAGTTAAATGTTATTACAAGATTATTGATGTGGAGATTTAAACCTTTGATGGACAAAAGTACACACAATTTTTGTAATACAGAACATTTGAAATAATCACTGAGGCCACTCATATATTGTAACACATTTTCCTTCCCTATGGCCCTCAAAGTAACAATATTAATAGCTAAATTTATCTTCCATTTGAATGTGGAATATAGACATTACCTCCAAGGTAATGTGCTTCATGACAGTGTTAAGAGAACAAAGATGATACAACATTGCATAACCAAATACAGGTCAGAATTTGTTTAAGTGTGAAGAGATTAAATGATAGCTAAAGAAAAACCAGTTAGGTACCAAACATAGTAATCTAGAATTGAATTACTTTGTGAAATGAAAATATCGTTGTGGAATGCTTGAGATCATAGTGCAGTAAAGCAAAATCATAAGCTTCTCAGTCAATTATGTAATAAATGTGAATGATTGCTAATCCCTAGAATACAGAATTTTGGGGATATGTTTCATGACACATGTGGAAGGTTTGTTTTTTTAACTGCAATACTCAAATAAGTTTGCAAGATATAAGTGCAATAAATGATATTTAGAGAAAGAAAATATGGTGTAACCGTGTGAAATTTTAAGCATATGACAAACGTAATTTTTGTGATCCTGATTAGGAACTATGCTGAAGCTGCTAAATAATAACATGATCACATAGAAAATTACAAATATGAGACGATAAAGTGGAAATGATGTATTAGTTTTCAGATTCTACTATAAATAACCCTTATGTTTTATTTGTATAATAATAAATCCCAAGACAGGAAAGCTGTGAGGATTATAAAAAAAAAAAAATCTGTGATAGAGAACCCAGCATGGATCCAAAAGCATCTGAACTGGACCTTTTTAAATATATAAAATATAGGTTGTTATTTCTTTTAACAAGAGCATATTGGTGTCATAATAAATAAGATCAAGCTTAGAAATCAGTATGGGCTCCCAGCTGAATGACTTTCACTGTTAATATTTTCAGAATGAGAACAGTTGGTGCCTGAGCTTAAATAGTGTGTTTCTTTCTTGCCATTGCTTGAAGTGTCATAAATAGCTGTAGTGGCAAACACCACAAAGGAAGCTGAGAGGAAGCTGTTAACGCTTCATTATTGGAGGGGGTGGTAAAAAGGGAGTAAGGGAGTGGCACTCTATGTTTCAGCCTAGTGAAATTAATCTAACAGATTTTAAAATAAAATATATTCTGCTTAATATATTAATAGAATTAATATATCAAATAGTTTTATACAATAATAAGCTTTTACTGTATCACTAAAGGGAAAAATCAATCCTAACATTAAAGAAAATCAAGGCATTCTGCACATTGCTCCACACCTATAGAAAACTTGGAAAAATTATGCATAGGATTGCTGATGAAGGGCCACAAAAATGAAATGAGATTTTTGACTCTTTTTGAAATAATTCAGATTTTCAGTCTGTATTAAAATATGGAAATTCTGGCACAAAATACAATGAACACTGAGAGACAGTTATATTGAGAATTTTCAAGGAACTACTTCTTAATGTATAGCATGTTATGATTTCAAAATCATGATTCTTTTTATTCATAATGACTGGTTTAAGCCTTCATTTTCTTTCCAGATTCTCTTTCGAAAGCTTAAATTAGATAGAAAGAAACATTGAAACCTGAAGAACTGTTATACTTTCTAGGAGTAGATACTTTTGTACCATTAAAATCTTTGAGTTTGAGGCTCTTCAAGAAAGTGGAAGATCTCTTCATGTGCTACAAAGCCTATTTTTGTGTCTGTTTTTTTCTCTTTCCTTTGACATTCTTTTAAAATACAATGTGAGACATACATTTAATATATGGAAATTTGATCATCTACATAAATGAAATTACAACTTTAATACATATTAAAATGCCATACAGAGTGTATTTAAATTTTGTTTCTGCCATGGGAGTGTATAGAGCGAGTTTTCAGTAATTTAATAAGGTCCAGGAACAACCCTGTAAGTGGAATTGACCCTTTTTCAGTATTGCCATATCAATAAATGAATAGAATTACACTTAAAAATATAAAAATGCTTAGGCACACTCATAACCAAATGATCATAATCTGGATGCTTTGTTTAAATTATGTGATGAATGGGAGAAATTGTAGTATTTCTGTCAGACAGATTTCAAAAAGTGTAATTGCTGGAACAAAGGAAATATAAATACTTTAAGGCTGACACTGCCAAATTAATCTCCAAACGTTTATACTGATGTAGGGCAGGTGAGCCCCAAAGTGGAGCTTAACCCATGAAGGTTCTTGGCTTTGCCCCATAAAGAATTCAAGGGTGAGCCAGTGGTGAAAGAAAACAGCTTTGTTGAAGCAGCAGTGTTAAGCTTCAGGGGTGTTACAGCTCTGGCCATGTTACCGCTCCATGACTGCTCCTGCAGACTAGGGATACCCCATAGGCAGTTTGCTGCAAGTGTCAGTCTAGGGCAACTTTGCAGTCATATTTATACCTGCTTTTAATTACATGTAGAATAAGAGGCAGTTGATGCAGAAATCGCCAGGGAAAGGGTGGTAAACTTCAGGTCGTGGGACCATTGCCATGGAAAGGGGCGGTAACTCCTGGGCATTGCTATGGCAATGGTAAACTGATGCGGCACACTGGTGCGTGTGTCTTATAGAAAGCTGCTTACAACCTGGCACTGTTTTAGCTAGTCCTCAATTTGGTCCAGTGTTTGAGTCCCAACTCCCACCTCAGTACACCCTTACAACTGAAACAATCATACACGAAAATACTGATTCTTTTCCTTCATGACCAGTTCTGAATTTTATGGGAGCCCATCATATTCCCAAAAGACACAATCCTGAATACTGTAATTCCCTATGTTGAAATTCCAAAAGATCAAAATTCTGAAAATATCATGTTAGAAAAATTAATAAGAATTATTTAAAATATCTTTATTTTCATTTTTAAATGGGATTTATTTGGGAAACATATAAAACATGACAGAACTCTTCATAGGCCATTTTACACAATAAAATAGGCAATAATAACTTTATATTTTGTAAGCATACTCAATTATACAAATGAAAGTCACATGCCTATAAGTTATGAGCAGACAAATCATATTAATAAAGAAATAGGTCAAAAAGCAAATTATATAAATGTATATCACTATGCTTGGTTATCATGTGCATCCAGCTATATTCAGATGACTGATCTGAGATGTGATAAACAATGTAAAGGTCTTTTGATGGCATCATCAATAACCATGATGGGTCACAATCACATATGCCATCATCCGAAGAGTCTAGATCTTGAGAAGTTTTATCTTTCAAAAATGCACATGTACAAAAAGGACATATCTTCATTTATTGAGAATGATTCAACATTTTTATGTACACACACACAATGCTTACACACAAAGTCAATATTGTGATAAGACACTTTTCCAGAGTCAAATTTGTGAAAATTGCATAAAGTGAGTTAAAACTCTCTGAAAGCCTCTACAGAATTTATACCCGCAGTACTGGAAATGATGCAAAGATGAAATACATAGCATTGTGAATTGCTAAAAAATTTAAAAATAAATAAAAACAGGTTCGTGCTTGCAATTTCCAATGCTTTGGGAGGCCAAGGGAGGAGGATCGTTTGAGCCCAGGAGTTAGAGACCAGCCTAGGCAACATAACAAGACCTTGTCTCTAAAACAATAAAAATAATGAAAAATTAGCCAGGTGTGGTAGTGTGCGCCCGTAGTTCCAGCTACTTGGGAGGCTGAGGTGGGAAGATTGCTTGAACACAGGAGGTCAAGGCTACAGTGGGACTTGATGGTGGTGCCACTGCACTCCAGTCTGGGCGGCAGAATGAAATCCTGTCTCAGAAAACAAACAAACCAAAATGCTAACAATTTAAAATAGTGGGGAAAAAAAACCTTAAAAACTGAAAAGAAAAATTCTACATATGAAAAGAAGTGTATTACAAGGAAAGATCATGGACAATTACACAAAGTCCCTAAGACCTGACCAACTTTCATGATGACCAACTCTAT
This sequence comes from Gorilla gorilla gorilla, assembly GCF_029281585.2. Lineage (NCBI taxonomy): Eukaryota > Metazoa > Chordata > Mammalia > Primates > Hominidae > Gorilla > Gorilla gorilla. The sequence continues at coordinate 21,895,184 of NC_073246.2, forward strand.
TTTGAAGTTTTGCTTCATGATGAATAGCTGCTTTTATTTTTTAGTCTTTTAGAACAGTGCTCTCCTTACAGAATACATTTACATTCATTTTCTAATTGGCATTGCTCTTTTTAAAATTCAGTTATGATTTTATATACACCAACATATACATTCTCTATGAAGTATTTCCATGGCTCTGTGTTGTTTGATGACACAAAGAAATCCATTCTGCTTTGCACTCATATAGAGCACAGGTTTGACAGAAACAGTGCTGGTGATTGGATAGCAGTGCCATTGCCTACGTGTCTTCTTATTTTGCCAAGCACATAATTATTTTCAAACCAGTCAGTAAGTTGAGTGGCTTCTTCAGGCAAATGAAGCTTTGAAAGTTCCTAGAATGTCTTCAGCTGGAAGGAATTCCAATGCGGGCAAATGACACAGTTTTAAGCTAAGGTTTTCATTGTTGTGATATTTGTGTGGCTCATCCACCCATCTACATTTTCTGCCAAATGCATTGGGCTGAATGGAGGAAAACTAACGTTATTGGTAACACTTTGAAATCCACTTTTAAAATCCTTGACCACGCCCAATTCCAAATCTGTCATGATGGTGTGGGATTCAAATGAAATGCATTTTCTTCTGTAAAGTCCACCAGATCTTCAAATAAGCATTTATAAAGTGCTTCATTTGTTCCAGTCATTAATACATAAACAAGCAAATAAGTTATAGAATTTGTGGATCCAACAGGGGCATGACTTGTATATAGTTGATTAAAAAAACAGTGGGGACAGTTTAGAAAGTGCCATCCCTTAGCCTGAGTGAAGCATTTGCCAGTTTTTCTATGTTAGATTTAATATTAAGTACAAAAACTCTATATTCGACCAGGCGCGGTGGCTCCCACCTGTAATCCCAGCACTTTGGAAGGCCGAGGTGGGCGGATCACCTGAGGTCCTGAGGATTTCTAGACCAGCCAGGTCAACATGGCGAAACTCTGTCTCTACTAAAAATAGAAAAATTAGCTGGGCGTGGTGCTACGCGCCTGTAATCCCAGCTGCTGGGGAGGCTGAGGCAGGAGAATCACTTGAACCCGGAAGGCGGAGGTTGCAGTGAGCCGAGATCAAGCCACTACACTCCAGCCTGGGTGACAGAGTCTTGCTCTGTCACAAACAAACAAACAAACAAACCTCTTTCTTTTTCAACAGTCAATTCTGTAATCAAGAATAGTTCACTGTTCCTGTGTTAGTTTGCTAAGGATACTGGTCTCCAGCTCCATCCATGTGCCTGCAAAGGACATGATCTCATTCTTTTATGGATACATAGCGTTCCATGGTGCATATGTACCACATTTTCTTTTGATGAGAACACATGGACACATAGATGAGAAAAACACACACCAGGGCCTTTCAGAAGCTGGAGGGTGGCAGGAAGGAGAGGATCAGGAAAAATAACTAGTGGGTACTAGGCTTACTATCTGGATGATGAAATAATCTGTACAACAGGCCCTCATGACACACCTTTGCCTATGTAACAAACGTGGACTTGTACCCCTGAACTTAAAAGTTAAAAAAAAAAAAAGAATAGTTCATGGCTATGCAAAGTGGCTCAAGCCTTTTATCCCAACACTGGGAGGCTGAGGTGGGAGAATCCCTTGAGCCCAGGAGTCTCAGACCACACTGGGCAACATGGCAAAACTCCAACTCCACAAAATATTAAAATATTAGCCATGCATGGTGGCTCGCGCCTGTAGTCTCAGCTAATTGGGAGTCTGAGGTGGGAGGATCACTTGATTCCGAGAGGTCAAAGCTGCTGTGAGATGTGATCATGCCACTGTGCTATAGCCTGTTCAACAGAGTGAGACTCTGCCTCAAAGAAAGAAAAGTTGTTCATTTAATGTGTTTTGTCACTGAAGGAACCTCAATATCTGAAAGTGTATTCAGTTCACAACGTCACTGAGCTTGTTAAATTCTTTTTATTCTCTGACAAAGAGAGTTTTTGGAAGGCAAGCATGGTGCTATGTTAAGAGGCAGAAGGTGTACACGATTGAATAATTTGGCAGGGGAGATTTCTTGTATTTTTCTCCGGTGTTTTTACTTTTATGATCTTCAAAGCACTCTGCACTTGTATTGAAGAGTGGCTGTGGTCTACACAGTTTGTAAGTAATTTATTGTCCATCTGAAAGTCTGGTTATTACTTGGCCATTGCATTAAGCAATTTTCTGCCTTTTCAGTACCAATAATAATCAGCTTTTAGACTTTTATCTTTCATCATTAAGTAGCCTCATATACTTACTTATCACAGCCTTTTTGTGAGGGAACAATTTCACAGTTCTCTTCTATTGTGTGGTAAGGAATACAGTAAGAAGAAATGATAGTTAATTTCCTCCAATGCCAAATATGTATTAATCAGGGTGTACCAGAGACACAGAACGAATAGGATATGTATATAGATATATGAAAGAAGACTCCACAAGTTGGACACCCTTGGATGCTGGTAGTGTGGCTCTGCATAAAATCCTTGAGACCCGAGGGGCCACTGGCGTAAGTCCTAGAGGCCAAAGACCAGTGAGCCTGGAGTTCTGACGTGCAGGCAGAAAAAGGAAAGTCTGTCCCAGCTCTCAGACAGAGACGTGTTCACCTTCTATATTTGTTCTCCCGGGCCCCCCCGCTGACTGGATTTTCCCCACCCAATCCACTCAGACTCACCCACTAATCTCCTCTGGAAACATCCTTGCAGACACTCAAAATAATACTTTATCAGGTTTCCTGATAAAAGCCTCAAGCCAGTCACGCTGACTCCTAAAATCAAATCCACCCCTTGTCAATTTGGCAGGTATGTGCATCTCCTTAAAACATACTTAATTCCCAAATAAAGACAAGAACAAAGGAATCGTCTGTCTAACATTATGCGATTATCCTGCGATTGTGATTTTCGGAATTTCAGACCTTAGGAATTTTAGACCTTAGGAATTTTAAACTTTAGAGCTTTAAACTTTAGGGATTTTAATCTTAAAATATTTCAGCATTCAAGTTTGTGACATTTGGAATTGTGTCCTTTAGAATTATGACTCAAACCTAGATTTTATAGACGTTTTATAGGTCAGAATTTTATTTTTGTCAAAAATAATGAAAAGGCATATCACAATATTGCTTTAATTTACATTACTTTTAGAAAAACAGCATCCTTGGAATTTTAGACAATTTTTTAAAACTGTGAAATGCCTATTTATATATTTTGCCTATATTTCCTTTGGTTGTTTGTTATTATAGATAATAGGAGGGAGACATTGTATTTTAATAATATTAACACATTTGTTTTATTAATCACAAGAGGACTTCATTAGTAATTTATTTGGTTTTTAACTTTTTTAAGTGAAAAAAATCGTTATTTTGTAGTCTACTATACTATCTTCTGCATCTTCAAAAATTAAAATTTAACAAACTATTTTATCTTAAAGTTAGATCTAGTTTATTCACTTTCTACAAAAAATATATATTGACAGAATGTCAACCTAGCAATGAAAAGGTTTTGAAGAAAAAATAACAAAGAAACTGTATGTGAATTTGATGTTTTAAAAGCCCGTACTTTTTAGCTTAACAATTTTTGTGGCAGTTTCATAATAAGCCATACTTTTTTGGCTGATAAGTTAGAAAATCACGCAGATGATAGCATATTTCAATAGCATATAAGATACACTCACCCTACTTTACTGAAGTGATGCAAGCTGTCATTCTATGTATTTTTCCTGATAACTTCTTAAAGAATGTTATGTTTTTTCCCCACGGTACATACCAGGATTTATTTTGCACAGAATACTGAAAAAAATGTTTTCAGCTCTGTTCAATGTTTATTTTTTGTGTAGGCAGTTCTTGGCATTTACAGTCTGATTTTTAAGGTGGGATTGAGTTTTAAAAGTACGTGGAAAGGCTTGAAAGACTAAAAACAGACATCTGTGAATTCTGAATCCTAAAATATGAGTCATTAATTCAAAGTCATGAAAATGCTATACATGGAAATTTCTGACAAAAACTTTAGTGTGAAACAGATACACAATCAGGTAAAATGATCCAATGTTTGGTGGTAAAACATCTCCTACATGTAATAGCATTACACAGTAAGTATGATAATGTTTATATATGTGCATTAAGGGGTATATTGAGTTGAGACATAAATCAGAAACCAAATCTCCCAGACAAAATATATCTCAATCTAATACCTGACCTTATATTGGTGACTAGGCATTTCTGTCTCACCAAGAAATGTGGATGTTGCAGATTCAGTCACTAGCTCAAAGGTGGTCTTTCTTGGAACCTTTGTTACTTGGCTCTTTGAGTGTCCTCAAGCTGTCTCTAAATATAAGCTTAAGTTTCAGGCTGAAGTCCCACACAGACCACAACACTATATCTTATTTTTTTAGTTTGTTGAAATATAGGTTTTGCTGATTTTTAAAAAGTCTGCGTGCAGAAAGAAAACATGGCAACAATTCCAAGCTTGAGTTCTGAACACATCTAGTGCTCTATTTATACATGTATACAGTTCAAGATATCCTACCAATCCAGTAATTGTTCTTATATTAAAACAAACTTCAGAAAAGCAATAATATATGTTTAGAAAACAAATCCACTACATACTTTAAAACCAGAAGAGTTAGTAACAAAATAAGGTGTATGTATGAAAGGAGAAGCACATAAACATTTTAAATAAAGGAGAGGCACAATATTCATTTTGAAGAACAAATGAGACTATGACATTGAGGCAGTAAATTAAATTTTTTTGCTCGTTAATTATTTAAATTTTAGAATGTGTTATGTGAAGTTATGTGGATTATGCTAGCTGCTTTCATCATAGCACTCTTTCTGTGGCTGTACAAATCTAAACTTTCATACCTATATATTTATGAGGCTGAATGTATACCTTTTCAACTATTCCCTTTTAAAAAACTTTTTTTACCATCATTGTAAGGGACACTTGAAAGAAATGAACGTGATGAGAGCCAGGTAAGGAGCAGTAAACTACAAATAAAAACAAAATAAAGCTTTATGGATCCTATTGCCAATGTTAGGTCAGTGGTTTTGTAACTCATGCCAGATGACCTTCAGTTGTGTCTTGGGTACTCTCATTATTTTTTATGACTTCTCTGTGGTGTTTACTCAACCAGGAATAGTCACTACAAGCTAAACCATTTTGAAATTTCTAAGTAAAAGTTATAGAGTGATGAAAATTTGGGGGTTTTCTTCCCAACTTTTGATTATAAGTGGTATGTATGATTTGTGGACAATTCAGACCCATCTTATTTTGATGTGGTTATCGTTTTTCTATGGATGTCTGATGGATTGTAGAACAATTTGTAATAAGATGCATGTATGTGCATGAAGGTTGTTCAGAAATTTCCACAAGGCACTAGGTAATAAGCAGTGCTTTGTCTATAATCCCTTTCCATAGATCCAGTCTTCCAAATAGATAGAGCCTAGGGGATATCAAGTTCAGTATGGACCCAGAAGCCACTGTTAAGCTAACAAGGAAACTTAGAATAGAGGTGAATATTTAACAGTGTCGGCAAAATATTCTCCAGGTGTTGAAATCTTCATCAGCCATCTCATGCTGATTTCCTGTAACCTGTACACCACAGTTCTATAAATTGCAGACTATAAAATTAGAAGAATTGGAAGGGTCTCAGGTCACCTGTTTTTGTGGCAATTTGATGTCAAAGTGTTTGTCAGTTCAAGGAGGAATTACTTAGCCAAATTTTCTCATTTTGAATTACATACTTCACCTGACTCTTCTGTGGAGAACTGGAAGTCTGCAATTACCATTTAAGTTGATAAGTTCTAAAATATGTAATGTATTTTCCACATCTTTGTGTTTGAGGATGTCCTAAGAAATGCAGTTTTCAAAACATTGCAACCAAAAGAATTGTGCATTTATTAATGTTCAAAGTTACATAAAATTATGTGTAATTAAATTTGGATATTTTATATGTCTTTGAGAAGAGAAAATTCCTACTAAATGGTATGTTTAATTTATTGTTTTCCAAGTTGATAAAATAAATGGGTAAATAATATCAAGAAGATTGAATAACAAAACTCAACAGAAACATTCTGTTGTATTCACAATGACTATATGTTAACTTTTCCTTTTTATATCATTATAGACTCGTGACTTTTTAGAATTACTGTATATCATTGATCTCAGCCAATACTCCCCTTTTCATGCTCATGTCTCTCAGCTTATCCAGTGAGAGCCCACTTTAGATTGGCTTCTTTGTCCTTTTGATGCAGTTCCATTAAGTCTTGGAAGCTGCTTTCTTTCTGATACAACAAAATGTTCAAAAATCAATTTGTCTCAACCCCAGACATAAAATCAGCCATTTTTTTTCAAGGAGAACCAGTTTCTTTTAATAGAACTTGTATTAGAGATATAAATCTGAGATCTAAGGTAGTTTGTGTTAAAAATATTAGTATACTTTCCATTTCAGTGACACATATACAGAAAATATATCTTTATACTTTCTAAAATTTTATTTAAATGTGAATTTATAGATAAATTAATATTACTTTTTGTGATTTTCACTATGATTGTAGTAGGAAAGTTTTATTGAATTTTTTTCTTACACTGAAATTCTAAATTCTTAAAATATAATTACTTATTTGCACTAGCAGATTTTACAAGTAAATTGTTGCAAAATAACAATACATTATTAATAATACTATACAATTACTGAATTTCAAAATATTCTAGTGGTTTGTTTAGTTTATAGAGTTTATGCTATTAAATATCTGAAGTCAAATTTCTTCTAGAATCACTTATACTTTCTCAGTCTTTGTGGCTATTTAAATATTTATTGATGAATCTTGTTAGTTATTCTAGATTAGGTCAATTGTTTCAATTTGATTTTCATATGAGAGTTCTGGCATTCTACATCTCACATTTCTAAATTTTTAGAGGGTTGAGGTTTTTCTTGTGGCAATTTTTATTTACTAGAAGACAGAAAAGTTGGTTCAAACCTGAGAAAGGAGAAAAGAACATTTTAAATAGGCCATTCTCTAACATTTTAAGATTCCATTTGATTTATCTTAACACTAAATACAATGACTTACTACTATAAGTACCCCTTTGTAATCATGCTTTCTGGAAGAATAAACAAATTTTGCCTACTACTGTTCAATTTCATGTAATATCAGAATCCATACATTTAATTATTGACAATTATTGTTCTGATTTTCTAACATATGAGTAAAACATTTTTAAAAATTATGATACACTGATCATGTTTTAAAAATCTCATTATATATTTCTAAATATAGTATTTGAATTTTAAAAGGCATTTAATTAAAAAATTGGAATAAGTAGTTTTTCTTGGTTGAAAAAAGCACTGGCATTCTAAATTTAGTCTTAAACAAAGAAAATACAGATTTATCCTTTGCTCTACCTTCTCCACAATTCCCCTGCAAACTGTCTAGAAACTGGAATTTAACATTCAAAGAAATTCTAAACCCATAAATTTAGAGCCAAACTTCATGTAAATTCCTTATTAGGTATCACATTCTTATTATCCAGTTTGTTTTTTGAGCTTAACACTACAAAAAAGGAATTATTGGTTGGAAATATGTTTAATCATATGTATCTTATATTTTCATATCCAGATATAAACATTTATTCTGTATTTCTGATTAAAGTAAACTGCAATGCATGCTTGAAATTTAGATTTAAAAACACAACTTTTACTACAATACCACCACAAAACATGAAATGCTTAGATATAAATCTAACAATATATGTACGTGATTTATGTGAGAAAAACTGCAAAACTCTGATGAAGGAAATTAAAGAACTAAATGAATAGTCTGTGTTAATGGATAGAAAGACTCAATGTTGTCAAGATGTCAGTTCTTCCCAACTTGATCTACAGAGTCAATGCAATCTTAAACAAGATCTCAGAAAGTAATTTTGTGGATACAAGCAAATTCATTCTAAAGTTTATATAAAAAGGCAAAAACCCAAAATTGACAATGCAATGTTGAATTAGAACAAAGTGGGAAGATTGACACTACCCAAATTCAAGGTTAATTATGGAACTACAGAAATTAATACTGTGTGGTATTGGTGAAGGGATAGTCAGAGCAATGAACTATTTAGACAGTCCTCAAAATAAACATATAAATCTAGTCAACTTATCTTTGGCAAAAGGGCAAATGCAGTCTAATAGACCAATGATAATCTTGAAACAAATAGTGCTGGAACAATTGAACATCAGCATGTAAAACATGAATGTAGACACAGATTTAATACTTTTCACAAAATTTAAAGCAAAATGCAGCCATTTTGAAGACAACTTGGTGGTTTCTAATGACTAAAATCCAGAACACTGGCAAGACAAAATGTTAGTGAGGATGTGGAACATCGATTTTTATTTATTGCTTCTGGAAATGAACAATGGTACAGACACTTTAGAAGGTAGTTTGGTGGTGTCTTACAAAGCTAAGCATACTCTTTCCATATGATCCAGCAATCTCACTCTTTAGTATTTGCAAAATAAGTTGAAAGTTTATGTCTACACACAAATCTACATGCTGGATATTGATAGCAACTTTATTTATAATTGCCAAAACTTGAATATAACCAAGATGTCCTTTCGTAAGTGAATGAATAAATAAACTGTGGCACATCCAGACAATGAAATATTATTTGGCACTAAAATGAAATAAGCTATCAAGTCATAAGAAGACATGGCGGAAACTCAAATGCATATTCCTAGGTGAAAGAAGCCAATCTAAAAATGCTGTATACTGTATGATTCCAACTACATGACATGCTGGATAAAGCAAAGCTCTGAAGACAGTCAGAAAGATCAATGGTTGCCAGGGGTGGAGGGGATGGAATGAAGAAGTGGAGCACAATGAAAATATTTTGTAAAATACCCTAATGATAGACACACATAATTACACACTTGCCCCAAACCGTATAAAATGTGCAATACGTAGAGTGAACCTAATGTATCCATGAACTTTAGGTGGTTATAATGCGTCACTGTAGGTTCATCAGTTGTAACAGATGTACCACTCTGATAGAGGATGTTCATAATGGGGGAAGCTGTCCATGAGTGAGGGCAGGAGTATACTGGAAATCTTTGTTCCTTTCTCTGAATTTTGCTGTGAACCTAAAACTGCTCTAAAAAAAAATAAACTCTTAAAAACATTAGCCCATACTCAATATATATATTTTGTATATATATTCACTGTATCATATATTATATACTTTTGTATTTTTAAGGATACATTTATGCAACATCCATCACAAAGTGATAGATTCATCAAAAAATCTTCATTTCTCTATTTGAAGCCTGGTTTAATCATGAATATTATCAATGAGTACTTGTCACTTAAAAACAATTTTTTTAAGATCAATGTAAGTGTTCCTCAATTAGTCTTGTCATTCAGAGTATTCTTCACTTGAGGGATTAAAAAGCTGGATAAATTTTAACTGTGGCTTTGAAAAAACTTTATAAATTTATTGCAGCTTGATGAATTTTATTGTCATTTGTTGCATCATTTCTTTGTGAATCTTGACTATATCAGCCACTAGATTTCCGATATTTGTTTTGCAGTAGTGAAAGCTTAAAGCATTACAATGTTTTTCTTATAAAATATAGTGTACTATTTAAATCTTAAATATTCCTTCTATATTTCTGATGTATTTTCTTAAAATTTAAAAAAAATTCTGTCAATTTCTGTTTTTTTTTAAATTCATATTTCCTATTTGTACATATTCTTTTATCATTTATTATATTTTATCTACTAAACCTTATCCAGCTTGATTCACCCAGCATTTGTGGTTCAGATCTGGTCAAACAGAAGTGCTTTGAATCCAATATGACTGTAATTTACTGGAATTGTACACCCTGAGTCAGGATTTAGAGCTCAGTATTCTTATCTTGACTGTGTTTGAATCCAATGAAAACATCAAGGGTTCTCTCCTGGTGTTTTTAGTGAAAGGTTCACTTTTATAACTCCCTATTATTGTAGAAGATTGTTAAAGCTCATACTGAATTGGAAATGTTCTAATATCCTATTGCAGTTTTAGTTGTTTTAATTAATAATAATGCATGCTGCAATATCAAACAACAATATTTCAGTGACTTAATAGGTGGAGAGGCCAAAGGAAAACTTCCCCTTTGCCCTCTGGGCAGTCCCTAAAAATCAAGTTTCAAAAGGTGAAAAGGAAATAAGGAAGTACTTTAGAGGAGTAATAAAAGATTTTTAGGGGAATTCAGTCGGCTTGGAGAGCACACAGTGCCCTGGGACAAAGTCTGCTGGGCCCACAGAACAGACGATGGTTTGTGAAAAATATCTCTCCGGGTGTGTCGAGGGACTTCAGTCTTTCTTCCTGTGATATGAGTTTTAATCTTCTCTGGTTAATAAATTTCAAAGACCATTGTGTTCCTCCTCAGCAGGACTGGTCCCTTCATAAATCTTCATTCTGTGCTTTGGGAAAGACAGATAATTTAGTTAGGAGGAGAGAAAGGTCAGAGAGACCTTGACTTTGCTTCTTTAGTTCAGTTCTATTTTGGAGTTAAATAGTCTGGTTTAGTCCATAGGCAAACATTTAATACCTGTTCATACTCTCTGTCTTTGGTAGGTCAGGAGGCTGTCTTAGCTTGTTTGACCTGCTTTGACAAAAATACTATATACTAAGTAGCTGATAAAAAACTGAAATTTACTTCTGAGTTGTAGATACTGGGAAGTCTAAGATCAAGGAAGATTAGGTTTCTGGTGAGGGTCTGCCGTCTGGCTCATAGAGGGCGCCTTTTCTGTCTCCTCACATGGTGAAAGGATTAAATGAGCTCCCTCAAGTTTCTTTTATAAAGGCTCAAAGACATTCATGATGGCCCTGCCCGTATGATCTGCTTACCTGCTGAAGATCCCACCTCCTAATACTATCATCTAGCGGGTGAGGATTTCATCATACTAGTTTTTGGGGAGGATGTAAATATGCAGACCATAGCAAAGACTTTTCAAGTAACGGCTCAAATACCAGAACCCATTTCATCATCTAGCTTCATCATATCAAAGGAAAGGAAGGGAAGCAGAGAGATGTCAGGCTATTCAAGAGCATTTTATATTTAATTATATGTAAAAGTTACTTTTATATTTTAACTTGACTGGGCCATGTACTGCCCAGACATTTTGCCAAACATTGTCATAGTGTTTCTGTAAACATGTTTTTGGATGAGAAAAACATTTAAATCTGTAGGCTGAGTAAAGCAAGTTACTCTCTGCAATATAGGTAGGCTTCATTCACTCAGTTGAAGGCCTGAGTAGAAGAAAATGGCTGACTCTTCAAACTGAGACATCAGCTAGTTTCCTGCTTTTAAACAGAACAGAAATGGTGGCTTTTCCTGTGTGTAAAGTCTGCTGGTTTTTGAGCTGGCTTTTGAACCATCAGTTCTCCTAGGTCTCTAACTTGTTGAATCACACAGAAGATCGTGGGATGTGTCAGCCTCCAAAATCTTATGAGCAGTTTCCTTCTTTATAATCAATTTCTCCCTATGTATATAGATATTATAAGGAACTAGCTTATAATAAATATTAATATTTAAGTAGTAAAATACTATATATGTGTATATGTGTGTGTGAGTATATATATATATACCGCTACCATATATATTTTATATATCATTATATATTAATGATATTAATATATTATATACATATGGCAGTAAGTGTGTGTATTTGTGTGTGTGTATTCTATTGGTTCTGTTTCTCTAGAGAACTATAATACAGTATGGATGTGTTGAACACAACCTTTCCCCCCATTATATTGACCAGAACCAGATTTATGGTCTTGTCTAAAAGAAAGGGTGGTGAGTAGTATAGTTTTTCATACATCCAGAAAGAAAATTTAAATGGCTTTATAATTAATAGTAATATTTCTGCCTCATTCTATCCCTCTACTGATCAGTTATGCAGCTCATTTCATTCTTTGTCCCTTAAAGCACCATCAGTTTTTTCAAGGGAATCAAACCCGAGTCCCATTCCAACGTTGAATTCAGTTTGAAATACAGGAATATATCTAATTGATATGTAATCTTTTTATCAGACCCAGATATAGCTATTCTTGGAGAATGTGAGCAAGAGTGAGAGGTGTCTCCCTAGCTCCAAATATACAATTATAGAACTCAAATAAAATAACATTAATAAAATTTTTTAAAATTCCAAATATTACAAGGCAGGCATTGCAACATTCTTGCCTGAGAGAGGAGGTAAAGTTCCTTTATTAATTCGTTCATCTGCTCTTGGGGATAGGAGAATACTTTGTCCAAGATTATTGACTCTGCATTCTGGGAGGTTTTTCATTTACTCTTTATGGTCATGTCTAAAATAGACATTTTGGAATATGCACTTGTTGGATTCAGTTAGCATTTACGGCTCCGTTCCTGAATATGTAAGGAAGAAACAGAAGTTTGTTTTATGTCTTCTTTACTCAAAGCATTTTTAGTACAAGGTGGTGATTTCTTAGCAATGGAATTCTCTCAATATTTCAGTAGAGTTCTTTCTGCTTTCAATCAATTTCATGTGCCAATAAATTCAAAATTCTTTCCTGGATGTTACTCTCAATGCTAGTTTAACAGATTTTCTCAACCCAATTCTCTCAATTCACTGGTGACTGTTTTTAGGCTCTCCAGAAAAAGAGAAGGGAGGATCATTCCCTGAATCTTGTCTTTCTCTTGAGTTGCTGTATTTAGTTGAGAAGTTTCACTGGTCATTTGTCACTCAAAGTATTTATTAAATCCTATTTCTTATTCTTTGGGATCAAAAAGAAGGCAGTGTTTTCAATCATATAAGAACAAAGAAATAAATATCCCAATCTCACTCTTCTCCTAACTTCTGATCTCCTGCTGCTGCTCTCCAATGGCCAAACACATCAGGGAGCAAATGAGACTTTTGGTGCAGGTCAGTGTCCCAGGGCACAAGGCAGAGAAGAATGGAGAGTGCATTTGGAGAGACAAAAAGCAGGTAGCACAGCACTTACTTCTTATGATTTTTCTTCATGTGGATATGGAAACTCTTTTGGTTCCAGTTTATATTCTTAAGCCCTCCATCATTAAAGGAACACAGAAATCTTTAGTAACAATTCTAAGACATATTACTACATATTTAAAACCTAGACATATGCAATTGAATTTTTCTTTAAATCATTCATAAATTCACTATCAATCTCATAATTGTGAAATCACAAGATATATCTACTTGAAATTCTGAAGGTGATACCAAATGTTATGTCCAAAAGTGACGTGGTTTGGGAAAAAAAATTAGAAAGAGAATATACTAGTATTTCTGCCAATCATGGAAACAATTTAAAAATATTGCAGTTGCTCAACTTGTTCTATAACATAGAAGATTCCATTAATGTTAAAATAAATCTTACTCAAACAATATATTAAAAGGACTTAAACTTTTGCTTTTTATGTTTTTAATTTTTATAATGGCTTGTTAGCATTTCAATATTGTCAAGAAAACACCAAGAATACACACCATTAATTTCAGTAATTTTTGGATATTTTACATAATATATTGCCAATGTAAAAATAACTTGAATTAATTCTTATGACTCCTAAGGGGATTCATATGAACTCATTTCAAGATTATAATAGGGGAACCAAGAATGTTTTTTCTTAGTTTGAACTATGACAAATGTATGAATAAATCGTTATTTGATCTTATTGTCTTAGGAAATTCAAAAGATGCTTATGGGTAAAGAAAAATAAAAAGGAAAAAGCATGACTTAAGACATATCAAAACAAATGTGTATTCAGACTTTTTTAAGTTATAGAATTCTTATATAAAATATACAAAAAATGTATTATACAGATCTAACATAACTTCTTTTTAAATGAAAAATGTCTGTATATTTTTAATGCTTTGCTGCTGCATGTTTGTACTTTGTTTCAAATACCATCAAACTATTAAAACAGCAAATAACTGGGTACAAAAGGATTGACTCAGAATGCCTAATGGAACAGTAGTAACAATCATGAAAAATGTTAAACTTTTTTCAGCACTGGCTTGATGGTATTATTTTGAGCTCATCTAGTATATTGCTGAGGATTGCTAAAAAATGTTAGCAATTTGTGAAAATGCCATCATGTTAATGTACACAACTTTCTGTTCACATATAATAAAATAGCATACTTTACTTTGCTTTTGTAGATTGCCAAAATAAAATATTTCAGAAAGTTTTCTGAGTAAAAGCTTGGGATTATCATTTTTTCCCTTGAAATTTTGTTGGTAATTCATCTTAAAAAGGCAGTAATAGTAAAGTTTACTAAAGTTTAAACTTGAAAGCAAAAAATGATTTGAAGAGAATTTGATGTTCACTTGAATGAACAATTGCAATTTATTTTTCATGAATAGTTTAAAATTTGCCTGGATATTCTTCTTTCAAGAAACATCTTTGTTTTTTAATATTGTATTATTCTTTCTTATGACAGCCTTGTCAAAATGATTAGATGTTATTCTTGAAGGATAGTCATTCAACAATTATTATCATCAATTGCATTACAGAAATTTTGCCCCACGCTTTGTTCCTAGGGCCTTAGTTTAATGGATACCTTGTACTCAGAACATAATTAGGATTCCTGCCTTATAAATAATATTTTATTTTTGCCTTTCAATAATATTATAATATGAAAGAAAAATAAGAAGCAAACAAATTAATGTCATTGATTTTCTTGAGGTAAAAATAAAGTAATGCCTCCAGAGCATGCTTGAGACAAGTATAAATTTAGCCAAAAATATATCCTTTTCTCATGCAGATATGTACAATACATGGCCAAACACAATGTCCAAAATTAGTATCCTAAAAAGTAACATTAAATGCACATGCACTCATGGTCCTGTGTTATCAAAGAGGCTTAATTATGATCACTATCATCTAGTTACAAAGACAAAAAATTCAGCCAAACTGGCTGAAAAAAAGACACTTTCTTGTCAATACAACTTTCAGATTTATCTGACCTTTGGACATGTATCTTGGTTTTAAATGTACGTATATGCGTATGCATCTATAACTGAATATAACTGTGTGGATGCCATCTATATGTCCATGACTGAAGAAAAAGATAGTGCTATTTTCAAATATGCTGTCAAATGACACTGTTTTAGGCTTTGTAAAATTCATAGGAGGCTAGTCAGCTAGTCATCTTTGGAAGCAAATTGAAGAGTCAAAAGCAGTTAAATTTGCAATATTTTATTCAAATATTCACAATTTTGTAATGCTGAGATCTATTAGAAAACACAGAACACTGAATATCTACTCCCATATTTCATACAGCAAATTAAATGATACAGACTATACTTAATGAAATTCTTGCTCAACATAATGTAAGATAGAGAAAAAAATACATGAACTTTCTGAAGTTGGAGATTGTCAAATAAAATACAAATCAAGACTAGAAGAGAGAGGACCAGTGATATGCTGCAAACTGCTTACCAAAGTTTCCCAATTTTTATCACTGATAACAATGAATTCTCAATAAGTGTTAAATGGTTACTCAATCAAGAAAAGTGTATTTTGCAAATGATCATGTAATTTAGATATTAATAATGGAGTGAATGCATGAAGTTTCTCATATTTTTATAGCATTGTGATTTTAGCCATATAGTTTATTTATAATACATGAAAAATTTTAATGTTTTGGCACATAAATGCTCAAAAGATAATTGAAAATTTACTTAGTATATGCACAAGTTTCAGCACCCCAAAGCACATGAATAGAAGTTAATCAACATAATTTTTAAAAAGCGTAGATCAGAGTTTTGAGAGTCTGAGCTGGGAGGATTGCTTGAGGCCAGCTTTGGCAACATAGTGAGACCCCATCTATTTAAAAAAAAAGAAAGAAAAGAGAGAGAGAGAAGAGGAGAGGAGAGGAAGGAAAAAAGGAAAAGGAAAAGGAAAGGAAGAAAGAAAAGACAAGAAAGAAAGACAAGAAAATGAAAAAAGAAAAAAAAATCAGTGGTCTTAGCTACAAGGGAGGCTGAGGCCAGAGGATTACTTGAGCCCAGGAGCTTGAGGCTTCAGGGAGCTATGACTGCACCACTGTACTCCAGCCTAGGCAACAGAGTGAGACCCTATTTCTAGAAAAAATAAATGTGTTAAATATCAGGCCAAAAGTTTAAACTTTACTTAATATGTAATAGAAACCTAAACAAAACCAGTGGATATAGAATAAACTGATCAGAAGTAAGAATAAAGTAATTCAATGCTATAAAAACATGAAAAGGAAAAGATGAAAACAACATAATATTTGCTCTCATGGAGCTAATAGAAATTGGAGACCAAAGTAAAACAAACAGTTAAAATTCTATAGAAAACATTATAATGGGTTTACCTATATGTGCTATTTGAGGCACAAAAAGTTAGACATTATCTCTATCCTGGAGAAACCAAAGAAACATTTGTGACATATCATTTGACCCAAGTCATTAAGAATTACTGCAGAATTTTTAATTCTGTATGTCCTTCAAATTGAAGTTCATATTTCTTCATTACAGCATTTTAGATGCAGGAACACATAAGTAATTTCTCTTGAATGTCCCTAAAACCATATTTATGCTTTGGAGCTAAACTTCTGTTCTAGTTTATTCTGAGTGTGTATACATATATTATCTACATTAATAATTCAATTTGTGAGAATTTGGTTGCAGTTTGATTATATTTATATCTCCCCAAGTACCTACCTAGTGCACTAAATGACTGTAACCTACTTAGGAGAGGAAATCCCAAGAGTCATTTTGATTATATAATGCTTAAATTCAATAGCTGCAATATATGAAGACTCTATTTAGTACCTTGAATCTCAGTAGCAACCACCAGTTACCAGAAAGTTTCTATAACCTAAAGTTATAAGTATTATTAGTGTGTGTGCCTGTGTCTGTGTGTGTGTGAAGACAGAACAAATGACTGAAAGCACTATAATATTTTAATTGATACAGATTATTTAGTTCTTATTAATACATAGAAGGCATTTTTTTTTTTTTTTTTGGAGACGGAGTCTCGCTCTATCGCCCAGGCTGGAGTGCAGTGGCTGGATCTCCGCTCACTGCAAGCTCCGCCTCCCGGGTTCACGCCATTCTCCTGCCTCAGCCTCCCGAGTAGCTGGGACTGCGGGCGCCCACCACGCCCAGCTAATTTTGTGTATTTTTAGTAGAGATGGGGTTTCACCGTGTTGGCCAGGATAGTCTCCATCTCCTGACCTCGTGATCCACCCGCCTCGGCCTCCCAAAGTGCTGGGATTACAGGCATGAGCCACTGGGCCCGGCCCATAAAAGGCATTTTTTAAAGTTGTTTGAGCTCAAGATCTGGCAGCATAATACTTGAGTAAAAATGTTAAAATAATTGTTATGCCCTAAATACACATTTAAATTAATAGATATTTAAATACATTTAAAGTTGAACTTGAACCTTAGAGTTTTCTAAAACAACTGGTAGTGTAGTCATCTTTTGTTTTAAAGCTCCCTATCAAAATCACATTTCTCTTGCTTCCTATAGTTTGTTATAGAGATATATCTTTAATACAAATTACTCGTTATCATATAATTGGAATTTCGGAAGGGAGGAGTATCTACATTCTGTATTAGAATGTAATGATGTACAAGGTATAAAATGTACAAGGTATAAACTAGCAAAGAAAAAAATTGGTCAGAATATGGGGATTGTCACCTGAGATGAATAGGTGAATTTACCAAGTATAAGACAGCTATAATTACAAAATTAATAGTTTTGGATACTCTTAAGGATCTAGAGAGATGAAGAAACAAAGGAATGGGCAAGTTTTCTGAAATTGCCATGAAGAAACTGGCATGTTTTGGAATGACAACAGCCAACATGAAAATCTTCTAATATAAAAATATAAAAATTGGAAATAAGTATCAGTCAAAAAATGATGAAAAATATCTTGGATTTAAATTTGCATTTTGTATATATAAAGAAGAAAACAAATTATTGCGGCTAAAAAATGTACAGGGAGAAGTTGAAAGTTAATTTGACTCAGCCTAACAGGCACTTTAATAGACAGTAGTACGTTTCCATTCTTGCATGTTTATTTTTGTTGTTTTGTATAACCCTAGCTTTGTAAAGTGTAACACATCCCTGTAATTAGTATGCACACTGTACCTTGAAACAGAACAAACTATGGTTATTATCTGTACCTTGTCAAGACAAGGTGTGACATTTGATAAATAAAGCATACTTCTGGGAGTTTATAAGGAAAACTGTCTTGAACGATACTGTGGCTTTTCTCTGTATTTTCTACTTATCATCTCTGCCATAGTATTAAATCCAAAAGAAGAGCAATTATTTCTCTTGGGAGTAGAATGAGACAAAAATGTTATGTAGCTGAAGTAAAATAACTCTCCCATCCCTCTTTATTTTTCTTTCCACTGAGCTTGTTTTCTTTTCTTAATTTTCCATTTTCATTTGCTGCATGGGGTCTACTCACCGCCTTTCCTACCATCTGTTACCTATCTTCTTTCCACTAGAGAAAATTTAATAGAGTTTAAGGCCAATAACTTCACATGCATTTCCTTTACAATTTTTTTTTCTAATATCCACATTGATCTAAAAAAATCACCATAAGGTATAGAGCTGTCTCACATAAGGCATTTATTTTAGAGAAAGAAAAAACATTTCTGTAGCTTCTATTTGTAAACTGAATTCCAGTTTAACTCAGTACTTCTGATTTCACTAAAGCATGTACCACATTAAATTCTTTATAAATTTCTACTACAGAATCATAACAAAATCATTTAGCTGCTTAGGATTTTTTTTTTTTTTTTTGAAAAAAGAAGGTTAAATGCTAATTTGTTAAAACATTCCGAAATTTGTCACTTACACACAGCCTTAGCACTAATTACTGCCCTGGGATGATGGGATGCAACTTCCAGCTAGAAAAGAGCAGTGAAGTAGCATCTCAGGACACCAGCTGTCTGGCCAAGAAGCTGTAAACATGTATCCAGAGGCTATTTAGTTCTGGACTAAATTCTTCTAATTCGTCTAATGCTAATGAGTCAGTTCTGATAGAATTCTACTATCACCCTCTTGTACTATATCTGTTGGAGTTTTTTTGCTTGTTTGTTTTTTTACATTTGCTATTTGTCTGTCTCTCTGTCTACCCAACCATTGATGTACTTAGTTTTTACTTTTTAACAGTTTTGTCAGTTGGGAGAATGATGATTTTAAAATGTTTTAATTATCAAGCAAAAGAAATATTTAATATGTCTTTAAATTCATTAAATGTATTTTGGTAGGGCATAAATTAAATGTGTTTAAAATTTCTAATGTCTACAGGCATGGGGGTTTTCTTTATATTGTATCTAGAGGGAATAAGAATACATTCTAATAATAAATTTGGGGTAAATACTGCTTTATTTTTTAACTCACAGACTGGTTAAAAAAATGTGCAAAGTCAGAAAAAAAATTGTGTGTGTGTGTGTGTACTCTAACACCTTGAGATAATTATTTGATTTGTTATTAAAGTTCTAAGTAAATGATATTAGATATTAGAAACTATAATTGTATTTCTATGTTTTTACATTTGCGTATGTTCTGAAATCCATTTATGTGAATTTGGAGAAGTATATTCAGAATTCAACCCCTTCTCACTACCTTCATGGCCGCAAACACGATTTGAGTCACTATCATCTTGCATTAGATTAGAGATAATCATATAAATGGTCTCCCCAGTTCTTTCTTGTCACCATGTATTCTCGAACTAGTGATTTCTTTAAAGGACTCTTTTGTCCTAATCCCTTCAACGCCTTCCATTTCACTCAGATAAAAATCCTGATTTCAATATTCTACCAGGTTCTATGTGATTAGGAACTCAATATATCTCTCTAACCCCTCCCATTCATCTCCCTCTTCCTCACTCCTCCAGCCATGCTGGTTGGCTTGGTGTTCCTTTAAAATCCAAGTATGTTCCTTTCTTAAGGTTTTTGTCCAGAATGCTCTTTTACCATGTAAAAACCTGGGTGACTTGTGCACCATTTTTCAATTTTTGCTTCAATTTGCTTTTCACTGAGATTTGCCCTAACATTGTTTAAAATTAAATGGTTTTTGGCATACTTGCAACTCTTGTCTCGTTTTCTCCTCTGTGAATGTAATTCATTTGGTTGTTTAGTATCTGATCATTTTCTGTCTCTCCACCATACAATGGAAACTCCAAGAAGGCAGGGACTTTTCTTTTGTTCACCAGTGCATCCCAACCCCTGAGGACACTACCTGGCACCTGGTGGGGGGATCAAGACACGTTTAGTAAGTGAATGTACCTATGTGTTACATTGAGATCAGCACTATAGAGATGGTTGTACTTGGCTATACTGTGGCTGTACTTTGTTTATTTCCCACTCTTCTCTCTCATTTTTAGATCAAGGGCTGTTTTTCCTTCACATGAATTCACCATGAATCAGAAACAAAGATGTAAAGATATACATGAAACTAAATTTACTTTGAGGAGGGAAATCCGGTGAATCTAGTATTGGGTAAGAATAGAGTAAGATTGGAGAGACAATTCATAACAAATGGGAAGAGAAATGTAATATACGGATTTGAAGGTCAAGGGTGAGAAGCCACCAACAGCAAGGACCAGGGAACTGGTACAAAAAGTTTATTGGACAAGCTATTCTCAGGTGTTGATTGAGCTGCACCAAGTCAGTATTTATAGCAATATACTGGTATCCTGAAAGGAAATGCAGTTCTTGAATAACAGTATTTTAAAATAAATGATAAAAACAAGAAATTCTGTCAATAGCAAATTATTAAATAGGTTATACTCCATCCACATTATGTGGCATAATTCAGCGATACAATGTTTAGGTGTAGCTACTATATAATATGAATATATATGTAAGTATGCATATACACATATACATGTAAATGTGTACACGTGCATATAGGTATGCATATGTGTGTGTGTGTGTATATATATATATATGCATATGTAAGCCTAGAGAAAAATAAAAGATTGGTGTCCCCAAGCCATTACATATTTTATTTTGTGTATTTATAGAAGGGTGAGGGTGGGGTTGAGTAGGACTTGCAGAAAACTTAACTTTTCTTCCATAAAATATTGGATTTATAAATAATACCAATAAATACCTTTTTGTAAATACAAAAGGTTCTTTTAGAAAAAAAAACTTGCCTCCCTAAGTTTATAAAGCAATCTCACTTATCAAACTCACATATAATTAGCCTTTCCAAAAGAAGTGATAACAAGTGAAAGTTGCCATAAAACAATAGAAATTATCTAATAAGCTAATAAGCTCAATATGACATTTCATTTTACTGACTCTTTAAAACTAGTCTTTTCACTTGCATTTCACATTACATTCACTATGGTTATGATATTCTAGTGTTTTTATATTCTAAGGCATGTCATTGAATAATGAGTTTACACATGACCTCTTTATGTTTCCTCATAGATGTTAAATATGTTAAGGAGTGTATGTGTGTATTGTTTTTTGTTTGTTTGAAAAATTGCCCCTTTTTCTTTGGTGACTGTTAATAGAATTGTTGATGCTGTTATTAACTACTATGGTGTAACTCAAACAATCCAATTTTTTGAAAAAACGTACATAAAGTATGATCTGTATACATTCTTATAAAGCCTTCATTTGAGTTAACAAAAATGTCTACTGAATTTAAAACTATACTAATAACTGAATATCATATGTTTTTATTTGAAAAAGAAGATTTACTA
Source organism: Gorilla gorilla gorilla (assembly GCF_029281585.2). Taxonomy (NCBI): domain Eukaryota; kingdom Metazoa; phylum Chordata; class Mammalia; order Primates; family Hominidae; genus Gorilla; species Gorilla gorilla. The sequence continues at coordinate 21,916,914 of NC_073246.2, forward strand.
CAATACTACCATTTAATCAAGAATTCCTTCAGAAAATTTGAAGGCTGACGCAAAGCATTCAGAAAAGATAACCTACTTTATTTTTGCTCTCTAGGCTCGATAGGAAGAGGCTGAAGTGCATTACAGTATCGACATTGTTCTATTTTTAGTTAATCTGAATCAAAAAGTGGCTCTGAGACTAGATATTAAATGTAATGAAGCAATAGCTTATTTGGAAAATCAGTTGCATATTAAAATCAGAATAATTTAACAAACTTATGAAATTGATTTTATCTAGAAGTCTTAGCAGCATTTTGGAATTTGCTCATGGCCACATATTAACTGATTATAAATGAATGTTTTAACACTGATGTGTATGACAGCCATAATTCCATAAGGTTTTATATGTAAAAATGTAGTAAACTGACTATAAAATTTCTTCAATGAATATTCTTCACTTGTGCTTGTGTGCATTAGCTCTACAATGGATGATTATATTTTTATTGTATTTTTGTAGACTTGAAAAATGTTTTTAAGAGCATCTTTTGAAATGTGAGCCTTAAGTGTATGTGTGTGTATAAATATATAAAATATATGTAATATATAATATATATAAAATACATAAATATATATGTATATATATAACATACAAAATAGTGTCTGGAACACAGTAAACATTATGTGAATGTTTTACAGTTATTAACTCATTTAATCATTCTTTTAAGCAATATATTACAAAATGCCTGGCTTGAATGAGTCTACCTAATTTTTGCTAGCCTTTCCATTACAGGTTAAAGATTTATCTTTCTACATAACAGTTACTTTATGCAGCTTCAACAGCACATCAATTTCTATTTTTATTGAAAGCACTATATTATTTCCTAGCCATGAGGAAACATTTGGGGGACCTTATTTAAATTCTACCCAAGAGTCTTCTCTAAGAAAACTCTGCTCCCCAAAGAGAAATTGTCCTTTTAATAATATATTCTTAGATTAGAAGCTCAACACGCTGTAATTTTCTCGTGAAACATCCTGAGTTGGCTGTTCATAGGTGCCTACTTGTGGTGATTGGCGTCCATTAATCCTGGTGAGGATATGAAAACCACACAGCTACTAGTTTGACAACCACTGCAGCAGTGCCTCATGAACATAGTGTTTTCATCGTTCTTCCAAACACTGTCAATTAAGCCTTTGAGGTATAGATTTGCAGTATAAGTAAAGGACAGTTTGGTAGCCATGTAGCAAGGATAAGCTAAAAAGACCATACCAATCTGAGCTCAGTACGTTCCAGTACATACACAAAACTGAGCCCACATCAAAACAGAATTTTTACACCAGGAGCAACTTTGAATCTTCATTGGGCTTGCATGAAAATGTCAATGTGGCTTATGGTGAAGAATGGGCTCAAATTATATAAAGCTGAGTAGGGTAAAGACTGAATGAAAGATAGATTGTATTCTACTTGAATAGAGTCAGTAATGGATAACAAGGCATAAGGACATAATTTCACATTTGAATGGTGTTTTATTTTGAAGATATGTAAGAATGCACACATATACTACTATACACATACATACATATGCATTCACCAGGACTATGTCTATATTTCTTATTGCATTATCATATGTTGTGTCTATTTGTCCTGTTTTTGCAGTAGTTTCCGATAAAAGTCAGTGAAATAGATGTAACAATAATGAAAATGCAGAATATCATAATTGAAATTTACATTATTTTAATATTTCTAATTATCTGAATTTATTTTCACATTAAATACCCATTATACCAAGAATAATTCTTTCAGTTCATCATATGTGATACTACCATTGTGATCTTGTAAAAATAAACTTTACATGGGTTGGGCATATTCTCCATCTATATTAAATTGTTTTAAAAACAATATTTAAAGCACATCTTATCTCAATGATTGTTTTGTTAATTTCATGTTTGAAAAAAGAGAGAAAAATGAATAGCGTATTTACCCCAATACTACCAGTTCGTCAATAATCTGTTCAGCATTGATGCAAAAATCCTCAATAAAATACTGGCAAACCAAATCCAGCAGCACATCAAAAAGCTTATCCACCATCATCAAGTGGGCTTCATCCCTGGGATGCAAGGCTGGTTCAATATACGCAAATCAATAAATGTAATCCAGCATATAAACAGAGCCAAAGACAAAAACCACATGATTATCTCAATAGATGCAGAAAAAGCCTTTGACAAAATTCAACAACCCTTCATGCTAAAAACTCTCAATAAATTAGGTATTGATGGGACGTATTTCAAAATAATAAGAGCTATCTATGACAAACCCACAGCCAATATCATACTGAATGGGCAAAAACTGGAAGCATTCCCTTTGAAAACTGGCACAAGACAGGGATGCCCTCTCTCACCGCTCCTATTCAACATAGTGTTGGAAGTTCTGGCCAGGGCAATCAGGCAGGAGAAGGAAATAAAGGGTATTCAATTAGGAAAAGAGGAAGTCAAATTGTCCCTGTTTGCAGACGACATGATTGTTTATCTAGAAAACCCCAGTGTCTCAGCCCAAAATCTCCTTAAGCTGATAAGCAACTTCAGCAAAGTCTCAGGATACAAAATCAATGTACAAAAATCACAAGCATTCTTCTACACCAACAACAGACAAACAGAGAGCCAAATCATGAGTGAACTCCCATTCACAATTGCTTCAAAGAGAATAAAATACCTAGCAATCCAACTTACAAGGGATGTGAAGGACCTCTTCAAGGAGAACTACAAACCACTGCTCAAGGAAATAAAAGAGGATACAAACAAATGGAAGAACATTCCATGCTCATGGGTAGGAAGAATCAATATCGTGAAAATGGCCATACTGCCCAAGGTCATTTATAGATTCAATGCCATCCCCATCAAGCTACCAATGACTTTCTTCACAGAATTGGAAAAAACTACTTTAAAGTTCATATGGAACAAAAACGAGCCCTCATCGCCAAGTCAATCCTAAGCCAAAAGAACAAAGCTGGAGGCATCACACTACCTGACTTCAAACTATACTACAAGGCTACAGTAACCAAGACAGCATGGTACTGGTACCAAAACAGAGATATAGATCAATGGAACAGAACAGAGCCCTCAGAAATAACACTGCATACCTACAACTATCTGATCTTTGACAAACCTGAGAAAAACAAGCAATGGGGAAAGGATTCCCTATTTAATAAATGGTGCTGGGAAAACTGGCTAGCCATATGTGGAAAGCTGAAACTGGATCCCTTCCTTACACCTTATACAAAAATCAATTCAAGATGGATTAAAGATTTAAACGTTAGACCTAAAACCATAAAAACCCTAGAAGAAAACCTAGGCATTACCATTCAGGACATAGGCATGGGCAAGGACTTCATGTCCAAAACACCAAAAGCAATGGCAACAAAAGACAAAATTGACAAATGGGATCTAATTAAACTAAAGAGCTTCTGCACAGCAAAAGAAACTACCATCAGAGTGAACAGGCAACCTACAACATGGGAGAAAATTTTCGCAACCTACTCATCTGACAAAGGGCTAATATCCAGAATCTACAATGAACTCAAACAAATGTACAAGAAAAAAACAAACAACCCCATCAAAAAGTGGGCAAAGGACATGAACAGACACTTCTCAAAAGAAGACATTTATGCAGCCAAAAAACACATGAAAAAATTCTCATCATCACTGGCCATCAGAGAAATGCAAATCAAAACCACTATGAGATATCATCTCACACCAGTTAGAATGGCAATCATTAAAAAGTCAGGAAACAACAGGTGCTGGGGAGGATGTGGAGAAATAGGAATACTTTTACACTGTTGGTGGGACTGTAAACTAGTTCAACCATTGTGGAAGTCAGTGTGGCGATTCCTCAGGGATCTAGAACTAGAAATACCATTTGACCCAGCCATCCCATTACTGGGTATATACCCAAAGGACTATAAATCATGCTGCTATAAAGACAGATGCACACGTATGTTTATTGCGGCATTATTCACAATAGCAAAGACTTGGAACCAACCCAAATGTCCAACAATGATAGACTGGATTAAGAAAATGTGGCACATATACACCATGGAATACTATGCAGCCATAAAAAATGATGAGTTCATGTCCTTTGTAGGGACATGGATGAAATTGGAAACCATCATTCTCAGTAAACTATCGCAAGAACAAAAAACCAAACACCGCATATTCTCACTCATAGGTGGGAATTGAACAATGAGATCACATGGACACAGGAAGGGGAATATCACACTCTGGGGACTGTTGTGGGGTGGGGGGAGGGGAGAGGGATAGCATTGGGAGATATACCTAATGCTAGATGACGAGTTAGTGGGTGCAGCGCACCAGAATGGCACATGTATACATATGTAACTAACCTGCACAATGTGCACATGTACCCTAAAACTTAAAGTATAATAAAAAAAAAATAATAATCTGTTCAGAAAATTTAAAGACGGAAACATAGCAATCAGAAATGATAGTTACCTTATTATTACTTTATTGGCTCTATAGAAAGAGGTTGGAATTCTTTATGTCATCAAAATTGTTTTTTTTTTTTTCTTTAGTTAATCTGAGTCAAAAAGTGCCTCTGCAGGCTGGACCTTAAATATAATGAAGCTAGAAGTCGTGCATGCTATAGTAAAACCTGGCGTATCTCCTAGAATCACATGCTCTCTTTCCTCTGAGAACTGTTAGAATGAATCCTTCAGTTATGGAAAATATAAACCAATACTAATTCACTAATTTGGGTCATGCACTTTTACACTGAGATGTCAGTGTTAGAAATGTCATTTAGGTCTCTCAGTATCATTAAGCCCTGGCATGGTGAGAAGAATGTTTTACCACAAGTCTGAAACACAGTTTCCCCCTTGGTAGAAATGTATGCACATGTTTGTTTCCAAAAGATAACGTGAAAATCAAGAATAAAAATTGTTGTGACGAAGATGAAGTCAGTGTATCTTCGGTTTGTGATGTTAGCAACTCAGAGCCTGGATAGTGTATCAAATTCCATATGTGATGCCACTCCAGATAGTTTTTCTCAGAGGTTGGAAAATATCAATACTGAAATATTGAAATTGCTTTGCTTTGTTATGGAGACTACTACAGCATATTAGTTGATCCCTCTCTCTGCCCTCCACAAATCTATTCTCTCCATTTTTCATAGTTTTGGAAGGTTATCGAGGCACGTGGTTTTGTGAAGATTACATTTCACACCTAGCCTTACAAGTAACTTTAACCATGTGACTAATCTCTTGGCAGTAGAATGTGAGTGCAAGCAATGGTACAAATGCCAGACGACTTGTTAGCTAGCCATTTCATTTCTTTTCTATTTCCACCAGCTGGAATTTAAGGATGAAGTTTTAACAGCTTTGGCTATGAATAGTATAACATCTTAGGATGATGAAGCAAGAAGATGGAAGAAAAAATGGAGTAAAACTACTTACCCATCCCAGCACCCTCATTTATTTCCAGACTGTCATGTGAGAGATAAGGAGATACTTATCCAATTTTAGTCAACATATATTTGAGAATCCATTTCAGCACCCTATCCTTATATCTTAACCAATACAGGAATCAGACCACACATAAGTTGAGGGTTTTCACTACACTTCATAGTGATTCTCACTGCCATTTACTTGGAGACAGAAATTAGGCAGTAGTTAGATTTGAGATAGAAGGGCTTTGTCTTTTTATTTTTCTTAGTATTTGGTTGAAATATCATGGAATCCATTTGTAAAAAGGTATGGCAATTCTCGTAGACGAATGTTGAGATGACTTCACAACAATTAGACGTGTTAAAAACTAGGCAACGACTAACAATTTTGAAACCAGTATTTGAAAATCAACTTTGAAGAAATTATACAGGAAACATTCACATTATAGTAATTTGACATTCACAAAAATTCTAGGTTAGAGATACATTTTGAGAAGGACTAAATATCAAAACTAACTTTCAAGTCCAATTACTAATATTCAGATGTTTAAAAAAGAATACAACTGAACATAATTAGCTCTAAACATTGGGATATTAAAGATAATTATTTTAAAAATTCAAAATGTGAATTGCTTTTATCCCAATAGAATAGAAAATTATGTTTTCAATAAAATTTTTAAACATTAAATAGGTTGGTGCTAATCTATTATGCTCCTTTTAATGGTTATTTATTTTCCATATGCAAAATATGTTTATGTTCCTCTCAATGTTCTCAATTTTTTTTATTTTATTACAGTATCAGTTCGAAGTACAAAATCTCATCAGCTCTAAACATTTAGAGGTCGTTTTCCAATCTTAAATCAAGTACCATTGATAATCTTGAATATACTCTGTTAAGTAAAGATTTCCAAAATGTAATTCTTCTCCATATGTGAATTCAGGACACTAAAGGAATAATTTATCTTACCTTAACATTCTCAATATAACGTGGTGATATGTGCATAGCATAGGCCTTACAGACATTCCAGTTCAAAAAATGGAGTATGGAGAAGGCAAAAATAATTCTCTGATTCAAAGAATCTGTCAACTTAACAAAACATATCAGAGAAAAATGTATTTTAAAATAATGATTTTATTAGAGAATAAGCAGAAAGTGTTGTATTCTGGGATGCACAGATATAGCAAGCACAAATGTATCTGAAGCAGGGAGGGTAAAGGGAAGCTTTATTTCTTTTCTTTTCTTTTCTCTTTCTTTTCTTTTCTCTTTCTTTTCTTTTCTTTCTTTCTTTCTTTTCTTTCTTTCTTCTTTCTTTCTTTCTTCCTTTCTTTCTTTTTCTGGCAAAAAAGGAGTTTATTTAAGCTGCTTGGAAACAGAGTTTATTGGTTCTTGAAGCCCAAAGTCAAAGATGCCATCAGTACATTGTAATTCATTGGTGGAGATGCTGTTACTGGGAAAATGTTCTTTCTGGAGTTGCTACGTGCCTATACAATGCCTAGTGATAAATCTTGTCGTAGAAACGTGTACATATGCAAAATATGCAAGCTGTTTAAAGCATGAGATGCATGAAGGGTGTGAGAGAATTGATTGCGGGGTTATTTTTAAAAGTCTTTGAAACAGTTTTGATCCTCATACATGCAAGCATGAACTCCTCTCCTTTGTACTCTCCTGGCCCCAATATTTCTTGCTCTGACTACACTGACTTCATCATAGTATCTTTGACTTTCACAGTTTAAATATCAACTGGGCAAATTCAAGCTAGAGTTCTTCAACTGGGTTTCAGGCTTGGGATGAATCCTTTGTGGTTCTCAGTTACGTTCTCTGAACTCTTGGTTCTGACTACTACGCTTTTAGTTCTAACCCCTGATTTCTAGCTTCTACCCTCTGAGTCATCCTTCATATTTCATGGAAATTACCACCTGCTTCGAACTAACTAGTTTATCAGCCTACGCTGGCCAGTATAATTTTGGGGGTCCAACAGGATTCTTCCATTCTGTACTCTCTCTGTCCTTTTCAGTCCCAAACGGAAGTATTTCTGATGGGAAAAATTCAAGAAAATCATGGGCCATGCATGAATTGCACTGGGTTTCACCCTCTTAGACAAAATCCATTTCCAGACATATTTCTGCTATAATATTTTTTCTATTGTTGGCTTTAGTCAAGATGGCTATGGGACTCTTAAGCTTCCTCTGATTTGATTAAGAAGAACTTTGAAGCACACCCTTAATCTATTGTGAATAAACATACTGACATTTTGATCTGTCCAAAAATTCAGGAAAAAAATTGTATAGAAATATGCTCCCTTTTTTCTATACCACACTTTAAGCTGGGACATCATACTTTTAGTATTGTTACTATCTGAACAGGCTAAAATTTCCAAAATCTCTACCTGGTTGCCTTTTGTCTAATAACTATTACCTTAATATATTTCTCTTTCCTTGCATTTTACTGTAAGCAAGAAGAAGCCAGGCATTATATTCAACACTTTATTGAAAGACTTCTTACTTATATTGAGGTTTGGCACTTACAAGTTCTGCTTTCTTGATATTTGTAAGATGCAATTTTGCCAAGCTTTCTTAACCACATTTCTCAAACTCCTTCCTGTAGTTTGGAATAAGATGTCCTCATGACTTCTGAGCCCTCCCTAGCAGTATTCCTTTTTTTTGTTTTGTTTTGAGATAGAGTCTGGCTCTGTCGCTTGGCTGGAGTGCAGTGGAGCGATCTCGGCTCACTGCAGTCTCTGCCTCCCGAGTTCCAGCAATTCCCCTGCCTCCGCCTCTCAAGTAGCTGGGACCTCAGGTGCGCGTCACCACGCCTGGCTAATTTTTTTGCATTTTTTAGTAGAGACGGGGTTTCACTATGTTGGCCAGGATGGTCTCAATCTCCTGACCTCATGATACGCCCACTTTGGCCTCCCAAAGTGCTGGGATTACAGGAATGGTCCACGGCGCCCGGACAGCAGTATTCTTAAAGTCCTAATTTCTGATAATGGTCTTCACGTGACAATTTGAGCTTTCTCTAAGGCAGTTTAGGATTTCTCTCTCGTGTTCCTTTCTTTTTTTGAGCCCTCCTCGACAACATCTTCAGTAATCCATACTTTTACTAAAAATCTGTTTAAGGTAATTCAGGCTATTTCTACCATACTCTTCAGAGTTCTTCCAGCCTTCGTGCACTACCCAATTCCAAAGCCACTCTAGCATTTTACGTATTTCTTTCAGTAGCACTCTGTTTTAGGTACCAAAACTTTTTATTAGTTTCCTATTTCTGCATAATAAATGATCATGAAATCAATTCAGAACCTTGAATAATTATTTTTCTACCTAGTCATCAAGTCACACACCATATACTTACACTATATCCAGCTACCTTATAACTGGCAATTATAAAATTTTAACATCAAATTTACTTCACATTCCTGAATACTATGCAAAAGCATAGTTACTATGAATTTTTCAGAGTAGGTTGGGGATGTATTTTCCAATTTAATGAAGTAAGAAAACATTCTAAGGTGGTAACACAGCTGCAGCTAGATAAAGGAAATATATCCCCGAGTTTTCATGTAAATCAACTATGTTGTAATAATCTGAGGGAAAAAAATTAATGATTAAATGGTAAAGGAAACCATAGTTATTGTAATAATCAAATGCCAAGCTTATTTCAAAGCAAAGCTTCAAAAATGTATTTGTCATTTATTATTAAAGCCTGAGATATGAGATCTCAAAAACACATTTTTATAAATGTAACTCCTAAAATAATTTCAAACGCTTCCTGCTGACAGTTATCAACTAATGATGCACACTAAAACTAGTGAAACAACTGTATTAAACATTTGTTAACAAACTTCCATGGAATTTAATTCTAGTAAGTTTTAATTTCTCTTTTATTGGTAGAAATTGCACAAATTGATGGAAAAATTAATGTGTTTTTATTGAGAAATACGTTAGCTTCAACAAATATTTATTAATGGAAGATATTTACTAGATATTTTTATGTTGACTGTTTCATTCAAATATCACAATGATCCTAAAGGTTAGTTATCATTAATCACAATTTTATAGATGACAAAGCAAACCCAGAGTTCCTTAGTGATAATTATATATCCAGATAACCGCTAAAGTAGATTTTTATCCAAGTATTATTAAACTAAGTACGATGTTTTCTTCTTATTCTATGAAAATAATGAATAAACATTTTTACCTTAATAATAAAATTAGCATCTCTTTACGATGATTAAGTGTGTGTGTTTGTGTGTGTGTGTGCACAGATCACAAATTAGATATGTTTTGCCTTATTTCCTTGTATTAGTTAGCATTATTATCAACTGGAAAAGTATAGCTTGTAAATAACTATTTTCATTTTAATATACCTACAGATACTAAGAATTTATTTTCATAATTTTTATCTATCATTTTCCTTTGATTTTTGGTATAATTCATGAAGATAATTTTTTTAATACAAAAGTTTTTCTTTTCTAAATAGTTCTATATAATATTGGCAGCCTTAATTGGGTTGTGATGGTCTTTCTCTAAGTTGGAAATTATTTTTTGATCTTAACATTTAATATTAATATTTTTTCCGAATTTTTGTTATACATAACATTTTATCAAAAGTGTTAGAGGTTTTAAACATTTTTTTCAAGTTTTCTTGCAATTTCATGAAAGTAATGTGCTGTAACCTGCTAGCTGAGCTTAAAATCTTCTGCTTTCTCTAAGTTGACAGATTAACTACATTTCCCAGCTTCTGTTGTTAAGTGTGGCAATATGACTAAACCAATGGAGTAAGAGGGGAAGGGATGCATGCCTGTGAAAATTCTGACCCATTAAAATTACTCTTTTCAACTTCCCCAAGTTCTTTTCCCCTTGGTTGGCTGGAATGAATAAAACTCCCAAGACAAACTTGGAAACTATGTGTGGGATATACAAAGGTCTCTGGCAGCCTAGTTCGTTGAATGGACATGGGAGAATGCAGGAGAGATGTTCTGAAAACATAGGCATACACCATCCACTGTTACACAATTAAAAACAAAAACAAGGCCGGGCGCGGTGGCTCACGCCTGTAATCCCAGCACTTTGGGAGGCCGAGGTGGGCGGATCAGAAGGTCAGGAGATCGAGACCATCCTGGCTAACACGGTGAAACCCCGTCTCTACTAAAAATACAAAACAAAATTAGCCGGGCGTGGTGGCGGGCGCCTGTAGTCTCAGCTACTTGGGAGGCTGAGGCAGGAGAATGGTGTGAACCCGGGAGGCGGAGCTTGCAGTGGACCGGGATCGCGCCACTGCACTCCAGCCTGGGTGACAGAGCGAGACTCCATCTCAAAAAAAAAAAAAAACAACAACAACAAAAAGAAAACATTCTTTTGGTGTACTGAGCTATTATGTATTTTGTTTCTGTTTTTTTATAGCTGTTAGCACCCTTTCTCTCCCCACCCCAAAAAACAAAAACAAGTTGTCTGTTCTGAATATAAGTTCAGTTCCCTTCTGTGAAATTGCTGACTATGGTCACATTTGTTAGCCCTTACAGAGTGAAAACTTTTGTTCAATATTTTAGGCTGATTTAAGCTCTATAACTTACTTTTTAGTCTTCTTTCAGTTATTTCCTAAGCATATCTTTTTCATTCATAGCTCATTAGGATATCAGAACCAGTGTGACAGTACCCTTCCTTCCAATTGCTAGCCTTCTTAGAAGCCTGCTTCCTTATTACTACCCTCATTCATTCATCCTGACACTGGTAAAGTGTCGACTGCTTCATGTGATTTCCTCAGAAGCTGGATCCTCTGTCAGAGGGCACTTCCTTTCTTCTTTCTTTCTTTTTATGCTTCATTGCCTGGAGCTCTGGCAGATTTTTTTTAAATTTTATTCAGTTCCCCAATGGGGTAGAATAAAGTTTAGGAATCCCCAGTTCTCCCCAGTGGAGTCTAGTAGTCCCCAAAACTCATTCTGGTTTTATTACCATCATTGTATATCACATTTGTGGGAATATTGATATATAGATAAATTCCTTATTTCTAGCAATATCACAGACCAATAGTATTGTATTTATTATATTAGTTTGGTCATTTCTGTAGAAAATTAGAGAAAAGGGGAGTCAGTTTTATGGACTTAGAATATCATGTTAAATTTGGAAGCCAAAATTCTATGCTAAATAATTAGGTATTTCTGGAATTACATATGGATATATAAGTATGTTAATCTATTAAATATTATCAACAAAAAACGTTATAACATTTAATAACTGCATAAATTTAAATATCACTTACTTTCAAATTCATATTTGCATTTTAAGCCAGGGCAAAGTAGCATTGAAATAGACTTGTAGGCAAGAAAGAGTAGTAAAACTATTGTAGGAGTGCTGGTAAGAAAATGTTTAATTATTCTAAATAATGTTTAAAGACACAAGATGTGAAAGTTAAATAAATGTAAGAAAAATTTTTATGTAAAGAGAAACAATTTTCTAGAAGTCAGTTTTAGCATCAAAGTTAGAAAGTATTCTCAATTCTAACCTAGAGATAAATTCTAAAAAATGGATTTTAAGGGACTCTCAAATTAAAAGAATTTTTAAAAACAACATTATAAGATTAATCTTGACAAATATCAATAATCAGAAAAACTCCTACTCTAGAAAAAGAAGAAAACAGATTGCTCGAAGAAGGAAAAGTAAATAAAATTACAGTCAGTAGCAACAACATAGTCAGGGTTTATATTTGTGTGGTAGTCCTGTATGGATCCTTGAAATGTCTAGAACTTTAGAGAATACGGTTTGGAGAAATCTGTTCTCACAAACATTGCCATTTGTGGGAAAAATCTTTCCATGAGAATTACTGTGATTCTAATTATATATAGTTAATTCTAACTATATTATATATATATATATAGTTGTGTATTCACACATACACACTTGTACATGCTGTTTTTCTATTAAAAATAAAAATATAAATTAACAGATATTTGTGCAGAATGATTTATGACATTTGAAAATAAGCATTTGTGAAAAAGGTTTAATAAATAGATAAAACTGTACATAAACTGCAGAAGCATAAATAATGGTGTTAGCTGATTAAATTCTAATATTTTAATATGTTATCTCTATAAATGATTCAATAGAAATATCATTTAAAGGATTTTATTTTTAATTTATTTAAAATTTTTATTTCCAATTTTTATTTAAGTTCAGGGGTACATGGTCAGGATGAGAAGGTTTGTTACATAGGTGTATTAGTTTGTTCTCACACTGATATGAAGAAATACCCAAGACTGGGTAATTTATTTATGAAAGAGGTTTAGTTGACTCAGAGTTTCCCATATCTGGGGAGGTCTCAGGAAACTTACAATCATGGCAGAAGGTGAAGGGGAAGTAAGCACCTTCTTCACAAGGTGTCAGGACAGAGACGAACAAAGGAGGAACTTCCAAACGCTTATAAAACCATCAGATCTCATGAGAACTCACTCACTATCAGGAGAACAGCATGGGGGAAACTGCCCCCGTGATCCAATCACCTCCCTCCCTTGACATGTGGGGATTACAGGTCCCTCCCTGGACACATGAATTACAATTCAAGATGAGATTTCGGTGGGGTCACAGAGCCAAACTATATCAATAGGTAAACGTTTGCCATGTTGATCTACTGCACAGATCATACCATCACCCAGGTATTAAGCCCAGCATCCATTAGCTATTCTTCCTGATCCTCTCCCTCCTTCTACTCCCCACTCCGATAGCCCCCAGTATGTGTTGTTCACCACCGTGTGTTTATGTGTTCTCATCATTTGGCTCCCACTTATAAGTAAGAACATGTAGTATTTGGTTTTCTGTTCCTGCATTAGTTTGCTAAGGATAGCTCTAGCTCTATCCATGTCTATCCATGTCTTCCAGCTTTATCCATGTCCCTGCAAAGGACATGATCTCGTTCCTTATTAGGACCACATAGTATTGCATGGTGTACATGTACCACATTTTCTTTATCCAGTCTATTACTGATGGGCATTTAGGTTGATTCTATGTCTTTGCTATTGTGAATATTCCTGCAATAAACATACATGTCCATGTGTCTTTATAATAGAGTGACTTATATTCCTTTGGGTATATATACACCCAGAAATGGGATAGCTGGGTTGAATGGTATTTCTGCCTCTATGTCTTTGAGTAATTGCCACAATGTATTCCACAATGGTTGAACATATTTACACTCCCAACAGCAGTATAAAAGCATTCCTTTTTCTCCACAACTTCACCAGCATCTGTTTGTTTGTTTGTTTGTTTTGACTTTTTAGTAATAGCCATTCTGACTGTTGTGAGATAGTATCTCATTGTGGTTTTGATTTGCATTTCTCTAATGATCAATGATGTCGAGTTTTTTTTCATATGTTTGTTGTCTGCATGTATGTCTTCTTTTGAGAAGTGTCTGTGCATGTCCATTGCCTACTCAAAAAAATTTTTTTCTTGTAAATTTAAGTTCCTTATCAATGCTGGATATCAGACTTTTGTCAGATGGATAGATTGCATAAGTTTTCTCTCATTCTGTAGGTTGTCTGTTTACTCTGTTGACAGTTTATTTTGCAATGCAGAGCTCTTTAGTTTAACTAGATCCCATTTGTCAAATTTTGCTTTTATTGCAATTGCTTTCGGCATCTTCATCAGGAAATCTTTGCCTGTGCCTATGACCTGAATAGTATTGGCTAGGTTTTCTTCTAGGGTTTCTATAGTTTTGGGTTTTACATTTAAATCTTTAATTCATCTTGAGTTGATTTTTGTCTGTGGTATAAGGAAGGGGTCCAGTTTCAATTTTCTGCATGTGGCTAGCCAGTTCTCCCAGCACTATCTATTAAATAGGGAATTCTTTCCCAATTTCTGGTTTTTGTCAGGTTTGTCGAAGATCACATAGTTGTAGGTGTGTGGTCTTATTTCTGGGTTCTCTATTCTTTTCCACTGGTCAATGTGTCTGTTCTTGTACCAGTACCATGCTGCTTTGGTCACTGTGGCCTTGTGGTATAGTTTGAAGTCAGGTAGTTTGATGCCTCCAGCTTTATTCCTTTTGCTTAGCACGTCCTTGGCTATTCAGGTTCTGTTTTAGTGCCATATGAATTTTAAAATAGTTTGTTTCTCATTCTGTGAAGAAGGTCAATGGTGGTTTAATGGGAATAGCATTGAATCTATAAATTCCTTTGGGCAGTCTGACCATTTTCATGATACTGATTCTTCCTATCCATGAGCATTTTTCCTGTTTGTTTGTGTCATCTCTGATTTTTTTGAGCAGTAGTTTGTAGTTCTTGAAGAGGTCCTTCATTTCCCTTGTTAACTTAATTCATAGGTATTTTATTCATTTTGTGGCAATTGTGAATGAAAGCCTGTTCCTGATTTTGGTCTAAGCTTGCCTTTTCCTGGTTTATAGGAATGCTAGCAATTTTTGCACATTGATTTTGTATCCTGAGCCCTTGCTGAATTTGCTTATTAGCTTAAGAAACTTTTGGGCTGAGCTGATGGAGATTTCTAGATATAGGATCATGTCATCTGCATACAAAGACAGATTGATTTCCTTTTTTTTATTTTTTATTTTTTACAATTTATAAATGATTTTATTTATTTATTTATTTATTTTATTATTATTATACTTTAAGTTTTAGGGTACATGTGCACAATGTGCAGGTTAGTTACATATGTGTACATGTGCCATGCTGGTGTGCTGCACCAATTAACTCATCATTTAGCATTAGGTATATCTCCTAATGCTATCCCTCCCCCCTCCCCTGACCCCACAACAGTCCCCAGAGTGTGATTGATTTCCTTTTAATTCACTATTTCTTTCTTTTGCCTGATTGCCCTGGCCAGAACTTCCAATACTATGTTAAATAGGAGTAGTGAGAGAGGACATCTTTGTCTTTTGCTGGTTTTCAAGGGGAATGTTTCCAGCTTTTGCCTATTCAGTATGATAGGCAAAAGCTGTGGATTTGTCATATATGACTCTTATTATTTTGAGGTATGTTCCTTCAACACCTAGTTTGTTAAGAGTTTTTAGCATGAAGGATGTTTAATTTTATCAAAGACATTTTCTGTATCTATTGAGATAATCGTGTGGTTTTTGTCTTTAGTTCTGTTTATGTTACGAATCGCATTTATTGATTTGCATATGTTGAATTAGCCTCGTATCCCAGGGATGAAGCCTACTTGATCGTGGTGAATAAGCTTTTTGGTGTGCTGCTAAATTCGATTTGCCAGTATTTTGTGGAGGATTTTTGCGTCAATGTTTATCAAGGATATTGGCCTGAAGATTTCTTTTTTTGTTATATCTCTGCTACATTTTGGTGTCAGGATGATGCCGGCCTCATAGAATGAGTTAGGAAGGAGTCAGTGCTTTTTAATTTTTTGGAATAGTCTGAGTAAAAATGGTACCAGCTCTTCTTTGTACCTCTGATAGAATTCAGCTGTGACTCCATCTGGTTCTGGGTTTTTTGTTTATTTGTTTGTTTGTTTTTCGTTGGTAGGCTATTTATTACTGCCTCAATTTCAGAACTTGTTATTGGTCTATCAGGGATTCAATTCAGTCTTGGGTGGGTGTACATGTCCAGGAATTTATCCATTTCTTCTAGATTTTCTACTTTATGGGCTGCCATAACAAAGTATTGCCAACCAGGTGGCCTTGAAAACAGAAATGTATTGTCTTATAATTCTGGGAGCTAGAAGCCTGAGATCAAGGTGTTGGCAGGGTTATTTTCTTCTGGGAATTGTGAAGGAGAATCTGTTTTATGTCTAACTCCTGACATCTGGAGGTTCACTAGAAATCCTTGGCATTCCTTGGCTTATAGAAGCATCACTCCAATGTCTGCCTTGATGTTCCCAAAGTGTTTTCCCTGTACACATGTTTGTGTCCGAATTTACCCTTTTATAAAGAGGCTAGTCATACTGAATTAGGGTCATACCCTACTCCTGTATGACCTAATTTTAACTAATTACATTTGCAACAATCATACAGCCAAATAAGGTTACATTCTGTGGTATTGAGGGTTAGTACTTCAACATCCAGATTTTTGAAGGACACAATTCAACACGTTGCAGTCATAAAGAATATTTTCCAAAAATACTTTGCAAACAAGTCCCTGAATACAGTGAATAGAACATGAGATGGAGCTTAAAACATGTCTTTTGACATAAAATAAAAGGCCTAGGGATCCTTAATTCTTCAAAGCCAAAATAACGAAGTTGAGACATTAAAGGGCAAATGTGAGTTACTGTTTTCATTTAGTTGTCTGTTTTTTTTTTTAATTTGATACTGTATTTAAAATATATTGTTCCATTGTATCATCTTAAGGCTGGTGTAATGATAAGTTTGTAATCCTTAACAGTATCAATGACAATGATAAACATTGAAAAGGCAACAGAGGAAAGCATGGTGTTTTGTGCCAGAACATAGAGAAGTTTTGAAGATATTGAGTTGAATTTAAAATGTCTACCAGGAAAGTAGTTTCAACCTCAAGGAAAAGGAAGAAACTATCAATGGAATGAAAATGACACTTTATCAGAGATATCTACTTCTTAATGAAGGTTCCATTTTTATAGAGAAATAGTATAAATTACCCAAAAAGTTATCAAAATTGGCTGCTAGAATAGAATTTAAGTGCAGAGTAAACAGGGAATTTGAGAAGATGTACTGTCTTAAAATTCTGTAAATTTTAATAAGTATGAAGCAACAGATTATTATCACACTGAATGGAATTTTCAGTTAAATTCAGTAATTTGCAGTCATATGCCTTTTCTGTTTTCCTGTAATCATTACTTGTAAGTCAACAAAAGCCATTTCTGAAAACAAAATTAGACTTTAAAAAGTTTTCTTTATATTTTAGATTCATATTCTAATATATACAAATATTTTATATAACTTTTATTGTTCATTTTGTTATTTGGTATTTGCAATTTCTAGATAAATAATTGGCTCTATATTCTGTTCATATCCAACATATTCCAACAGAGGACACTTAATATTTCCATAAAAATAAAAATGCTGGTGAAAATGTGTCCATTTTTATAGTCTATTTACTCAGCATTATTGCTCATTCATATTTATTTATATGTTATTTTCCTGCATTTTCTGCAATAGTTATCATATCTCAAACTGACAGCTTCCAAAATTACTATTGAGTCCAATTCTTTTTTGTGGATATAGGTAGAATTGATTACTACCCTCTTTGATACTCAGGGGACTTTTTTCTGAATTGCTGCACATAAGCAAAATATTTAATGCTTATGCATATAGGGCTAAGTATAGAATAGACACTTAAGAAAAGCTTTTAAATAAATGAATGTGCTATGGGTAGATTAAGAGCTAAGAGAGCATATGACAAAATGAATGCAGTAATCAGTGAATGACAAGAAAAACTGCTAACCCCAAATTATAAAAAGATTTTTCATTTATGGATTTGCCAATTTTTATCAACTGGATATCATTACCATCGATACTAATGAGGTGAGTGTTAATAAGTATATATTATTTAATTACTGAGAATAGTACTCCTGAAGAAGATTATATAAAAGAATAACACTAGAAGGGGAGCATCATCCCCAAATATGAAGATTCAGAAATCATTGTGCACTATCCTTAAATTTAAATATATATATATATATGTGTGTGTGTGTGTGTGTGTAATTTGTAGGTGTGAGTTTATTGTGTTTGAAAGATAAAGCAGCTTTATATTGAATTAAATTGGTTTTTTGAATCACACTTAAGCAAATACTTAACACTTGCACAAAATCATCTCTGACTTTCTAAATTCTAATACTTTTTGTTTTGTAAATTTTTCTACACATGAATTATATTACAAGTTATGTTGTAATTCAAATTTGTTATACTTTGGTGGTCATTTTTTCTAAACAACTTCAGAATTGTATTTTTAGAGATTTACATATTTCAATGTTGTCATGCACATTTCAAAGAAAATTATATGGACCAGTTTTGTTTCATGTAACTGTACTATTTTAATTTGATGGATGACTTCTTCTTTAGTACTTGAGTAAATGTCTCTTATTACCTGAAATTTCTCTGCTTTATTCATTCATTTTTTCCAATTTTATAGTGATAACTTGTTTAAAAAGCACACTTTGTTTCTAACTTGGTAAATACAATGCTTTCTTCATTGTCTTATGAAAAATAGTGTTTATGTACAATCAAATATTATACTTTTTCACTGAAAAATTATGGCTGCTTGATATTTATGCTGTAATGATATTTACAGCATTATCCAAGGTTATGGTTTTATAGTGTGTGGATTTTGAGTGCCTCCATAATATCTCAAAAACGTCTCTTTGCAGAGTTTATTTATTTCCCTTAAATGAAATAAACTTGATCTTTGAGACATAGGTCTATGATTTTTAAATATGCCCCAAATGTTATTATGTGACATTTTATAATGTTTACCTTTTTTTCCTCTGGGAAATAAAATTCAATTGAAAATAATTAGTGAACAAATAAATAAATAAAAACAGACAAACACCAAAAAACACTAGAATTCTGAATTTTATTATCCAATGTTAGGATAATTAAGGACATATGTGACCATGTTAGAAATAAAGTTGAAAATATGCTTTTAATAATTTGAAATGCATTAAGGATTTTGTACAGTATATACTATTTTCTTAAAACATGAAGATGTTGCTGATTTATTTTAATTTTTTCACTATCAAAACTGTATAAATTATATTTTGAATAGTCAAAATAATGGTATTATATAACATCATTTAGAATTTTTCAAATAATTACATTTTTATAAACTATGTTAAATATTAATTTTCATAGACGAAGTCAGCTTTTTACTTGCACACAATGTGGAATTTTGGTGAAGCAGAAAATCACCTCATTATGAAAAATATATTGATGGTTTCAATATCAATGAGAAGGAATATCAACGAAAAATCGTGTATATCAATGGAAAAAATCAAACATTTAGTTCATGTTTCACAACAATTTTAACAATGCAGTGATTCTAATTGCCCTATTTCAAGTTTAAATAAATTTGTAATATATAATTTGCATTTAAAATGTTTCCCCTAAATTTTGATTTATAAACAACATTTCAATGGCTTTGTTGAGTCAACCATAGAACTCAAAAATTCTTATTCAGATCTTTCCCTATTCCCACTTATGTTGCCTGTGCTAGAATTGTCAGTGTTGTGGGACAGAGACAACTAGGTGAGTCCCAGTAAAAGCTTTCACTTCCTCTTTTGTAAGAACCCTTTACCTGTAAACATAACCACCAAAGTCTAAAAATACAGTATTTAGGCTGTCTTGCATACAGTCTGGCCTGTGACTAAGTTCTGGCATAGAAGTGTTACAAGGAATCTTCTAAGGATCCTTTGTCAAAGACAATTCAAACACTTTATTCTTCTCTCTTATATTGCCTGGAATAAGGATGGGGTACCTGGAGCTCTGGATCATGTATTTCATAAGGGATAAATTGTTTAGCACAAGGGAGTATCAATCTCTAAAAACTTCATGGGCTAAGAAGTTTTATCATCATTAGACCACCTGGCTCTTGACTATTATGAGGGAAAAATAACTAACTTATTGAAGTCACTGATATATGGGTTATGTGCAACTCAGAAGGAACTTAACGTTTGTTGCTACAAATTTGTGCTAACAGCTTCTGTTTATGGTTTACTATAATACATCTTACAAATATAAGGTTAAACTTCGTTTCTATTTTATACAAATAAACACAGCGATTAAAAAGATAATGCTTCTTACATGAAACAACTGTGGTAGATACTAGCTAGTGCATCTTGGATATGGTGGATAACAGTTCTGCTCTACCACTAGCCCCAGGGTACCTCGCCATCCCTGCCTATACCCTTATAAATGTGTTGCTTTATTAAGGCATTTGAAATGACTCCCTCTGAGTGTATTACCTGTGCAAACTGAACACTGAAAATGGCATAATTAATACTAAGTTTTCCACTAATTGGCATAGGATGAAATGTGGGTGTAGAGGCAAGGAGGTGACAGATTAAGCCGTTTGGCAAGTATAAATACTACACATAATTTAGCTTCATTTAACTGCTCTAGAGGGAAACTAGTCAGGCCAAATGTGTTGATATGGATAAACTAACTCAGAATTAGGAAATACTTTAAGTACCTGGGAACTGTCAGCTAGGTTAGTTAATTAAATTCTCAACTCAGATGGGACTTTAGTCAGTGAGATACAAATTTTGGAATATCCCTGGAATATAGAAGGGGAAGACACCCAGTGACTCAGGGAGAATAGCAAATTTTCAGCGGCCTTTGATGAGTAGCCTATGGGTATCTAGGTGTCCTATTCCCCAGGCACCCTAATTATTACTTTGTGTCTCCATGGTTATTCAGTTCAACACAAGCAACTTGTTTCCAGATGGCTAGCATTACCTCTGAAAAGTGGTATTTTATATGGGCTGTATGTTGGTAGGTTAGGCACTTAGCAATGAGGGTAAACAGATTATCCATGGTGAGCAAGGCTCTATTTTTAGTGTCCATGGAGAGCCTCAATATTTATCACATGGTCACTTTGTATATGGACCAACAATTCACGCTTGGTTGTTAGAATTATTCACCTTGGCCAGTAAGAAAACTGACCTCTTTTTCTGCCTATTGGCTCAGTGGCATAAATCTCAAAACTGTTGGCAGGTGGGTAAGAAGTCAGCCTCAACTTCCAAACCACTGAAGATGTGAATACTTTTCTAGGGAGAAATATTTATCCATTGAGTACCAAAACTTCCAGATGTCCTAATCTGATTCAAGATTTGGAAGAAACAGTATCTTACATATATCTTACAATATCTTCTATATCTTTAGTTGTAATTGGGAGAGAGCTCATGCCCCTGTCTTCCACCCAATTCTCAGACCAAGGTATTCTCACTAAGGAGTAGTTGTCACCACATCCGATTTCTTAAAATCTCTGGCATATCATCCCATCATTCTACTTGAGCCTACTCTTCCTAATCATGTGTTCAAACCAGTAAATGCTGTGCATGTAATCATATTGTTATATTTCCTTTACCGTAAGTTAAGGAAAGTGGTCCTATGAGATTACAAGTTGATACATAGGCATTCTGTAAGACCATGAGAGGTAATAAGGTATAAGGAAGGGGTCCAGTTTCCATTTTCTGCATATGGCTGGTCAGTTCTGCCAGCATCATTTATTAAATATGGAATCATTTCCTTATTGCTTGTTTTCATCAGGCTTGTCAAAAATCAGATGGTTGATGTGTGGTTTTATTTCTGAGTTCTCTATTCTGTTCCATTGATCTATGCACAAGTACCATGTTGTTTTGGTTACTGTAGCCTTGTAGCATAGCTTGAAGTCAGGTAGCGTGATGCCTCCAGCTTTGTTCTTTTTGCTTAGGATTGTCTTGGCTATATGGGCCCTTTTTTGGTTCCATATGAAATTTAAAGTAGTTTTTTCTAATTCTATGAAGAAAATCAATGGTAGTTGGGGATAGCACTGAATCTATAAATTACTTTAGCAGTATGGCCATTTTCATGATATTGATTCTTCCTATCCATGAGCATGGAATGTTTTTCTGTCTGTTTGTGTTGTCTCTGATTTCCTTGAGCAGTAGTTTGTAGTTCTCCTTGAAGAGGTCCTTGACCTCCACTGTTAGCCGTATTCCTAGGTATTTTATTCTCTTGTGGCAAAAATTAACTCAAGGTGGATTAGACACTTAAATGTAAAACCCAAAACTATAAAAACCCTAAAAGAAAACCTAAGCCATACTATTCAGGACCTAGGCATGGGCAAAGATTTTATGATGAGATCATCAAAAGCAATTGCTACAAAAGCAACAATTGACAAATGGGATCTAATTGCATTAAAGAGCTTCTGCACAGCAAAATAAACTATCATCAGAGTGAACAGGCAACCTACAGAATGGGAGAACATTTCTGCAAACTGTCTTTCTGACAAAGGTCTAATATCCTGTATCTACAAGGAACTTAAGCAAATTTACAAGGATAAAAATGAACAATCCCATTAAAAAGTGGGCAAAGGACAGGAATATACACCTCTCAAGAGAAGGCATACATGCAGACAACAAACATATGAAAAAAGCTCAACATCACTGATGATCAGAGAAATGCAAATCAAAACCACACAGTGAAATATCATCTTGTGCCAATCAGAAAGGCAATTATTAAAAAGTCAATAAACAGATGCTGCAAGGTTGAGGAGAAATAGGAACATTTTTATGGTGTTGGTGGGAATGGAAATTAGTTTAACCATTGTGGAAGATAGTGTAGTGATTCCTCGAGAATCTAGAACCAGAAATACCATTTGACACAGCAATCCCTTTACTGGGTATACACACCCAAAGGAATATAAAGCATTCTATTATAAAGATACATGCACACATATGTTCATTGCATCACCATTTAGAATAGCAAAGACGTGGAATTAACCTAAATCCCCGTCAATGATAAACTGGGTAAAGAAAATGTAGTACATATACACCATGGAATACTATGCCGCCATAAAAGGAAGATCATGTCCTTTGCAGGGACGTGGATGAAGCTGGAAGCTATTATTCTCAGTAAACTAATGCAGGAATAAAATAACCAAACACTGCATGTTTTCACTTATAGTGGGAGCTGAACACATGGACACAGGGCGCGGAACAATAAACTCTGGGGCCTCTTGGGGGAGGTGAGGGAGCATCAGGAAAAATAGCTAATGCATTCCAGGCTTAATACCTAGGTGATGGATTGATAGGTGCAGCAAACCATCATGGTACACATTTACCTACGTAACAAACCTGCACATGCTGCGCATGCACTCTGAAACTTAAAATGAAATAAAATTTAAAAAAAGAAAGGGAATAATGCCAGAAGCATTGCAATAAAGAAAGGAAATTTAATACTCAGAATATATCGATACTTAAGAGAATAAACTCCTGACTCCGCATTCACCCACGGACATTTTTAAAATCTCATGTCAAAGAACCAACAAACTGAAAAGGGTGACCAAAGTGAATAAATCTAATTATCAAGCATGAACTAGGATACTGCCACAAAACAGGAGTAAATAAGACCCAAGGCAACTCACTGGTGTTCCTAATACTCCTTTGCTCAAAAGGTTTAGCCAATAAAAAGTACATCTGTTAAGACAGTACTGATGTAGATACAGATAATTCAGGAAAAAAATAGCTTCAGATTACCTTCACCTCAGGAAATAACCCATTTTATCAGATTTCCAGCAAAAGATAGGAAGAATATGGAGTACCTGAAAGAAGAAAGCAATGTTTATAAAGTTAAATCTTGGGATAAGCTGCAAAAGAGTGGCTCTGGGAGTGAGAAGAATTAAGAATACCAGCTATGCTTTAAGTCAATTTTGGTTTTCTTCCCTTTACCCAACACCATGCCCAAAGGATTTAAGTCTTTGAGAGCCTGACAAAATTGACTTGTATTATGTGGTATTTTTATACCACATTTTCTTTATTCATTTGTCCGTTGGTGGACAATTAAGTTGATTCTCTGTCATGATTTCTGTTAATAGTGCTGCAGTCAACATGACTTTATTTATTTATTTATTTATTTATTTATTTATTTATTTATGAGACAGAATTTCACTCTTGTTGCCCAGGCTGGAGTGCAATGGTGCGATCTTGGCTTACTGCAACCTCTGCCTCCCGAGTTCAAGTGATTTTCCTGCCTCAGTCTCTTGAGTAGCTGTGATTAAAGGCATGTGCCACCATGCCCAGCTAATTTTGTAGTTTTAGTAGAGACGGGGTTTCACCATGTTAGCCAGGCTGGTTTCAAACTCCTGAGCTCAGGTGATCCTCCTGCCTTGGCCTCCCAAAGTGCTAGGATTATAGGCATGAGCCACTGCGCCCAGCAGACTGACTTTATTTTTTTTGGGTATATATCCTGTAGTGGGATTACTGGATTATCCTCAAAGATAAGTTAGCTTATTATACTTTGTATATCTATTTTGGGAAGGTGCATTTTTGTCTTAAGAAAAGACATATATATATATGTATTTATGTATACATATATATGTATTTATGTATACATATATATTTATGTATACATGTATATAAACATAAATATGCACTCACACATGTATATATACACTTATATTTATATATAAAATATACATATAGCACAAATACATATTTGCATGTCTGTATACATATATATTAATATTTTTGTATATTATAATTTTAATTCTATTTTTAACCTAATCTGGAATAGAACAATAAATTGGGAAACTCTGGGTACACATTTTTTTTCTTCATTATGAAATATTTTATTACATTCATTTTTATATAACACTTTAGGTAACAAGTGAAAGACTGAAATATTTAAACTACAAAAACAAAAGCATGTGTATATGTAATATTATATTTTACTAATGTAATTGAAATGAAACTTTTAAAAGATTGGCTGTTCAGTAATTTTCTCTTGTTTGTTTTTATTCTATTTTTAATTGACATAATTGGACATATTTATTTGGTACAGTATAATGTTTTGATACATGTATAAATTAGGTAACAATGAAATCAGGCTATTTAGCATATCCATCACCTCATACATTTATCATTTCTGTGTGGTAAGAGCATTCAATATTCCCTGTTCTAGCTATTTTGAAATATATAGAGTTAACCATAGTCACTCCACTGTGTAATAAAACACCAGAACTTACTCCTATATAACTGAAATTTAATATACTTTGACCTACATCTCCCCAATGCCCAACACCCATAGCTCTGGTTACCTCAATTTAGCTCTCTACTTCTAAGAGAATTAGAGTTCAACTATTTTAGATTTCACATATTAGTGAAATCATGTAGTATTTGTCTTTCTGCGCCTGGATTATTTCAATTAACATAATGCCTTTCAGATTCTCTCATGTTCCTACAAATGACAGGATTTTATTCTTTTTCATGGGTTAATAGTATTCCCTTGGGTATATATACCACAAGTTCTTTATTAATTTATCCGTTGATGAACAATTAAGTTGATTCTCTATGATGGTTTTTGTTAATAGTATTGCAGTCAACATGACTGACTTTATTTATTTTGGCTATGTGTCCTGTAGTGGGATTACTGGATCATATGGGACTTCTCTTTTTGATTTTTTGAGGAGCCTGCGTACTGCTTTCCATAATAGTACTAATTTTCATTCTCACTAACAATGTATGAATTTCTCTGATTTCACATCCACATGAGTATTTATTTATTTTGATAATTGCTACTCTAATTGGGGTGAGGTGATATCTCATGGTTTTGATTTGCATTTTTCTAATGATTAGTGACATTGAGCATTTTAAGATATATCTATTGACCATTTGCTTGTCTTCTTTTAAGCAATGTCTACTCAGATCTTTTGATTATTTTAAGAATATTGCTATTGAATTATTTATGAATTTCTTATATATTCTGGATATTAAAACCTTATCAGTTGAATAGCTTGCCATTTTTTCTGCATTCTATAGGTTGTCTCTTCATTTTCTTAATTGTTTACTTTGCTGTGGCAGTAGCTTTTTGGCTTGATGTAATCTCATTTGTCTATGTTTTCTTTTGTTGCCTGTGCTTTTGGGGTCTTATCCAAAAAATTCTTGTGCAGACCAGTGTCATAAAGTGTTTCTTTTATGTTTTCTTATAGTAATATTACCATTTAGGAACTCACATTTAATACTTTAATAATTTTTAGTTGATTTTTGTTTATGGTGAGACCTAGGGGTTTATCTTCATTCTTCACTGCATGTGGACATCCAGTTTTCCCTGAACCATTTACTGATTAGAGTACCTTTCTCCACTGTGCATTTTTAGCACCATTGTCCATAGTAAGTTTACTGTAAGTGTATGGAATTTTTCTGTGTTCTCTATTCTGTTCCTTTGGTCTATGTGTCTATTTTGATGCCAGCACCATGCTGTTTTAGTTACTCTATCTTGATAATATATTTTGAAGACAGAAAATGTCATGACTTCAACTTTGATCTTTTTGGTAAAGGTTACCTTGGCTATTCAGAGTCCTTTGTGGCTCCATATGAATTTTAGGAGTATCTTTCTCTGTGTCTGTGGAGAATGTCATTGATATTTTGATAAAGATCACATTGAATGTATATTATTTTGGGTACTGTGGATATTGTAACAATATCATTTCTTTCAATCAATGAGCATGGAATATCTATTTATTTGTATCTTCTTTATTTTCTTTTATCACTTTTTTTGCTTTTATTTTACACATCTTTTACCTCTGTGGCTAATTTTATTCCTAAGTATTTTATTTTATTTGTAGCTGTTGTAAATGGAATTATTTTCTTGAGTTCTTTTTCATATAGTTTGCTACTACTGTACAGAAACACTACTAATTTTTGTATGTTGATTTTGTATCCTGCATCTATATTGAATTTGTGAATTAGTTCTAACAGTTTTTTGGTGGAATCTTTAGGGTTTTCCATATATATATATAAGAACATGCCACCTATGCAGACAATTCAACCTCTTCCTTTCCAATTTGGATTCCCTTTATTTCTTTCTCTTGTCTGATTACTCTGGCTAAGTCTTCCAATACCATGTTGACTACGAGTGGCAAGAGTGGCCATCCTTGTCTTGTTCCAGATTTTAGAGGGCAAGCTTTCAACTATTATATTACCCCTGAGTTCATCATATATGGCCTTTAATAGATTGAGGTACTTTTCTTCTATAATTAACTTTTTGAAAATTTTATTATAAAGGGATATTGAATTTTGTCAAATCCTTTTTCTGAATCTATTGAAATTGTAATATGATTCTTGTCCTTCATTTGTTGATATGATGTATCATGTTTATTGATTTTCATATTTTATTCTCAACCATTCTTGCATTCCTAGGATGAGGCCCACTTGATCATGTTGAATGATCTTTTTAATATTAATAGGCTGTTGAATTTGTTTTGCTGGTATTTCCTTGAGGATTTTTGCATGCATGTTCATTTGGAATATTGATTGGCCTGTAGGCGGTTGTTTTGGTTTAGTTTGGTGTGAGTGCATGTGCATGTGTGTGTATGTTTGTGTGTTTGTGTCCTTGACTGATTTTGGTGTCAGGGTAATGGTGGCTTAGTAGATGAGTTTAAGAGTATTTCTTCTCCTTTTATTTGTTGAAATAGCCTCATAAGAATTGGTATTATGTTTTCATTAAATGTTTTATAGAATCCAGAAGTGAGGCAATTTTTTTAAAGGAAACTTTTTATTACTTATTCACATCTTAGTGCTCATTATTAGCTCTGTTCAGGTTTTCTATTGTTTCAAGATACAATATTGATAGGTTGCATGTGTCCAGATATTTATCTGTTTCAGCTAGCATTATCCTATATGTTGGTAATTTTTTGTATTTTTATAATATCAATTCTTTTTTTTAAATTTTATTATTACTACACTTTAAGTTTTAGGGTACATGTGCACAATGTGCAGGTTTGTTACATATGATTACATGTGCCATGTTTGTGTGCTGCATCCATTAACTCGTCATTTAACATTAGGTATATCTCCTAATGCTATCCCTCCCCCCTCCCCCCAGCTCACAACAGTCCCCAAAGTGTGGTGTTCCCCTTCCTGTGTCCATGTGTTCTCATTGTTCAGTTCCCACCTATGAGTGAGAACATGCAGTGATTGGTTTTTTGTCCTTGCGATAGTTTGCTGAGAATGATGGTTTCCAGTTTCATCCATGTCCCTACAAAGGACATGACCTCATAATTTTTATGGCTGCATAGTATTCCATGGTGTATATGTGCCACATTTTCTTAATCCAGTCTATCATTGTTGGACATTTGGGTTGGTTCCAAGTCTTTGCTATTGTGAATAGTGCCGCAATAAACATACATGTGCATGTGTCTTTATAGCAGCATGATTTATAATCCTTTGGGTATATACCCAGTAATGGGATGGCTGGGTCAAATGGTATTTCTAGTTCTAGATCCCTGAGGAATCGCCACACTGACTTCCACAATGGTTGAACTAGTTTACAGTCCCACCAACAGTGTAAAAGTATTCCTATTTCTCCACATCCTCTCCAGCACCTGTTGTTTCCTGACTTTTTAATGATTGCCATTCTAACTGGTGTGAGATGGTATCTCATTGTGGTTGTGATTTGCATTTCTCTGATGGCCAGTGATGATGAGAATTTTTTCATGTGTCTTTTGGCTGCATAAATGTCTTCTTTTGAGAAGTGTCTGTTCATATCCTTCGCCCACTTTTTGATGGAGTTGTTTGTTTTTTTCTTGTAAATTTGTTTGAGTTCATTGTAGATTCTGGATATTAGCCCTTTGTCAGATGAGTAGGTTGCAAAAATTTTCTCCCATTTTGTAGGTTGCCTGTTCACTCTGATGGAAGTTTCTTTTGCTGTGCAGAAGCTCTTTAGTTTAATTAGATCCCATTTGTCAATTTTGTCTTTTGTTGCCATTGCTTTTGGTGTTTTAGACATGAAGTCCTTGCCCATGCCTATGTCCTGAATGGTATTGCCTAGGTTTTCTTCTAGGGTTTTTATGGTTTTAGGTCTAACGTTTAAGTCTTTAATCCATCGTGAATTGATTTTTGTATAAGGTGTAAGGAAGGGATTTAGTTTCAGCTTTCTACATATGGCTAGCCAGTTGTCTCAGCACCATTTATTAAACAGGGAATCCTTTCCCCATTTCTTGTTTTTGTCAGGTTTGTCAAAGATCAGATGGTTGTAGATATGCGGCATTATTTCTGAGGGCCCTGTTCTGTTCCCTTGATCTATATCTCTGTTTTGGTACCAGTACCATGCTGTCTTGGTTACTGTAGCCTTGTAGTATAGTTTGAAGTCAGGTAGCGTGATGCCTCAAGCTTTGTTCTTTTGGCTTAGGATTGACTTGGCGATGCGGGCTCTTTTTTGGTTCCATATGAACTTTAAAGTAGTTTTTTCCAATTCTGTGAAGAAAGTCATTGGTAGCTTGATGGGGATGGCATTGAATCTATAAATGACCTTGGGCAGTATGGCCATGTTCACGATATTGATTCTTCCTACCCATGAGCATGGAATGTTCTTCCATTGTTTGGTATCCTCTTTAATTTCATTGAGCAGTGGTTTGTAGTTCTCCTTGAAGAGGTCCTTCACATCCCTTGTAAGTTGGATTCCTAGGTATTTTATTCTCTTTGAAGCAATTGTGAATGGGAGTTCACTCATGATTTGGCTCTCTGTTTGTCTGTTATTGGTGTATAAAAATGCTTGTGATTTTTGTACATTGATTTTGTATCCTGAGACTTTGCTGAAGTTGCTTATCAGCTTAAGGAGATTTTGGGCTGAGACAATGGGGTTTTCTAGATATACAAACATGTCATCTGCAAACAGGGACAATTTGACTTCCTCTTTTCCTAATTGAATACCCTTTATTTCCTTCTCCTGCCTAATTGCCCTGGCCAGAACTTCCAACACTGTTGAATAGGAGCGGTGAGAGAGGGCATCCCTGTCTTGTGCCAGTTTTCAAACGGAATGCTTCCAGTTTTTGCCCATTCAGTATGATATTGGCTGTGGGTTTGTCATAGGTAGCTCTTATTATTTTGAGATACGTCCCATCAATACCTAATTTATTGAGAGTTTTTAGCATGAAGAGTTGTTGAATTTTGTCAAAGGCCTTTTCTGCATCTATTGAGATAATCCTGCGGTTTTTGTCTTTGGTTCTGTTTATATGCTGGATTACATTTATTGATTTGTGAATGTTGAACCAGCCTTGCATCCCAGGGATGAAGCCCACTTGATCATGGTGGATAAGCTTTTTGATGTGCTGCTGGATTCGGTTTGCCAGTATTTTATTGAGGATTTTTGCATCAATGTTTATCAAGGATATTGGTCTAAAATTCTCTTTTTTGGTTGTGTCTCTGCAAACACATTCAAAAGCTAGCAGAAGGCAAGAAATAACTAAAATCAGAGCAGAACTGAAGGAAATAGAGACACAAACAACCTTTCAAAAAATTAATTAATGAATCCAGGAGCTGGTTTTTTGGAAAGATCAACAAAATTGATAGACCACTAGCAAGACTAATAAAGAAAAAAAGAGAGAAGAATAAAATAGATGCAATAAAAAATAATAAAGGGGATATCACCACCAATCCCACAGAAATACAAACTACCGTCAGAGAATACTACAAACACCTCTACGCAAATAAACTAGAAAATCTAGAAGAAATGGATAAATTCCTCCACACATACACTCTCCCAAGACTAAACCAGGAATAAGTTGAATCTCTGAATAGACCAATAACAGGCTCTGAAATTGTGGCAATAATCAATAGCTTACCAACCAAAAAAAGTCCAGGACCAGATGGATTCACAGCCGAATTCTACCAGAGGTACAAGGAGGAGCTGGTACCATTCCTTCTGAAACTATTCCAATCAATAGAAAAAGAGGGAATCCTCCCTAACTCATTTTATGAGGCCAGCATCATCCTGATATGATATGAATTCTAATGTCTTATTTTTATCTCTGATTTTATTTATTTCAGTTGTCTTTCACTTTTCCTCAGAGTCACCAAAGTTTTTGAATATTGTTTATCTTTTAAAAAAGCAACTATTTATTTTATCGATATTTTGTATTTAGTTTTTTGTCTCAATTTATTTCCTCTTGAATATCATTTATTTTCTTCTAATAATTTGGGGTTTAGTGTATTCTTATTTAGTTCTTTGAGGTGCTGTGTTAGGTAGTTTATTTGTGATCTGTTTTCCTTCTGATGTAAGTTTTTATTGCAGGAAACTTCCCTCTTAGAAATGTGTTTAACTGTATTCTATAGGTTTTGATATGTTTCATTTCCACTTTCATTTGTCTTAAACATTTTAAAATTTTCCTTTTAATGTCTTTACCCATTGGTTGTTTGGGAACATTTTGTTTAATTTCTACATATTTGTAAAGTTTCCATATTTCCTCTGTTATTGATTTTTAGTTTTATGCCATTGTGCTCAGTAGAGATACTTGATGTAATTTTAATCTTCTTAAATTTCTTTTTGTCTCGTGGTCAAATATATGGTCAAATATATGATCAAATGTATTGTCTCATGGTCAAATATATATCTATATTTGATCTATGTTCTGTGTGCAACAGAGAAGGATGTATATTTTGTACCTGTTAGTTGGAATGTTCTGCAAATGTCTGTTAGTCCCATTTCATCTAGAGTGTAGTTTAAATCTGATGTTATTTTTATAATTTATTTTACTGGATAATCTGTCCATTGTTGTAAGTGAGATGTTGAAATTCCCTACTATTTTGGTATCATAGTCAATTTCTCTCTTTAGCTCTATGAATATTTTCTTTATATATTTAGGTGCTCCAATGATAGGTGCATATATATTTACAATTGTTATACTCTCTTGCTGATTTGACCTCTTTATCATTATGTCATGAACTTCATTTCTGCTTCTTTTGTAAAATCCAAAGTCTATTTTACCTGATATTAGTACAGCTACTCTCACTGTGTTGTGGCTTCCATGTGTATGAAATATTTTTTTCTATCCCTTCACTTTTAGTCTATTTGTGTCTTATAGGCAGCATATCATTGGGTCTTTTAAAAATCCATTGATCCACTCTGTCTTTTTATTTTTATTTTTTCATGATCTTCATTGGTTTATCATTTTAGGGATGGGTTCCTTCTATGTTAGGCTGGAGGGCAGTGGCTATTCACAGGCACAATCACTTCACACTACAGCTTTGTACCCCTGGCCTCAAGCAATCCTCCCACTTCAGCTTCCTGAGTATTTGTGACTACAGGGACATGCAAAACACTGGGTTTTATTCCTCTTAATTGTACAGTTTAACCCATTAATATGCAAGATGATTATTGATAGGTACAGATGTATTACTGCCATTTTAAAAATTTTCAAATTGTTTTATAGATTCTTTCTTTTTACCTGTCCTCTTGTGTGGTTAAATAATTTTCTCTAGTAGTGTGTTTTGATTTTTTAATTTTTATTCTTAATGTAGCTATTAAAGGTTTTTGCTTTGTGGATACCATGAAGCTAACAAATAACATCTCATAGATATAACAGCTTAAAATAACTTGTTATATATATGAGATGTTAACTCTGACCTTAATGTTTTAAGAAAAATACTCTACAATTTGACCTCACTCCCTCCAATATTTTGAATTTTTATGTCACAATTTACATATTTTAATGTTGCATATTTCTTAAATTATTTTAATTTTTACTATTTCTAATATTTTTTATTTTAATCTTTATATTAAAGATATAAATGATTCATACACAATCATTGAAGTATTAGAGTATTCTTTATTTGACTCTGCACCTATTTTTATCAGTGAATTTTATACTTTCAAAATATTTGTGTGTGTGTGTGTGTGTGTGTGTGACTCATTAGCATCCTTTTCTTTCAGCTTGAAGAACTTCCTTTACCATTGTTTATAAGACAGATTTGGAGTTAAAAAACAAATAAAACTCCCTCAGCTTTTGTTTGTCTGGAAAAATGTTTATATCTCCTTCACATCTGAAGGATGGATTTGCTGACTACAGTATTCTTGGCTGGCAGTTTGGTTGCTTTTTTCCTTTAGCACTTTGAATATATCAACCCACCAACCTCCTGGCTGGTAAGGTTTCTGCTAATAAATCCACTGATAGTTATATTGGCACTCTTTTGTATATGATGTGTTTCTTACCTCTTGGCTGCTTTCAGAATTTTTTCTTTGTCTCTTTTTTTTGATAATTTGATTATTTTATGTTTTGTTGTATTTCTCTCAGGGTTTAATTTTCTTGGAGACCTCTATGCATCCCATACATGTGTGTTGGTATCTATCACAGGTTAATGCAGTTTTCAGCCATTATTCCTTTGAATGTGCCTACTGGACCTTTTCCTTTGTCTTCTTCTGTTGATTCTATTATAAAAACATTCAATCTCTTATATGTGTCCTATAATTCCCATAGATTTTCTTCATTCTTATTTATTCTTTTGTATTTTTCTCCTCTGACTGGATACTTTAAAATTTGCCTTTCTGCTTACTGATTCTTTCTTTCTACTTGATAAGTTCTTCTGTTAAAATTTTCTATTACATTTTTTATTGCAGTCATTGTATTATTCATTTCTAGGATTTCTACTGATCTCATTTTTTTCAAATACTGGTTTCCAAACTTCATTAAATTTTCCATCTGTATATTTTTAAACTTTACTGAACTTCTTATGAATATTATTCTGTATTATTGATGAGTCTTTGCATAGATCTCTTTATTTGGGATTCATTATTTGAGCTTTATTTATTTCTTTTTGAGAAATTATACTTCCCTGATTATCCATAATCTTTGTATTCTTATGTTGTGACCTGCATATGTGAGGCAACAAGTCCCTTTTTGGTCCTGCACAGATATATTAACAGACATAGAGCTATTTAGTCTAGGCTGCGGTCCTGGAAGGTTCAGCTGGTGATGATCCTGGAGAGGCAGAGTATGTTATAAGTTATCCAGTTGGCTGGGTCACTGCCTTTGCTTTGATATTGAATGGGGTTACTAACTGGGTTCTGCTGACCAGTGAGACCATTGGTTGGACTCTGCTGTTAGGTGGTATGCTGGCTCATACTTCAATGGCTTCTGGTTAGACCCGGCAACATATATATTCCCTGGATGGGCAGTTTTGCTATTTGAAATCTGCACTTGAGCAGGGCTGCAGGTTGGACTCTAAGATTAGGTGGAGTCACTACTCTGAACAGGCAGGACCTTAGGCTGTGCTCCTTAGAAACACACAATTTGAGATTACCTCCTTGTCTGGGTGGAGCTGTGGAGTGGGCTTTTGGCTTAGTTCAGTGGCTGTTTGACTTCCCAGATCAAGTAGGACTGGCCTCTAAGTTTCTTCAAAATGTACAGAAAAGGGAGTCTCTCTGCCTGGTTGGGATTGTTTTGTGGGCTATTTGTCGTCACTACTTGCCTTCCTGGCTCGAGCCAGTCTGGCTTCTTTGCTTCTCTAAAATCTGCAAAGATGGGAAGCTGTCTGCCTGGGCGGGGTCATTGGCCAGGCTTTTTGGCCATGTGGCACCTCTGATTACCTTCCCAGATCAAGCATGTATAGCTCCTTCACATCTCTGAGATCTGTGAAGACATGAGTCTTCCTGACTGGACAGGTTTGTTGTTGGTTCTGGAGTTGGCTGGGGAGACTAGCTGTCTAAGGGCTCACTGTATGTGAGCTAGATTGTGTTTCCTACTGTGCTTTTAAAGGTGACAAGCTTAGCTCTGTGAGTGAGCTAAGAGGTTGATTGATGCCTCTGACCAAGTGCTACAGCTTACAGGATGCAGTGGTAACACCAAAATCCTTGTCATTTCCTTTGTTTTACTCCTGGGTGGTCAAGCCATGCCATTTCTCTCAGTATTCCTCATTAAGTGAGACCACAGTGGACTTCCTGAGAAGTTTTTTAGAATGCTACTGAAGTCAGATAACTGTTTCAAGTTCGTTTTTCCCCTCATAGAAACTGTGAGTCCAGGAAAATCTTTATCTGGTGCTATGCTACTTTGGTAGAAGGGGAGGTGGGGGTGCAGTCAGAGTGAGACCATTCCTCTTAGCCATCAAATTTAGATTTTGTTTACTTCTGCACACCGCACAGGTGTCTCAGGCTTGTTTCCAGATGCTGAGGTTTTCAAAAGGATGTTCTGTCTGTAGATAGTCGCTAGTTGAAAGTTCTGTTGCAGCAATGGGGGTCAAGGTTTTTTCTTTGCCACATTGCTGACATCCTTAAGTTTGAATTAATAATGTTTTTATTTTAATGTCAACTGAATAACTGATATTTATTTTTTAAAATATTTTTTAAGAAAACATCTGAAATCACAAGCAGGTTCATCATGAAAATATAAAAAAAAATTATTGTTAGTCATGAACTATGAAAGAAGCAAGATATCATTTTTTTCCAAGTATTTATGATTCCTGTCTTTAAGGTTTTTTTCTATTATTCATAGTGATGATAGTTTTGACCCAAATATGATTTCAAGTCTTATTTGTAGATATTTTAAGGCACAACCAGGCCTGAATGTATTTTCTACTGCCCAATATAGAAGCAAATTTTGATTAAATCTAAAAACTTTTAATAATGCTGGAAATGATTACATGTCATGCATGTAGGAATTTATTATATGCTATGTAATCAGTATATTGGAACCCTCATTCAAATAATTATGCAAAATTGAACTTTATTTAAATAAATAAATAAGTAAACTTTTAAAGTGAGGTTTCATTTAGTTCCAGAATTATACTTACTGAAATATTACTACATTTTAAAATTTGCTATATACTATAATATTACTTATACTGATGATACTGATGGTTATGAAAATAAATAAAATATATTTATGGATATGTCAGTGTGACTCCAGTGATTTATAGTTGTGTTTGTGTTTTTTTTTCTAAAGGATTTGAACAACTTGCAAATACACCATGCTAGACACACTAAGATAAGCAAAATCAAGTAAGACCATATGCAAAATTGTATAGTTTTTAATTGCGAAGTTTATTGCATTTAAAGCACTGAAATAACTTTTTAAAAAACATTTTATTTCACATACTTTTTCATATTCTTATTAAAAACATGATCTATTCATTTCAAACAGACTTATCCTGAAACTGAATATATAGACGTACTTTATTTATCTGGAGAGACTCTTTTAAGTGATATTGAGTACTATGGTATAATAACTTTCCAATATTTTATGTAATTTTAATTGAAGGAGGATATACATAGAAAAACTTTAAAGAAGTTATTGCAAATGTACAAATTGATGGATTTTCATAAAATTAATTATCCTTATAGCCATCAGCTAGATCAAGAAATAAAGCATCACTAGCCCCCAGAAGCTACCCTCAGCTTCCCTCCAAGTCACTAAAATTCTCCAAGTCGATAATCTTTCTGATGTTCAACACTAAATACTTTGTATATTTGTGTATAGTGTGCAAGATGGAATTTTACTGTATAGATTATTTTGCATCTGGCATTTTTTACTTAGTGAGATATCCAGTCAATATTAATTTTCATCATTGTTATGAAATATTTTATTATATGAAAATACAAAAATAGTGTGGGTGTGTGTTTGTGATCTACTACAAATGTGTAGTTTTCAGGGTTTTTTGGCTATTGTCTAACAACATTGGCTATTGTCTTTTTTATTTTATTTATTCTAGTGTTTGTGTACTAAAGTTTAATCGTGATTTTATCTTGAAGGTCTCTGTTGACTAACGAGGTAGAGCATGTTTTCCTGTGTTTTAGCTGATCCACTTTGTAGGCATCTTTTCCAGTGTTTGCATTTTTGATCTCTTCAATGTCTGACTGTTATGGGTTGAATTGTGTTCCTTAAAAATTCATGTGTTGAGTTCCTAGCACCCGGATCCTCAGAAAGTGACTTTCTTTGAAAGTAAGGTCATTGCAGATGTAGTTAGGTAAAATGAGGTCATACTGAAGTAGGGTGGGCTCTAATATAATATATTTGATGCTTTTATTGAAAGGGAAAATTTAATTTCTGACACACAGACACATAGCGAGAATACCATGTGAAGATTAAAGAAGACATTGAGATGCCTTAGCAGAAGTCAGCAAATGCCAAACATTGCCAGCCAACCGCCGGTAGCTAGGAAAAAGACATGAAACTGATTTTTTTCCTCATAGCCTTTAGAAGGAACAACCTTGTGACACATTGATCTTGGATTTCTAACCTCCAAATCTGTGAGACAATACATTTCTGTTGTTTAAGCCACTCTGTCTGTGGTTACTTGTTGCAGTTGTAGCAAACTGGTAGACTGTCATTTATTGATTTGTAAGAATACTGTATATATTCTGGATATGAGTTATTTGTCAGTAATATAAACTGTAAATTAGTCTGTGATTTGTCTATTCATTCTTTTAATGGTGCCTCTTGATGAATAAAAGTCATTAAGATTAATGTAGGTTAAACGTTCATATTTTACTACACGGCTTATATATTTTTGTCCTGATTAAAAAATATTTGCTCACTCCTAGATCATAAAGATTGAAATATATTTTCTTCTAGAAAATAGTATTTGTCTTTTATATTTAAGTCTACAATGCACTGAGAATTGAGTTTTGTAAATACAGTGATGTAAGAGTCATGATTTATATTTTTGGTATTTAATTGGCTCAGTATCAAAAATAAATTCTTCCCTATTTCAATATATATCATATTTTTATGTGACTCCGTAAGTCACATAAAAGACTCCATAAGCCTTTTTCTGGCACTTTATCATATTCTTCTTGTCTAGGTGTCTATTTCTGAGTTAATTGTATATTATCATATTTATTATATATGTATATTTTATAATTATATCTGAAAATAAAAGTTCTTCAGCTTCTTTAATACTTCTGCAAGATTTCTCAAACTATTATTGTTTCTATTTTTCATATAAGTTTCAAAAACAACTTATCAAGTTTTGCCAAGAAACCTGCTGGGATTTTTGTTGGAGTTGCATCAAATCAATATATTAATTAGGAGAGATTACATGTTCACAATACTGACTTTTCCCAACCTTGAACCTTGAATAGTGTACTTGTTTAGAGAGTCTTTAACTGACAGTTTTTACATTTTGTAGTTCATGTTGGAAGGTTATTGCTCGTCTTCTGTTAGATATGTTACTATGTATTTTATCTTTCTAATGCTATTGGAAACATTTCATTTTTATCTTCTATTTTCTATGTTTTTCCTTATAGTGAGAATTACATTTAATTTTTGCCCTTGCTAAATTTCCTTACTAATTATTATGTATCTATAATTTTGAAAAATCCTATATATGCTATATGTAGAAGGAGCAGTTTTATTTATTGCCTTCCAATCCTAATGCCACTGTCTTTTTAAAAATGTCTTTTATTATCACACGATGACTTCCAGTACCATGTTGATAGACCACAAAATAGTTTTCAAAATCCTTAAAATTTTCTCAGATTAAAAATGAATGTAAAATTTTTTTAGTAAACATTCTGTCATTTGCTTTCATTCACAGTGCAGTCATTTAAAATAGTATACCTAGTAACCTTGGCTCTTCATTCCCCAGTCATTCTGCAACTGAACACATACTGACTTCCTCTATCCTATTTCAGTGACACTATAAATGCTACCTGCCACTCTCTAATTTGCACTCTATTGTATAATTTTCATTTCAATTCTGTATTGTATCTGTAATCCTTTTGGAAGTTTTTGTTTATTGCCTTGTATGAAGCCACTCATAGTGTTTTTTGACATTAGTTTTTATAACAGGAGTTTTGGAATCAGGAAAGGCTTATATTTGTGTCTATAAGGAGTTTCTTATTTAACCCTTTCAAATTCTCTAATTCTTTAATACTTTTATCTTCTACTATATACTTACAAGACTTTTGTAGGAAAGAAATACATGTAAAGTGCCTAGTACATGGCCAGGCACATGACAAAGGGACAATAAATTATAGTTCTTTAGCGTATCTATGTCTATCCTTGTGCTCCTCAAAATTAGGTTTTCCTGCAGGGTTTCTTTTAGAAATTTGTTCTTCTCATTCTAGTCGCCTATCTTGAGTAATATCTTATTGTTGCCTTTTAAAATTCAGCTTAAGCTTTATCCCCTTTATTCTTCCTGAGCAAATCTAACATATTTTCTTCTGTCATGTTTTCATAGTATTCTCACTTATCACTTGCTATGCTTTACATTCTAATAACATATGCTTATTTCCTCACACTTGAATGCGAGTTTTTTATTTGAAAGAAAAATTGTGTTTCATTTCTATAATGAAAATCTTGAGACTTGAGCTTTCACAAAGTCATTTAATCTTCCATTTGCAGATACATTTTTTTCAGAGTATCACTAATATATGTGGCTGCTTAAATTCATTGCAAGGATTTTATTATTATCATTCAGGTAAATTATATGATGAAAGTATATTGGGGGTAAGATAATTATCCAGA
Organism: Gorilla gorilla gorilla; assembly: GCF_029281585.2. Classification (NCBI taxonomy): domain Eukaryota; kingdom Metazoa; phylum Chordata; class Mammalia; order Primates; family Hominidae; genus Gorilla; species Gorilla gorilla. The sequence continues at coordinate 21,956,205 of NC_073246.2, forward strand.
AAAGTATAAAGGTAGAATAATATACACACATTAATATAGGCTTACCATTTATGTCCTATTTCCTACTCCATTCTCCCTTCCTTCCTTCCTTCCTTCCTTTCTCTTTCTTTTCTTTCTTTTTTTTTTTTTTTTTCTGAGACAGAGCCTTGCTCTGTTGCCCAGGCTGGAGTACGGTGGTCCGATCTAGGCTCACTGCAAGCACTGCCTCCCAGATTCAAGCAATTCTCCCTTCCTCAGCCTCCTCAGTAGCTGGAATTACAGGCTCCCGCCACCACACCTGGCTAATTTTTTTATTTTTAATAGAGAAGGGGTTTTGCCACATTGGCCGGGCTGGTCTCAAACTCCTGACCTCAGGTGATCCATCCACCTTGGCTTCCCAAAGTGCTGGTATTACAGGCATGATCCACTGCACCCGGCCTCCATTCTCCATTTCTAACCAGATTCTTTCCAAATTTGATTTTTCAAACAATGCCACATTGAATTTGTGCTTCCTTATAGAATACTTGATAGGGGTAGGAACTGAGCACTTCAAATTTTACCAATTTTACCATTTTATCAAGCGATTCTCCTGCCTCAGCCTCCCGAGTAGCTGGGATTACAGGTGTGCACCAGCACGCCGGGCTAATTTTGTATTTTTAATAGAGACGGGGTTTCTCCATGTCGGTCAGGGTGATCTCCAACTCCCGACTTCAGGTGATCCACCCGCCTTGGCCTCCCAAAGTGCTGGGATTACAGGCATGAGCCACCGCCCCCAGCCGTCATTTGTTATATGTAAATATCTGTTTCCAGTTTAAAAATTTTTTTTTAACATTAATTATTATTCTGGTTCATTTTTAATTGTTGTGGGTACATAGTAGGTGCATATATTTATGGAGTGCATACCATATTTTGATACCGGTATAAAATAGATAATAATCACCGCAGGGTAAATGGGGTATCCATTGCCTCGAGCATTTATTTTTTCTTTGTGTTACAAAAAACTCTAATTATACTCTTTTATTTTAGAATGCACAATAAATTATTGTTGACTGTAGTTACCTTGTTATGCTATCAAATCCAGATCTCATTAATTCTATCTAACTATATTTTTGTACCCATTTACTGTTCCCACTCTCGTGCAGCTCTCCTCTACCCTTCGCTACTCTTCCCCAGCCTCTGGTAACCATCATTCTACTCTCTGACTCCACGAGTTCAATTGTTTTAAATTTTAGCTCCTACAAATAGGTAAGAACATGTGAAGTTTGTCTTTCTGTGACTGGCTTATTCCACTTAACATAATAATTTGCAGTTCCATCCGTGTTGTTGCACGTGACAGGATTTCATCTTTTTATTATTATGGCTGAATAGTACTCCATTGTGTGTACGATCACATTTCTTTATCTATTCATCTGTTGATGGACACTTAGCTTGCCTCCAAATCTTAGCTATTGTGAATGGTGCTGCGGTAAACATGGAAATGAAGATATCTCTTTGATATACTGATTTTCTTCCTTTGGGACATATACTTAGCAATGGGATTCTACATCATATGGTAGTTATATTTTTATTTTTTTGATGAACCACCACATTGTTCTTCATAGTGGTTGTACTAACTTACATTCTCATCAACAGTGTATGAGGGTTTCTTTTTCTCCATATCCTCACCAGCATTTGTAAATGCCTGTCTTTCGAGTAAAAGCCATTTTAACTGGGGTAAGATGATATCTCATTGGAGTTTTGGTTTTTGTTTGTTTATTTCTTTGTTTTGAGACAGGGTTTCACTCTGTAGGGCAGGTTGGAGCATAGTGGAACAATCATCGGCTCCCTTGCAGCCTTGATTTCCTGGGTTCAGATGATTCTCCCACTTCAGCCCCACAAGTATCTGGGACTACAGGTGCACACCATCATGCCCCACTAATTATTTATTTATTTTTTTTTTGTAGAGACAGGGTTTCACCATGTTGCTGAGACTGGTCTTGAACTGTTGAGCTCAAGCAATCCACCTGCTTCAGTCTCCCAAAGGGCTGGGATTACAAGTGTGGGCCAGCACATCCAGCCTCATCATAGTTTTGATTTGCGTTTCTCTGATGATCAGTGATGTTGAGCACATTTTCATACACCTGTTTGCCATTTGCATGTCTTCTTTTGAGAAATGTATATTGATGAAACTAGACCTCTTTCTCTCGCCATATACAAAAACCAAATAAAAATGGAATAAGACTTAAATCTAAAACCTCAAACTATAAAATTACTAAAAGAAAACTTTAGGGAAACTCTCCAAGGTATTAGAGTGGGGAAATAGTTTTCAAATAATATTCCACAAGCACAGGAAATACAAAAATGGACAAATGAGATCACATCAAGTTAAAAAGCTACACAGCAAAGGAAATAATCAACAAAGTTAACAGACAACAAACAGAATGGGAGAAAATATTTGCAGACTATTCATCTGACAAGGGATTAATACCCAGAATACAAAGGAAGCTAAAATTACTCAATATTAAAAAAAAATCTAATAATTTGATTAATAAATGGTCAAAAGATTATTGAGCTTTTGACATCACAGGTTTTAAAATTTTAAGAGTCAAATCTAATATTCAAAAACATTTAACAAATTTATCCGTTAAGTTTTGAAAACTTTTTGTAGCTTCATATAATATATGAATATATTCATCGAATTAAATGTTTCCTTTCATATTTTAAAACATACTAATTATTTGTTATTGTTGATTCATTGAAATGCTGCTACTTTTATATTTTGATACAATTACTCTGCTAAATACATCTTAGTTTAAAGATTGATTTTCTTTTAGTTTCTGCATCATTATGAGATTTATATTAAAACTTTACCATTTTCTTTTCATTTTCTACTTTCTGTTACTCAATTGTTTTGTCGTATTTCTTCAGGTAAGACTTCCAGTATCTTGTAGATTATTAGTTACATTAGTGGGCAAGCTAGCACTTTGTGTATAGTAGGAAAATGACTGCATTTCCCTTCTTTAAGGATGATTTTGCTTGGATTTTTGAGAAGTTTATCAAGCAGCTATAATCTATCACATTTGGTATGTTTTTCTTAGATGCTTTTTCTGCATCTACTGAGAGTTTTTCTTTTTTTTTCCTATAATCAATTAATGTGGAGATTTTAGATGATAACTTAAAAATATTAACCTATTTTGTATTTTTAGGGTAAATTGTACTAGTGTAAGCTTTAAATTTTTATTTTGTAAATAATATATAGTTTTCCATATAACAAATAAGACTATCTCTATCCCATATATTTCCCTAAAATTAGACTTTAATAATATGTGGAACATGTACATTGTCAGGGGAAAAGTTTAAACTATGGATTTGGTTTTTGAAAGGCTATTTTTTGTTGGAATTTTTTTTTATTATTCATAAATCACTCTTATACTCTTAATAATTGTATTAGTTTGCTGCAGCTGCATAACAAATTACCAGAAACTTACTAGGTTAAAACATCACACATTTTCTTATCTTACAGCTTCCATCAACCAGGAGTCTATATATGCTTTACCTGGTTCCTCTGCTCAGGGTGTCCAAAGGCTGTGGTCAAGGTATGTGCGGAGGCATATTGTCAAAAGAGGTCTAACTGGGGGAAGTTAAGCTTTCAAGTTTCTTGGGTTGGTGGCAAAATTCACTTTCTTATTGGTGAATAACTTATGGCAGCTTGCTTTTTCAATGCAACTGTAGGATAGAGGATCTTTCACCTTAGGAGGGCTGCAGTCCCTCTTTTAAGAACTTTAACCTATTTGAATTAGACCCATCCAATATAATCTCCTCTTGATTAACTCAGAATCCACTGATTTGGGACTTTGGTTACATTTGCAACATTCTCTTGCCTTTGCCCTATTCTACTAGCTAGAAGTGACTGCTTCTACTTGACATCAGGGGAGAAGACTTTTCAAAAGTGTGGCTCATTAGGGTATATCCATCACAAAATGTGCCTTTATAAAAATGATTTGTGTAGGATATGTGCATAAGTGTCTCATTTTAATATTTCTAATACAATATATTTAAATATTTTTTCTTTGTTTCTCATCCATCTTGCTGCTGGTTGATCCATTTTATTAAAAGTTGAAAGACATAGAGTATTGCTTTCATTGATATTTGACAGTTTTTACAAGAAAATCATTATATAATTATGAGAGTGCATCATTTTCCTACTCGTATAAAAACAACAGTTTCATTTGGGACTTAGAAATTAAAGATGAGAGATCGGATATTTTTTAAAAAATATAATTTTTTTTTTAGAACACTTTAAGGTTCACAGCAAAACTGGGTGGAAAATACAGATAATTCCTATATAAGACTTGCTCCTTCACAATCACAAACTTCATCATCTACATTCAGCACAACAGGAGTGAATTTGTTACTGTTGATCAACCTACATTAACACATCATTATCATACATAGTCCATCATTTACACTAGTGTTTACTCTTGGTGTTGCATAGTCAATGTTTTTTTTTCATCAAATGTATAATGATGAGTATGCACCACTGTAGAACCATACAGAGTAGTTGCACTGTCCTAAAATCCTCTCTGCTCTGCCTGTTCACGGCTCCTCTTTTCCCCTGCAACCACTGAGTTTCTTACTGTCTCCACAGTTTTTCCTTTTCTAGATTGTCATATCATTTGAATCATACAGCATGTAGCCTTTTCTGATTACTTTATTTCACTTAGTAATTTGCATTAAAGATTCCTCCATATCTCTGCATGGCTTGTTAGCTTGTTTCTTTTTAGTGCTGAAAAATAATCCATTGTCTGGGTGTGCCAGTTTATTTGTAGCAGTTTGTTCAGCTACCAGAGGAATCTTAGTTGCCTCCAAGTTTCAACAATTATGAAAAAGTGTTCATAAATGTCCCTATGGAGGTTTATGTGTGAGCATAGTTTTTAACTCATTTGAGTAAATACTAAGTAGAGCTATTGCTAGATTGTATGGTAAGATTGAGTCTAATTTTGTAAACTGCCAAATTATATGAATTATTCTCCAAACTTTCTATAGCATTTTTCATTTCCACCAGCAATGAATGAGAGTTCCTATTACTCTGCATCCTCATCAGCATTTGGTATTGTGTTCTGGATTTTGGCCATTCTAATAGGCGTATAATGATATCTGATGGTTGTTTTACTTTGCTATACTCTAATGATATATGATGTTGAAGATCTTTTCATATACTTATTTTCCATCATATTCCTTCTTTGATGAGACATCTATTTGGGTCTTTTGTCCATTTATTAACATCTTTGTTCCTGTTCTTGTTAAGTTTTAAAAGTTGCTTGTAGATTTTTGGAAAACAGTCATTTATCAGATGAGTCTTTTGCAAATATTTTTTCCAGTCTGTGGCTGGTCTTTTCATTTTCTTAACATTTCATTTCCTGAGCAGTTTTGATTTTAATTAAGTTCAGATTGTCAGTGATTTATTTCACAGATTGTGCCTTTAATATTTTATCTAAAAAGTCATTCCCATACCCCAGCTCATCTAGATTTTCTCTTATATTTCAGAAGTTTTACATTTTTTGTTTTACATTTAGATCTATGTTCCATTTTGAGCTCATTTTTGTGAAGCGTTTCCAGATTATTATGTTTTTCATGTGGATGCCCAGTTGTGCCAGCACCACTTGTTGAAAAGATTATTTTTTCTTCATTGAATTATCTTTGCTCCTTTATCAAAGATGAGTTGACTATGTTTATGTGGGTCAGTTTATAGATTAATATTCTGTTCTATTGATGTAGTTGCCTAATAAAAAAAAGAACCATCACAATATGGCACAATTTAGCCTTTACTTATGGGCACAGTTTGTGTTTTTGGAGAATGGACTCTCCATAGCAAAACTTAAAGAGTTTTTTTTTTTCTTTTGGCGGGTTGTTTTTGAGTTATTAAGTGTAGATATGGTGTGTTCATTAATAATGAACTAAATGACTCTCAGGTTTCCCCGCCTCCTTGGGGATTGACACTTTTTGTGTAAACAATTTAAAAATGAACTGGAACAGGTGCAGTGGCTCATGCCTGTAATCCTAGCACTTTGAGAGGCCAAGGTGGGAGGATTGCGTTAGTACAGAAGTTAGAGACTATCCAGGGCAAGAGTGTGTGAGACTTCATCTCCTCCAAAGACAAAAACACTATACTCCAGCAAAAAAAAAAAAAAAAAAAAAGGAAAAGAAAAAGAGAAAAAGAAAAAAATGTGAATGGCAAAAGACCCAGAGTAGCCAACTTATTACTGAAGGAGAGCAAAGTTCTACTAGAATTTAAGACTTACTGTAAAACCACAATATTTAAGACAATGTGGAATTAGTAAAAGAATAGACTATCTGTCCATGGCCATAAATAGAGGCTAAATTGTGCCACAGTGTAATGGCTCTTTTTTATTAAAATTTCTTCGATATTATAGCAAGGATGTTGCAAAGGATAAATAATGCTAAATTTTAATTTCTTTTTTTAATACTTCAACTTAGTAGTGGCAATATTTATTCAATTCAAATTATCTTTGCTTCTCAAGCTATAAATATATATTCAAGATAACCTTGTACTGAAGAGGTAACTCAAGTAACTTATACTTTTTTCACTTTACAAGTCCCCTTTCTTGGTTATAACGATTTTTAGGAGCTATTTTATTTGAGGACTTCATAAAAGTAATGTTTCTATGAATGACTAATGAGAAATTAAAATGCTGGATACTCATGCTCTTTTATCACTATGACTCGCGTAGTTAATAAAAACTGTATTTTATTTTATTGCAAACATAATGCCATCCACACAGTACTTAAGTCAATATGATTTCAATGACATCTCAAAAAAATAAAAGTCAAAGGAAACAAATATACCATAAAATACTTCTCAGAGTTTCTCATAAGTGAAAATAGAACTTCATCAATAATTGAATCAATCTTTGTTATTAAATTCAACTAAAGAATCTGTTGCATACTCCTAACTATAGCTCTTTAATAAACAATAATTTTCAATGCTTTTAGAATTGCTGAGATATCTTTTTTCCATGGTTGTTTAAAATTCACTTGGTTTAATAGTTGTTTAGCTCTTATAATATGCCAGGTACAGTTCTAAATTCTTTTCATGTACTGTCTAATCACTTAAAATAAATTCAATTTTTATATAAATGAGAAAAATAAGAACAAAATCAATTAAGTAACTTATCTACATAGTAGATCCAGGTTTCAATATCTTGATAGTCTACCTCTGACTTAAAGGAGAAATCTTTTGTTTGTATACCTAAGTAAGCAACACCCCCATTGTGAACAGACTAGCCCATCTATTTGTATGCAAACTAAATCATTTCCAGTGACTTCGTTTATCATGTTACTATGGTCTCAATAAAGTTTCCTAACTCTAATCACAGTATCTAGAAGACAACTTACAATATTGTCTTACATAATTTCATTACCCTCTATTAGATATCTCTTCTTTGATTCTCTCTAAGGCTATGTGAATTTGGTGCTTTTATTTAGCTTTGATCCATATTGTTCAATGGCCCTTCTTCACCATGGGGTAATATGAATAGGATAAATGTATCCACAAATAGGAAAAAAAATATTGTCTTTATTCCTCTAGATGTTGCCCCTAATTTGGTGTATCACAGCAGTACCCAAAGATTAAGATGCAAAGTCTAGGGCAGGAGTGTCCAATCTTTTGGCTTCCATGGGCCACATTGAAGTAGAATTGTCTTAGGCCACACATAAAATACACTAACATTCCTAATGATAGCTGATGAGCTAAAAAAAAAAATTGTGAAAAAAATTGCAAAAAAAACACCTCATAATGTTTTAAGAAAGTTCAAGAATTTGTGCAGGGTCACATGCAAAGCCATCCCGGGCTACATGTAGTCTGTGAACCACAGGTTGGACAGACTTGGTCTAGGGTCAGGAATGTAACCCTCCTGGGGTAACTGCATATTTGCTGCTTCACCTCCTGAGGTCTATAACCTCCACTGCCCAAATACTATAAAACAGCAATTTCACTTACCTTTTATTTCTTATCTCTATTTTCCTGTTTCACATTTTTTCTCCATAGAACTTATCAAAAAGTAACATATTACATATATTTCATTGTTTATTTCCATTGTTCTGTGAGTTAATCTGGCTTCTCTGAGATGCAGACAAGATGAAATTACTCATGCAAGAGACCTGCCGGGGACAATGCCTTGGAGGGATAACAGAAGGGAACTGGGGGAGTCTGAAAAGTTGTGAGACCTTGATGCCAGTTGGCCCTGGGCAAAGGATAAAAAGAGCGAAGGAAAGAATTAAGCAACTTAGCCTGCTATATAGACCTAAGAGACTTGACAAGGCTATTGTAAAGTTCTTGCATCAAAATGTCCCATCAAAGAAGAACCATATCACCCTCCTGAATGAGATCACCTTTAACACCCTTGCCTCATTCAATCGTTGGCACAGAGAAACAACAGAAAGCATTCCCTTGGCACAAATGACTAATTTTAGAGCATAATATCTGTAATTGGCAGTTAATTACGTCCCTCACAAATGGAGATCTGACAGGCATGCATCAATTCTGTCTCTACCTATTGAAGTACAGGGGCTTCTTTATTCATCGAACTATGCTAAACACCTACAAGAGTACGTGGGTCACAGTAATAATCAACAAATGTATTAGAATAAATGAATTGTCTCTGGCAAAAAAAGATGTTTATATTTTCTGTAATGTCTTCTTGGAAATTAGTCTTCTTCCAAGAGCTACTGGTCATCTGGAATTATAGACTACCTTGGAGGATGTCTGAATCTTCTTGAAAACTTCACAATAGGGCAAGAAAAATTTTTTTAAAGTAGCTATTTGACCAGAAACCAAAGAAGTGTCCTTGCAGAACACAAATTATCCCTAACACCAGTCACTGAAAAGTAATTACACGGGGTTTCAATGGCAACTGAAACAAGATGAGTGCTGATGAGTTTCAGAATGGAATGTGAGCAATCTAGAGTTCAGAATCCTTGTGGTGTCTATGTTCTACCTCATTAAACATAGCCAGAGTTTCAAACAGTTGTATTATCAAAGTGCAATGTGCTCTATTATTTAAGAATATTCAATTCTGCTAAAGATGATGAAAAAATAGTAGAATGGGTAAAAATCATAGGATGTATTAAGCACACAGAGTGAGCAAGCAAATAGCTTATGAGACAAAGGAAGAATCCATAAAATTGTTACGAATAAAATATAAGTTAGCGAAGTATAATATAAAGTAAAAGATAAATAGAATAAATGGTGTAGATAAAGGCAAAAGCAAGAGTTCCATTATGGATAGAAAGGGATGGAAGGAACCAGTAAATCTAAAATATTAATAAGCACAAATCGTACCCCCTTCAGTTTGACAGTGAAATTATCCCTAAATCACTCACCCATTGGTGACATTTATTGTGATCCAATGTGGAACTCCTGTGTGCTCTACTGCAGAAACGTGGTTAATAAGCATGGCTGCTCTGCAAATCACAGGCAAGCTATATTTACTGAACAGGCATACTGGCTGCACATCCTTCCAATAGAGCTAGTATACTTGGCTCCAGGCATCCTCTTTGTGCTGAATCCCCTTGCTCAAATCTCACCTTTGATTCTCATAACCACATTATCAACAGAGAAGGATGTTGTGGCAGAGAGAGAGTAAGAGACACAGGACATGAATATTGTGTAACTCAGGGTACATTGTGGTCATTCCACCCAACATGTGCCCTATTCTAACTGTGTTAACCTATCCCATTTCTTTGCTATTGATTTATATTATGCTTTAAATTGATTCAGTAGACAATGTAATTCAAAATCTTAAGGAGGTGTGTGTGACTTTCAACTCCAGGAGCTCCGTGATAGCTAGCCTCATATTTTCCTGAAGATTGCCATTGCAAAATGGTGATTTTCCACCTGAAACAACTTGTTCTCATTCAAAAAATTTCTCTGTAAAGTATTACAGGTAACAGAATAACTGGAGCCAGAATTCCTCTTAGTAAGGAAACTTATGTTAGAGGAAAATAGTTGCTTCGAATAGAATGTTTAATGTAGAATCTCGTTAAATGTGGGCTTCTCTATGGCAGTTAATGGAAAGAGCTGGACACATAAGAGATGCAGCAAATTCTTTGAAAGAAAAAACAAATTCAGTAAAGAAAATGTGATACTTACTTTAAGGGATTTCTACAGAACTATAAAGACCTAATCCTACCCAACCCAGAAGAATTAAATCTTAGGGAAGCAAAATGATGTTCATTGGAAATGGAATATAGATTCAAACTTAACTAGAGTTTAGTGACACAAAACCTTGAAGTGCTTTCAGGATTACATAAATTTCTGGTTAAAATTTAAATCTTTCTTCTGATGGAGTAGCTCATTAACTTCCAGGGAGAAGGGAAAATTATATGAAGTAGCTTACAAGATAGAGGTTCTTGGCCCAGCAAAGGTTGATAACAGTGGAGAGTATGTTAAAGTTTTGCAAAGTTATTGATTTCCTCAGCACACAGGTGAACTGAGTTGGGCCTATGTGACCCAGAGCTCTTTGTTCTGGCAACTCAGGCTATGAGCAACCTTTGACACATCAATTTTTGTCACAGATTATTATGTTTTCTGTGTGAACCATGATATGAAATTGCTGGGAATCAATAATTTATGATAATACATTGAAAGTATCCTGAGCAATGGGGAATCCACGTGGAGTAAAGCACCAGGCTGTGGGGAATCCTCAGAGGTCATCATATTTCTTTACAGTGTCCCCAAAGTGATAACTGGCAATATTTCACTTACAGTTGATAATAACTTTTAGAGGTGGATACTATTATATTGCTTATTTTATAGATGGACAAACAGAGGTCATTCAAAGACCTCTGCTGAATAACCTTTCATCTTTATAGAGGCAGCCAAACCACAATTTTTACAGGGGTAAAATGCACCCAGACAAAGGATTAGATTTTCTGAGAATCAGTTGTAAAGACAGGAGATTGAATTTTCCAAAGATGACAAACAGTATCTCCTACAAAATATGATTTTCTGGAAATATGCCACTACTCCTCTTTAATCTGCAAAGGTTTATGTATGCGTGCAGGAAGAGGCTGCATTCAGATTATACCGTGTGATGTTCAAGTCTAGGTTAGCAAAGAACTCAGTTTCTGTGCTTTATGTTGGATGTTTACTCCTAAGACACATCAATGAGGATGACTTCAGACTATTTCAGCCTACATCCGTCAAGTTACTCCTAGCTTTTCAGTCTGTCTAGCTGAGGCATTAATCATTTTGGAGTAGAGACAAGCCATTATTTCTATGTCCTTTCTAAATTCCTGCAAACATAACAAAATGGTAGTTCTTTTATTCTGCAAAGTTTGAGGTGATTAATCAGTGATAATAAGTGGAGCAGAAGCTAACTATAGTCAAGTGAATAAGTTTGGGCCAATGAGATATAAATGAAAGTTGGAAATTACCTAGAAGTTCCTTTTTTTTTTCCTTTTTTATTTTTATTTATTTATTTATTTATTTATTTGAGACAGAGTCTCACTCTGTTGCCCAGGCTGGAGTGCAGTGGTGCGTTTTCAGCTCACTGCACGCTCCGCCTCCCAGGTTCACGCCATTCTCCTGCCTCAGCCTCCCGAGTAGCTGGGACTACAGGCGCCCACCACCACAGCTGGCTAATTTTGTTTTTGTATTTTTAGTAGAGATGGGGTTTCACTGTGTTAACCAGGATGGTCTCGATCTCCTGATCTCGTGATCTGCCCGCCTCAGCCTCCCAAAGTGCTCAGATTACAGGTGTATCCACTGCGCCCAACTGGAAGTTTCTTAAAGGAAACAAATGACTAAACTAGGTTATAGTCCCTGTCCTTCCCTTTTCTACCTTTATGCACCCTGAAATGAAGATGTAACCATCATTATTAGAGCTCCAGTTCCCATCATATAGCATTGAGGATGGAAACTTGAAGATGGCAGTAGAGATAGACATATAGGAGACTAAATTTTTGTTGACTTAATCAAGTCTTCCTAGAAATTCAGAATCGTTGGCCATTAGAATTAATCTTCGTGAGAGAAAAGTAGCCAGTTACATATTTAAGACATTATTATATTGGATTTTCTTGTGTGTGCTGCCAATCTTAGAAATAGTTTTTTGCATTTTAAATAAACCAAGTCACTTGCCCAAGTTAATTAGTAAAAAGCAAGGATTTGCACTCCAGTGGTCTGTCTTCAGGACCTTCAGTTTAATTACAGCATACTGCCCTGGAGGCAAAAGTGCACTTGTCATGAATGTGAAATATTATAATGCTTTTTAAAACATCAAAAATAAAATCTATCATAATGGTAGAATTTTAAAGATATAGAGGATATAAAATATTTTATCATGGAGAAACTCTGCAGCAATTAGACTCTCTGCCACCTGCTCTTGCCATCGTCATTATCAGTCACAGAAGTAAATCTTTAATACCTGTGAAAATTTATATTAGACTAAATATTTTTGTTATTCTATCCCATGGGTATTCAGTAAAATTGTTTTACATATTGATTTAATATTATATGTATATAAAATCTTATAATTTATTGAAAGAAATGGTATATATTGGGGTCAAGTTTGTCCTGTTTTTTTATGGATTCAAATTCATTAAATATAGTACAGTCATGTAAACAAAAAATCCTGGTTGTAAAACCAAATTCTAAAATGAGAAACTTTTTTACGGCCCTAGGTTACAAATAATTAAGGAAACATCCAATTCGGTATAAGTGAAAAATTCATTCTTTCTGATTTTCTGTGCACTTGCACATTTGTAACTCGCTAGTTTCATTTGCAGCAGAGATATTGAAAACACATTTCAAGAGCTCCTACTGATTTGAGAAATTTATTGTACCTTAAGGGCTGTCAGAAGAAATTTGCAAATTACTACTCCAAATTATTTCAACAAGAAAACATACTGATATGTTTCAGGTAATGGAAAGGGGAAAAAAGATTAACATATGTGTCATAAGAAAGCTATTGTGCTGCATAAATCACAGGTAGTCAAATATGTTGTGTAAAAAGGATGCTGAGCTAAAATGCAAGAAAGAATATATATTATACTTTGTTTCTCATTCAACTCAAAGTACTCCTTTGATTTTGATGTTAAAATACACACTTCCACATTTTTCCATACCAAGAACAGGGATTTAAGCCCTTTCTTTCTTCCTTAAAATACTATTTGGTGAATCAAAACCTGTTGTCTTCCATCTAGGAACATATAGATCTATTTCGATATACATGAAAAAATTTAGTTCAAATATTTGAAGATTCAGCAAACCCAGACAAATCAATTAAAGTAGGCATCATGTTTAATCACTAATAGTGGGATTAAATTTAGTTGTATTTTAAAGAATGGATCCTGTGACTAATGCTTTCTTTATAAATTTTATTGAAACAATATACTTAATTTAACGATCAATACAGTCACAGATATAATGTACTCTTCAATACAAACAATGGAGAAAAGCATTTTTAAAGTATTTTAAAAGCTGGGATCTATTAATGGAAGAACATTGCTTTTTTAGGGAAACACCCGATAGCCTATCAAAGTGTGGAAAAAATTGAACCTAGGCAATATGTGAATGGAAACAGCAAGCACAGAGTATTTTCATCAGAGCTGAACTGCTTTGTTTAGGAAAATGGAAGCTTTCTGTATTAGTCAGCGTTCCCTAGAGAGACAGATCTAATAGGATAGATAGATAGATAGATAGATAGATAGATAGATAGATAGATAGATGCATGCATACATACATACATACATACATAGATAAATAGATGAGAGATATAAAGGAGTTTATTAAGCATTAACTTACACAATCACAAGGCCCCACAATAGTCTGTCTGCAAGCTTGAGGAGCAAAGAGAGCCAGTTTGAGTCTTGAGACTGAAGACCTTGGAGTCTGATGTTGGAGGGCAGGAAGCATCCAGCATGGGAGAAAGATGTAGGCTGGGAGGCTAGGCCAGTCTCACCATTTCAAGTTTTTCTGCCTTCTTTATATTCGCTGGCAGCTGATTAGATTGTGCCCTCCAGATTAAGGGTGGGTCTGCCTTCCCCACCCCACTGACTCAAATGTTAATCTCCTTTGGCAACATCCTCAAAGACACACCCAGGAGCAATACTTTGCATCCTTCAATCCAATCAAGTTGACACTCAGTATTAACCATCACACTTCCTATTCATTTCTATTTAGTTCATTTATTTATTTATTTTTCTGAGATGGAGTCTCGCTCTGTCGCCCAGGCTGGAGTGCAGTGGCGCGATCTCGGCTCACTGCAAGCTCCGCCTCCCGGGTTCACACCATTCTCCTGCCTCAGCCTCCTGAGTAGCTGGGACTACAGGCGCCTGCCACCACGCCCGGCTAATTTTTTGTATTTTTAGTAGAGATGGGGTTTCACCGTGTTAGCCAGGATGGTCTCGATCTCCTGACCTGGTGATCTGCCTGCCTCGGCCTCCCAAAGTGCTGGGATTACAGGCGTGAGCCACTGTTCCCTGCCCTATTTAGTTTATTTTTCAAAAGAATTTTTTTAGGGGAAATGACACTGGTAGTGGAGGTAATTTGTTTTTGCAGAAAGAAGTGATAATGTGGTGGGAGGATAAAAATAGTGGATTGAAAATGATTGTAGAGCATCAAAACACCCAATTTTATGTTATATTTTCTGTTGTGTTGTAATTAAAATTTTCATTATCTGTGACTTCAGTAAAGCTTCTACAGAACAAAACCCTATCACCTTATTTACTGTATGGTGCAAGATGAAGTATGTGCTTATTAACCCTCTATTTAGTTTTAAAGAATCTGAGGAAAGTGACTGAGCTCCATATGCAAATAGAAGCAAGGAGCAAGACATCAGTCAAATTGGACAGAAAGAAAAAACACAGATTTTGGGATGATTTGAACAGCTTAGAGCTATCCTCCAACCATCACCATGACTACCAAGTCTTTCAGGGATTAGCAGGGATGCGGTGCTATAATCTGGAATAAAACAATACTAAACATCAAATAATATTTGAGTCATGTAAATTTCAAAGGTTGTATTGTTGATACAGAAACACCTGCTAGTGGAAATATAGTCAGAACTTCTGTGTGTGTGTGTGTGTGTGCGCATGTGGTGTGTGTCTGTGTGTGTGTAACAAAACAACATTGAACTTTGGCAAATAGACTTGCTTAATCCAAAAAATATATTTTAAGAAAATAATACACTGCATTAACCTTGCACATGTAAAGTGATTGTCTGCATTCCTTAATTTTTCCCAAGCAAACATTGTTTTCCATAAATGCAAATAAAACCCTAAATCATTTTTTCCAATTGAGAATGGTGATGAAAGGATATAATATGTTTTATTATTCTAATATATTTAAATCAGGTATTTTGTTTTGGTAGTGCCTTACATCATATGTGTACCAATTTAAATGAATTATGTAGTAAGATCTTAGTGCGGCAGATAAGCTAGATAATTAAATGATCTATTCATCTGTTTATAGGTTTATCTGTCTGAAACACAAAACTAACTCGAGAAGAGTTTCAGTAGTGGTCGTGAGATAATATTTGCACTAGATGAAAGTTGCTCACATCTTGTTCTCAGTGCAATCCTTAAGCAAAAGAATTCTGGCAAGAAAATATCCATTAAATAAACAATCTGTGTTTTTAAAATTTAATTACAATGACAACAAAAAGCATACTTTTAGAAATAAGTCCAAAATATATGATTCCTAATTTGATGTAATTAATACTATTGTTGCAATACATAAAATAAATATATTGAATCCATTTTAAAGGCAGAACTAAAGGGCACATAGAAGCACACTTTCATTTCTTAAAAAAAATCTTTAATAACATTGTGTAATAAAGCTTATTATTCTTGAGGAAATATATTTTGGTCTTGGGGTAGGGTTTTGTTTCTAGGAACTAATACATATTTTACTTGAGACAATTTTAGCCAGTTTTAACTGACAATTTAAGATTACTTCCTATCCCCAAATTGTTAGTTTGCATTAACAAGCTTCCATAGACAAGGCACACTGATTAAAAAAAAAAAAGCTGGTGATATTTAGCCTGTAGCTTACTAAAATTATCAAGCTTATAAAAGATATGTCACTATGTTAATTAGTTAGAATAATACAGAGCAAATTACTGTAAACACACTATCAGATGGTATTATGAATAAGTGTTCTTGAAAGTCACTTTTATATGTAGAATTATAGAAATGACCTGTGGAGTAGGGGAGATCTAGATGGGCCATAGATAAGTTTTATAGTGATTGTATAAGGAGCGTGATGTAAATTCCACATGAATAGAATATTATGATAAAGAAAACAGTTAAGAGTTTTGCAGCATGGGAGAAATGAGATTTGGGTCCAGTTGTGGCCTAGCAACTGACAAGATATATGTATACTCAGCAAATTAATTAAACTTTTTGAACTTTAGTATCTTTACTTTTATGCAATCTATTTGATCTTCTAATAACTGTATATAAGAAAAGTCACATTTCCTTATTTATCCAAATAAAATTATAATAAAATTTGAGTCTCTGTTACCTACCAGTTTGGTCAAATATCCAAAATATCTACTCTTAGGTGTTTTATTGGTTTTTTGTGTGTTTTTTTTGAGACGGAGTTTCACTCTTGTTGCTCAGGCTAGGGTGCAATGGTGTGATCTCGGCTCACCGCCACCTCACCTCCCAGGTTCCAGCAATTCTCCTGCCTCAGCCCCCCATGTAGCTGGGATTACAGGCATGCACCACATCTGGCTAATTTTGTATTTTTAGTAGAGATGGGGTTTCTCCATGTTCATCAGGCTGGTCTCGAACTCCTGACCTCAGGTGATCCACCTGCCTTGGCCTCTCAAAGTGCTGGGATTACAGCCATGAGCCACCGTACCCAGCCAGGTGTTTTGTTTTTGTTGTTGTTTTTTTTCCCCCGTTTTGGACTATGATAGATATAATTTCTTCTTCTATCCTTATTGATACACCATACCAGTTAAGTTATTTAAACCCTTAAGGCTTAGTAATATGATCTGCAAAATGAAGATTATAATAGCTATCTCCTGGGTTTTTTGAGACTTCTAATATGAAAAGTGAAAATGAACTGATTATTGTAGTATCTATTTTATGGCAAATGTCCAATTTAGTTTAATTAAATTTTTGAAGAGTAAGGTTTTTATGATATCATTTCAATAGGAATAGAGAATAGTTCTAATTTATTCTTAACTTGAAGTTTTGAAAAAAAATCACTTAAAGTCCTCTTTAAGATAATTATTCCCTTTGTTAAGGAGATTGGTTTTATTTTAATATAAAATACAATATTGGATCCTTCATTTTCTTTCAAAAGCCAAAAAAATAGTTGTGCTAACATTACCTCAAATACATTTCTTTGTCTATAGATTATTCAAATGTGGAATATCTTTGTCAATCCAAAAAAAGATATTAAATAGATTGTTCTGCTTTACATTTTATTGTTTTCAATATTGTTTTAGTTAAATGGCCTTTGACTTGTGCTCATAAAACTTTTTAAAGCAAGACATTTATTTTTTGTTGATTTGCTGTCATAAACCAAAAGTTTGACGAAGCTGCTGAAAGATTTATATAGTATATAGTTAAAGCATTCTAGAAAGACTCACAGAAACACAAATATCTCCTTTGATAAGAGAAACAATAAAATTACTCCATTCCGCATTCTATCACCCTTTCCGGGTCTTGTTCAAGGTAGTGCTGGTCACTGACTCACGAATTGAGTGGTTTTAGATAAAGTTGTCCTTGGTCATAAACTCTCTCAAAAAGTAATAAAGGGGGGATTTCTCTTATAGGGCATAGTGTGTCTTATTTTGAGATGAAATGATGTGCAATGACCACTGACAGTCTTTTGAGTTGTGTTAAAAAAGAATAACAAAAGGCAGCTGGTTGAGGAAAAGGATAAGAATATATTAGAAAAGGATAAGAATATATTGGAAGAGAGATACAGAGGAAAGCAGAAAACTGCACACTTCATTGCTGCAGAACACACAAAAAAGTATAGAAGCTGATGAAGAATCAGAGAGCATATGTAGGTGTGGATGTTTAAAAAAATAGCAGTAGAGTCTTTGACACTCCTCCTGGTTAGTGTTAGGGTATGTGCTTCCTCCCATCGAATCTGGGCAGACTTTTAACTGCTGTGACTAATCGAGTATGGCAGAAGTGATACTAAGGCATGTCTGATGTTTTCATAGGCTGTGACAGTTGCACAGACTTTCTGTGATTTTGATGATTTTGACATTTAAGAAGTACTGGTCAGGCAGCTTTAGAATGTCCCTCACTTGTGACCTGTCTCATATTTTTGTCATGATCAGATTAGTGTTATGGAATTTTAGGCAGAAAACCACGGAGGTAAAGTGCCATTCTCATCATGGATATTGAGGATGCACAAATATATTATTAGCATGACTCATTACTGTTAATTTTTTTTTTTTTTTTTTTTTTTTTTGAGATGGAGTCTCGCTCTGTCGCGCAGGCTGGAGTGCAGTGGCGCGATCTCGGCTCACTGCAAGCTCCGCTTCCCGGGTTTACGCCATTCTCCTGCCTCAGCCTCCCAAGTAGCTGGGACTACAGGTGCCCACCCCCATGCCCAGCTAATTTTTTGTATTTTTAGAAGAGATGGGGTTTCACCGTGTTAGCCAGGATGGTCTCGATCTCCTGACCTCATGATCCGCCCGCCTTGGCCTCCCAAAATGTAATTACTGTTAATTTTTAACTTGATTACCCTGCTGAAGTGTTTGTCTGGATTATCCACCATTAACTTACTCTTTCCAGATTCCCTTTTGATACTATACTCCTTGAAAGAAAGTCACTGTATACAGCCCCTCTCAACAAGTGTGTGTTGGCGGGTTATATTCCACCAGATTCAGGGTAAAGATTCTACATAAATTATTTGAAACTCAACATAATTTTTTTTCTATTTCTCCTCATTTATTTTTATTCAATCATTTATTTATATTAGTATGGATTGATGAATATACTTTGAGCTGTTATCCAATAGTACTTTATTTTGTTCCTCAAACTGTCCCAGCTTTGGCCATTGTTATCGTTTGGTTGTTTTTAGTACTTTTTTACTTTGTGGAACAGAAAGAATCTCTGGGCTTATATTGTATGTTTTGTGCCCCAATTCTAGAACTAGCTATTTTTCCAAGGGACTCTATCTTCTTTTATTGGAGAATGGTATTAGAAACCAAGACCATGGTGCTAGTTATAATCATTTTTAATGGGGTCCCTTCGTTAGCTGACAGGGTAAAGAAATATACAGGTAAATTCTAACCTGTATTTAGGTAGCTATCTTAAAAAGTGTCCGCATCTATCATCTGTATCTATATTAAAATAAACTGAGCTCATACTGATTGCCCTTATTCATTACCATATCAATCATTTCAGCTTTCTCATCTTGCTTATCTGTAACTTTAAACTCCTATAGTGAGATACCAGTTTTCACCACCTGCTATCCATTAACTTAATTCTTTGATCTCATTATATTTACATATGCACATATATATATATGGTGGTCTCAGTATTATTAGTTTTATACAACAATGAGAAATATCTTTATCAACTAGGGTACAGTATTTACAGGCAGTACTTTTGCCTTCAGTCTTACTTAGTCATTTTGCCTTTAGTCATTTCCAAAGTTACTTAAGAAAGCACCATTTTCATCCACCTCATCATTGAAGTTCCACAATACAACTCTAATATAGTTTAATGCTTTGGTCACAGTCTGTTTTGCATCCTGGAATCCTTTACCTCCTAAATTATTTTTATCTTGAATATATTAAGGTTTGCTGTTTTGTTCTAAACATCTATGGGTTTTGACAAATGCTAGTATTATGTACCACCACACAAGATCATACAGAATAGTTTTATCACTATAAAAACTCCCATTCACCTATTCAACCACCTTGCCCAATCTGATCCTCTGGAAGCCACTGATCTGTTCACATCCTTATAGTTTCACCTTTTGCAACATGTCTTATTATTGTAATCATACAGTAGGTAGACTTTCAGACTTGCTTGTTTCACTTAGCTTTCTGAGTTGTATGGTGAAGCTGTGCTAGGCTTCATAACAAATGGCCAAACTGGCCACTGAAGTGTCTGTACAATTCTGCCTTCCCACCAACGATGAATAAGAGTTCAGTTTCTGTTGTTCCACATATTATGAGCAATTAGTATAGTCTTAAAAATTGCTGTTAGAATATTTTATAGTGATATCTCATTTTTATTTTGATGTGCATATTTCTAATGGTAAGTTTTGTTGAGCTTCTTTTCATATACCTATTTATCATATTTATATCATCTTTGGAAATGTGGGTTTTCAGAATTCTTGCCTATTTTTAATTGGGCTTTTTGTTGGGTTATTGTTAAATTTTAAAAATTTCCTTAAAGTTTAATTTGATTTTTTAAATACAAGGCCTTTAATGGATATGTAGTTTGCAAATATTTTCTCCCAGTCTTGATTTTTTTTTTTGCTTTTTTTGTTACTGTTTTCTGTCTTTCACAGAGCAGAAGTTATTAATTTAATAAAGGTCAACTGATTAAATTTTTTCTTTCATGGGCTTTTTTTGGTGTTTTATTTAGAAAATTGTCACCCAAATCAAGTTCACGTAGTTTCTCTCAAATTTTTCATTCTAGAATTTTTAGGGTTTTCTATTTAACAATAAGATCTATGATTCATTTTGAGTTAACTTTTGGAAAAGGTACAGTTTGTGTTCATATTCTTTTTTTGCATTTGAACTTTGAATTGTTCTACCACCACTTATTAAGAAAAACTGCCCTTTTGCCATTGAATTGCATTTGCTCCTTTGTCAAAGTTTCATTGTTACATTTGCATGGATCAATTTTTGGGCTCTATTCTGTTGCATTATTCTGTGTGCCTGTTCTTTTGCAATATGGTACTGTTTTAGTTACTGTAGCTTTATAGCAAGTATTGAAAATGGATATTATATTTCCTCCACATTTTTTTCTTTTTCTTCAGTAATTTTTGGCTACTCAATATAAATTTAAGAATAACTTTGTCAGGATCTGCTAAATATATCTTGCCTGCATTTAGATTGGTATATGTGTTGAATCTATAAATTACATTAGTAAGATTGGTCATCTTAACAATATTGAGTCTTTCAAACAATGAAGATGGAATATCTTTCCACTTACTTAGAACTTCCTTGATTGAATGCATCAATGTCTTCTAATTTTTTATGTATCAATTCTGTACATATTTGTTAGTGTTATACTTAAATATTTCATTTTTGGTTGATTTAATTAATGATACTTTTTTTTTCAAATTCCAATCATTTTTTGCTAATAAAGAAGTAATTTACTTTTGCATATCATCCTTGTGTCATGTAGTCTTGCTGCTGTTGCTTCCTAGTTCCAGGATTTTTCTGTTGATTCTTTGTGATACTCTGCAGATAGTCATGTCATTTGTGAATAGACACAATTTTATTTCTTCATTTCCAACTTGTATATCTTTCATCTCATTTTCTTGTCTTATTGTGCTGGGAAAGATTTACAATACGATGTTTAATAGAAGTGTTCTGTGAGACATTCTTGCCTTGTTCTTGATCTTAGGGGGAGGGAGACCAGTTTCTCACCATTAAATATAATATAAACTGTAGGGTTTTGGGGGGTGCTGTTTATCAAGATGAGGAAGTTTCTCTGTTTCTAGTGTCCCAAGAGTGTTTTTTTTATTGTTGTTGTTAATAATGTTAGGTCTTGCCAAATACTTCTTCGGCATCATTTGATGATTATATATATATTACATATATATTTTTTCTACATCACTTGATGAGCTAATATATATTTATAATATATTATATATATATATATATACACATTGTTTTTCTTTGTTAACACTTAGATGTGGTGGATTGAATTGAATTGATTGATTTGCAAGTGATGAACCAGCTTGAATAGCTGGGTATATCCCACTTGGTCATGCTTTATTCACTTTTTTCCTAAATGTTTGGTAAAATTTACCAGTGAAACTACCAGATTTGGTGCTTTTTTAAAAAGGTTTTTAACTATTGATGTGACTTCTTTAATAGATATAGCACTAGTAAAATTAGCTGTTTCTCCTTGTGAGAGATTCTGTAGTTTTGTTGTTGATGTTTTTCAAGGAATTTAACCATATCAACTGAGTTCTACTATTTTGGCAGAGTTCGTTAGTATCCCTTCATCATCTTTTTAATGGGAATAAGCAACGATAGGTGATCTTTGATTTTTGATGTTTATAATTTGTGTCTTCTGTCTTTTTATTTTGATTTTCTTGGCCAGCCAAGAACCAGCCTATGATTTCATTTATATTTTATGTTATCTTTCTGTTTTGACTTTCATTAATTTTCTTCTAGTTTTTATTATTTATTTTATTCTTTCTCTCTCATATGTTATTCATCTGTTTTTTCACTATGTCTACTTCATCTATTAGAACCCTGGAGTCATTAATCAGAGGTGTTTTTAATTCTTGTCTGATACACCATCTGTTTCATCTCTGAGTCTGGTTCTGATGATTGCCTTATCTCTTCTTAGTGTTTTTTTCTCACCTTGTGGTATTTTTTGTTGAAAGCCAAATATGATGTATTAGGTCATATAAACTGAGGTAGATAGGTCAGCAAAAGAATTTGTGTTAATCTAGATAGGAATTTGACTGTACTTAATATTTGCTATATAACAATTATCAGAGACATTCAATTGTGCAGCATCATTGTGTTTGTTATTTTTCCTTTAACTTTCATGAGTACTCCTCCCTTATGAACAGCCTGTTTCTTGAAGCGCTTTCAGCCATATCTGCTATTAATATACAGATGGATGTCTCATTAGTCACCATAGTTTATGTTCTAACAAATACTGTGCCGTTGCTGCTAAAGGAAACACAGAGTTAAATTCCCTTGAGCCTCTCACCACATTTTCACCCACTGAAATGCTTTTTGTGTTATATAGGTCCATTTACTATCATCCTTAAAAAGAAATCCACTGTCATCAAGGTTGAAAACCTGTTTTTCACATAACCCTTTTCCCATGTAACACTTAGCAGATTAAAAAAAAATTACTTTGCAGCCTCGTATTCTGCAGAAACTGCCTCACCTATAAGTTTAACATTTTTGTGCTATATTATTTTTTGAAATGTGTGAGTCATCTAGTACTCGCTAAGACTGGTTTAGCATTTCTCTCATCCTGTGTAGCATGATTGTTCATTTCTTTGGCTTTTGACCTCAAAACAATGCTGTCCATTATGTTCTTTTTATTATTGTTATCTCATGAATCCACACACTTAGCCACTTTTGCATATTTTCAGTAGCTTTATCACACACTGTAGATGTTACTTTAGCACTTTTTAGATAAGCCTCATGTACAGATTGGTGAATTTCCTCTTTCTTTTTATGGTTGTACCATACTGTGATTCATAACATTGAACTCACAACCAACAGTACTGTAACTCATGCCTGAATGAAACAAATCTAACACATTTTTTTTTCTATAAGGCACATCACAGCCTTTTTATATTTACCTGGAAACCCTAGACACCACTTTATCTTTTCCCTTGTGGGCCATTTTAAATAATGAAATCACCATCACCAATAACAACAAAAATCACAAACGATTTTTTAAATGTAGCACTAATTAGACCACAAAAAGGACACTTGCTTAAAGTATGAGAGCTTCTTGTTTCAGCTCTTACTTTGTTCCACCTCAGCTGGGACATATATGTCAGGTGATTCAAATTTTTCAGCACTCTGCATGTCTGCATGGGATGTGATTATAAAAGCTCCGAGAGGATTGAGTTAGAGGTTACAAATATGTTTTAGCAAGAAGGAAAATGAACAAATACAAAAGCTACAAATTATGAGGATCCATTCTACCCCTGCTGCTCTGACAGATGTGTGGGAAGGGAATCTTATAATTTAATTTCAGTATTTTATTGGGCCTGTGTGTCTGGGGTGAGACCTTCACAACTCTTTTTCCAGTGGTATAGCTGTTTTCCCCATTCAGCTGGAACTGGAGCGTAAGAGGAGGCTACAGTTGAAGGAATGTTCTTCCTTCATTGTGATAAGAATCTAGGAAAGTCTTTTCTACTGAAAAATCGGCTTTTGTAATGCAGAGGTTTCTGAAGGACTCTCTCAATGACTATTCTTCCGGTCAAAAGGGAATCATTCTGGGATCTTCATTTTGAAGACCTTATGGAGTTCCTGGAGGTAAAGCTCAGGAAAGAGTAGCGGGCCTCCTGGCCGGGCGCGGTGACTCATGCCTGTAATCCCAGCACTTTGGGAGGCCAAGGCAGGTTGATCACCTGAGGTCAGGAGTTTGACACCAGCCTGACCAATGTGTTGAAACCTTGTCTCTATTAAAAATACAAAAATTAGCCGGGCGTGGTTGTGGGTGTCTTCAGTCCCAGCTACTCAGGAGGCTGAGGCAGGAGAATCGATTGAACCTGGGAGGTGGAGGTTGTAGTGAGCTGAGATTGCACCATTGTGCTGCAGCCCAGGCAATAAAAACAAAACTCCATCTCAAAAACAAACAAACAAACAAAAAAGAGTAGGGGCCTCCTAAGACTGTGGCCACCATAAAAGTCTCACTTTTAAGCTAGCCCATAGTTCAGCCTCTAGAAAATCTTCAAAAATCAAGTGTTGTTGTCACTTTATGGTCCTAGCAGCTTCTGCTCCAGGTAATCAGATCTTAGCAGTGTCTGCCGAATGCTCTAAATCTGGAAAGCCAGATTCCAGGGTGATTATTTGCCTTGCAACTGCAATTGGCTGAAAGGTTCAGGAAACATAATTTATTTGGGAGTGATGACTTGTAAACTCTTTACCTTCGGAGCTGAATCTAGAAATTCCATTCTTTTTAAAATAAATTTATTTATTGTAATTTAATACAACATCCAAATGTATACAGATCATGAATATATATGCCAATGAATAATTACAAAATAATTACATTTGTATTGTAGCAGGAGGAGTCATAGAGAAAATCTCTCAGATACTGGATTGAGGAAGGAAAGACCTTTATTCAGCTGGGAGGGGGCATCAGCAGACTCACATCCTAGAAACCGAGCTCTCCAAAAAAGTAATTTCTGTCCCTTTTAAGGGCTCACAACTCTAAAGGGGCAGTGTGAGGGGGGGTGGTTGTGATCGATTCGGCAAGCGAGGGGTGCGTGACTGGGGGCTGCATGCACGAGTCATCAGAACGAAGCAGAACAGAACAGGGAGTTTCGCAATACTTCCTCATACAATATCTGCAATCTATAGATAACACAAGTGGTGAGGTCAGGGGTTGAATTTTAATTATCAGGCCCAAAATGTGGCGCCAGTTTGTCTGACTCTGAATTTCACTTCTGCTTATTCTTTCAACTTCTACCTTTTCAGTAAACAAGAAATTAAGTATAAGACAATATGAGGAATGGTCTCCTCTCTCATTCCCTGCTTTGAGAACCTCACTCTCTAGTGGGAGTTCTCACTTTCATCCTCATTACCTATATCTTCCTGCAAGACAGATCAATAGTGATTCATATAGTACACTTGTGCTGAAGCATTTTGGTGAACTAAGGTAGCAATTAAGCTTTTTATCATTTGAAGGAGTACAGGTAGCAAGCAAGGGAGTAGCAGGCAGGTTCCTATCACTACTATAATTCCTATCATAAGAGTTTTAAACCCTTCTATCGCTGGGAACCATTTTCCAAACATAGCCCCAGGATCGAATCCGTGCCACACTTGCATGGGCACATGTGTCAGCTTTGTCATGTCTCTGAATATGTCTTCGACTACTTGCCCTTGATCATCTATGTGTAGACAGCAATTAGTAAGGTTAAATTTTCCACAGCCCCTCCTTCAGCTGCCAGCGAGTAGTTGAAAGCCAGTCTATTTTGGTAGATAGCATTTCTCATCTGAGTTTCTTGTCAGGCTAGTAAAGTCAAGGCTTGGTCAGTTTTATTAGTGATGATTTCTAAGACAGCTTGCAACCATATGATTCAGCTGAGCATGTAAATGGGGGTCCAGTATCCCCATGAGCTGTCTTGTGCCCACGTAGCAGGCCGATAGTACTGTATAATTCTTTCAGGGGGCCATTCATCATCTTTCCAATTACCTATGGCTATGCTTCTCCTTTCGCAGGAAGCGTAGACAGGGAAGCCTGGAAGTTCGCCTGTTTTTATGGGCAGTAGAAGAAAGATGATTTAATAGTAACAATAACACAACTACCTGTCCATTGGTCAGGCAGCTTAGCATAGGCTCTATGCCCACACCTCCAGTATAATTTCTCTCCAGGTGATCCCTGGGATCTGTCCCAGGGATCCCACTGGGAGCTATCTAATCCCAATGGGACTCCAGGTGGGTCCACATGGTCAGCAACTTTGGAAATTTACTAAATAGATTGTTTTCAGTGTAGTTTGAATTCCACCAAATGGCTGTTTTGGTAGCACTATTATACAGTTTCTGCCCAAGACAACTGAGCTGTCCTACAGGGTAGGTAATTCTTTTCCTTCTCTAGCTATGCAATACTGTCCAATTATTGAGGTTTTTAGGACCTAGAAGTTATCAGGATGATTCTTTTGGGCCGGGAATTCATTGGGAACTGGGTCTGTAGGCACTAATTCTCGGGCATCCCATGGCCACTGATCTCCCATTACAGTTCCTCCACAAACATGACATGAAGTGACATTAAGAGACTAAGCTACATGCTCGGCTAATTGCAAAAACAAGTTTCTAGTTTTTCCTGGAATTTCTGGTACCGGTACATTTAGTTCATCATAGAAAGTTTGAAATACTGGTTGGGGAGAGCATTTTTGGACTTCTCCTCATTTCAAGATATGGACTCCAGGATCAAGACTGGTCCCATCAATTCCTAGGGTTACATATTCCCCTGTTTTCCAGAAGGGATCTAGTGGGTTAGCAATTATTAGTTCTAATGGGTTGCAATTTCCACTAGTGCAAGAAGAGTTACTTTTTCCTTTCTGGAGGTTGACGAGGTCTTTTCATCTTTTTTCCAAGTAGACCAAATGATGCAAGACCAGTAGAGGCAACCTCCACAATTTCCTAGTTCATGACATATATACTTATTTTCTGGTGTATAGCTTTTTTCCCAATTGAGGGATCTGCATCCTATTCCTAACCTGTTGCTGTGAATGACTGCACAAGCATCAAACTTTAAAATAATGTTTTTAGGAACTCCCCTTTCTTCTACCCTAGTTAGTACTTTAGTTGTATCTCTTTGAAATGAGGTCCTTAACTTTATTTCAAAAACTGTGAACATGGGAGGCTCAGAGGGGTCATAGCACATGTCTGGCTGGTCATTTCCTGGGCTACACACTTTGTATTGAATGTTGTTATACAAATATGTTCCTTTTAAAGTTCCCAAGCATTCATAATAACTATGGAATAGATAGTCTTAGTTTGTTTCCCTACCTCTGTAACCTGTTGGAGGTACTGGGAACAATCTTCCATTTGGGGAAAATCAGTCGAGGTTTTTATTATACAAGTTCAAATCTCTAGAAAAATGAGTCCCACGATGAGTTTCCTCATGCTTCAGCCATGCATAGACCAGTCAGCTTCCAGGTATGACTGGATCTGGGCTTGTCATCTTCCTCAGAGTTACTTTGCAGGGGTTGTCCGGGCTTGGTTTTGCCTCCCAGGTTTCAGCAGTTGCAGGTTTTACATGGCTGTGGTGAATCCAAGCTGGGATTCCCTCTACTTTCACGGTGGTAGGAGTAGTCAGGACGATGGTCTGGTGTCCCTTCCACTGTTGCCGTAAAGGGGCTACATTCCAGTCCTTGATCCACACACGTTCACCTGGAGAGAAAGGGTGAACTGGGGAGAATAAGCTAAGAGGGCATCGTTCATTCACCCAACAGAAATTGCCTGTGCAACCTTTCCCAAGGCCTGCAGCTGTCACTGTAACTCAATTTCACCTAACTCTCAGGGGTGCCTGGAAGTCCCCATTATATCATAGGAGGAGGCCTAGGATATAATATTTCATAAGGAGAATATCCTGTTCTCTTTGAAGGGGTGTATCTAATTTTGAACAGCACCAAGGGGAGGGCCTGTATCCTCTTTAATCCTGTTCCCTGACATACTTTCCCTAAACTATTTTTGATAGTCCAGTTCATTCACTCCACCTTTCCGGAACTCTGTGGTCAGTAGGTGGCATGCAATTTCCATGTGATCCCCAATAACTTTGCTGTTTTCTTCACCAAGTCAGCCACAAATGCTGACCCATTGTCCAAGCCGATCTATAAGGGCAGTCCAAACCTAGGAATGAGATCTCGAAGGAGCACACAGGTTGCTTCATGAGCCTTCTCAGTTCATGTTGGATGAGCCTCTACCCACCCAGAGTAAGTACATACAAGAACCAGTAAATACTTGTTACCTCCACATTTGGGCATTTCTGTGAAGTGCACTTGGAGATCTTCAAAGTGGGTGACTCCACAGGCTTGTGTGCGGAACAGTGGGGCCTTGTCTCACATTGTGTTGTCGGCAAGTAACGCACTGTTGTGTTACCATTTTGGCAAGGGGTGGCAAGTGTGGGATGTAGAAGTACCGGCCTAACAATTTTTCAAGTGACTCTTGACCTAAATGAGTGGTGTCATGTATGGCCAGCACAAGTGCGGCTCCCAGCAGCTGTGGTACAGCCATCCTCCCATCCAGTAACCTGATCCATCCTTCTTTTATTGTTTCTCCCCCTTTTGCATGGAAAAAGTCTTTTTCTTCCCTAGAATAGGTAGGAACTAGGTCAGGTACTTGAGGGAGTAAGAGGGCTGCAATTGACGTCCGGTAAAGAGTGGATGCCGCTTTCTTAGCCTCTGTGTCAACTCAGGAATTTCCTAGAGCCACCGTGGTGGAGGATCGCTGCTGTCCTCTACAATGCATGACTGCCAGCCTCTGGGGTTTCCATACTGCCTCTGATAATTGTAAAATTTCTTGTTGGTACTTCATGTCCTTTCCCCCAGAGTTCAATATGCCCTTTTCTTTGTAGAGTGCTCCATGCACTTGGAGGGTTAGGAAGACGTATCGTGAGTCAGTGTAAATGTTCACAGTCTTACTTTCATCGAGTTCTGAAGCTCAGATTAGAGCAATGAGCTCAGCTTTTTGGGCTGAGGTGCCTTGGGGCAGAGGCCTGGCTTCAGTGACTGTGTCCAGGGTTAACACTGCATACCCTGCTTGCCTTTCCCCTTGTGCGTTGATGTAGCTGCTCCCGTCCACATATAATTCCCAGTCCACTGATGTCCACGGCTGGTCCCGGAGATCAGGTCTGCTAGAATAAACTGAGTCTAACACTTCTATACAGTTATGCTCGACAGGGCTTTCTCGTGCTGGGAGCAAGGTGGCTGGACTCAGGGTGTTACGAACTTCAGTGGTTATGCAGGGATTCTCACAGAGCAAGCTTTGGTAGTTAGTCAGTCTGGCATTTGTTAGCCAGTGATGTCTCTTGGTATTTGTTAAGGTTACTACAGCATGGGGGACCTTTATGTTCAGGTTCTGTCCTAATGTTAGTTTGTCTGCCTCTTGTGCTAACAGAGCAGTTGCTGCTAAGGCCCATAGACATAGGAGCCAGCCCTTGGAAACCCCATCTGGTTGTATTGAGAGATGGGCCACTGGCTTCAGCCAGGGTCCTACAGTCTGAGTTAAAACTCCAACTGCCATTTTTTCTCTTTCTGATACATACAGTGTGAAGGGCTTTGTTAGATCTGGTAGCCCCAATGCCAGGGCCGACATGAGCTTTTTCTTTAGCTTGTGGAAGGCTTGCTGCTGCTGTGTCCCCCACTCAGAAGTCTCCGTGTAGCCCTGCTTTGTAACTTGGTACAGAGGCTTGGCCAGTACTGCAAAGTTGGAGATCCATAATCTGCAGAACCCCACAGCTCCCAGGAATTCTCTTACCTGCCTTCTAGTTTTAGGCTCTGGTAGGCTGCAGATGACCTGCTTCCTTTCCGGCCTTAGGCTGCATTCCCCCTGTCAAATAGTGAATCCCAGGTAGTGTACCTGCTGTCTGCAGATCTCGGCTTTCTTCTTGGACACCTTATACCCACAGTCCTCCAGGTGCCGAAGCAGGATGTCCGTTCCTTTGGAGCACCCAACTGCGGTGGGGTGTCCCAGCAGGAGATCATCCATATACTGGAGCAAGACGCAGCCAAGGCCTTTAGCAGGAAACTTTTGGCAGTCTCGAGCCAGTGCCTCCCTGAAGATAGTGGGGGAGTTCTTGAATCCCTGGGGAAGCTGGGTCCAAGTGTACTGAGTTGTGACACCTGACCCCAAATCTTCCCATTGAAAGGCAAACAATTTCTGGCTCTCAGGAGCTAGTAGGATGCCAAAAAAAAAAGGCATCTTTTAAGTCCAGGCAGATAAACTAGCTGTCCTCAGCTGGCAGTAACCCTAAAAATGTGTAAGGGTTAGGAACTGTTGGGTACAGAGTCACTATGGCTTGGTTGACCAAGCGCGAGTCCTATACTGGCTGGTAACCCTTAGTCCCTGGCTTAGGGACAGGCAGGAAGGAGACGGACAAGGCACTATAATTCCAAAAGTCTTTCGGCACTCGAGATGGACCTGGATACCTTCCAGGGCTTCTCTAGGGACTGGATACTGTTCTGCCTGACTGGCTGGGCCCTTGGCTTAATGTTTATGAATATAGGGGCTTGGTTGATTGCAAGTCCAGGAGGATTGTCTTCTGCCCAGACTTTTGGCCACCATTGAGCTAAAGCTGTCCCTATTTCCTTGCCTGGTTCAGTTAGAAAAAGTCTCCATTCTTCTTCTCAGGGGACAGTAAGAGCCATGATAACTCCTGTTCCCGGCAACTCTAGCTGTAAAGAGCCCCACTTTGTAAAGGAGATAATGGCTCTTAGCTTGCTAAGCAAGTCTCTTCCCAGCAAAGGCAGGGGGAAGTCAGGTATATACAGAAACTGGTGAATTATTTTATGTCCTCCCACTGAGCAGGTTCGCGGCAGACAGAAAGCCTGCTTGGTGGAGACTCCTGTTGCTGCAATTATATCAATGGTTTTCTTGGATAAGGAGGCGACCGGGGTGGTTACCACTAAGTGTTCAGCACCCGTATGGACCAGAAACTTAATGTCCTTGCCCACCAATGTCATCCTAACCATGGGCTCCTTGGGGGAACTTGAGCCTGGTCCCCTTCAGTCCAGCAACCCTTCGGCCAAATCGAACAGGGTTCCTTCATCCTTATCTGAGGCTTTTTGCTCCAAACTCCCTTGCTTTTCTTTTAACTGGGGGCACTTATCTTTCCAATGTCCTACTTCCTTGCAATAGGTGCACTGTTTACATTGTAACCGTGGGCAGTTGGACTGGGTATTTTTCCCGGAACCCCCCTTTCCTTGTCCTTTTGGCGGGATTCCTCTAATGGCCGCAGCTAGTAAGTCAGTGTTTTGCCGGGCCTGACGTTTGCCTTCTTTACGGTTTTCCCTGCGGCTGGTTGCATCTTTGTTCACAAACACTTGACTGGCTATTTCCAGTAACTGTGATGTATTCATAACTGCAAATCCGGCCTGTTTCTGCAATTTTCTCCTAATATCTTCTGCACTTTGGCTAACTAGGGCCATGTTAATCATGTGCTGATTTTCAGGACTGTCTGGATCAAGGGGGGTGTACCTATGGTAAGCCTCACACAATCTCTCACGGAATTGTGCCAGACTTTCCTCTTTTCCCTGGATAACTTCAGAAACTTTATTCATGTTTGTAGCCTTTTGAGCCCCTTTGTTTAGATCTTCTAATAATGCCTCTCTGTACCGCTTTAGCCTTTCCATATCTGGCCCATTGTTCAGGTCCCACTGGGGGTCTGTTCCTGGCAGCTGAATTCTTACGTATTCTTGAGGGTTTTGGAAATCGGCTGGGACGTGTTCTTCCAGCCACTTGGTTGCTGCCTGGAGTACCCTTTGCCTCTCATTGGTAATAAAGAGGTACATGAGCAGCTGGTGACAATCAGCCCAGGTAGGATTGTGAGTCTGTAAAATGGTTTGGAGCAGATCAATTAAGGCCTGGGGTTTCTCAGTATAAGAGGGTGTATTGTTTTTCCAATTTAAGAAATCAGCAGAAGTGAAAGGCTGATACAGAAAGGCACGTCTTTCCACCATGTGCCCATCCTCATCTTCCCCAGTATATCGCTGCTCCCTCAGGGGTGTTTGGATTCCAGTCTTAGGTCATAAGTGGGCTGTCAAGGGAGAAGTTTTCCTGCAGCTTCACTTCCTCTTTTGTCTACTCTGGGTGGTCTAGGGGTGTGGATGTCTTGCGAGGGTGTAGGTGCTATGGGCTCAGGAGTGGGGAGCCCTTCTTCTCAGTAAGGGGGGACCATCAGTGCCATCTCCTGCCAGGAGTCATGGGGCATCGGGTCAGATAGGACTTTAGGTGCCGACCTCCCTCAGCGGGTGGAGTGAAAACCTTTGCTACTAGTACTGCTGCTGCCTGCCCTCTTAGCCACTGAGAGGGATCTAAAAGTAGCTGTAACCAGGAATCTATATACGGGAACTGATCTGGGTGCCCTTGCTTACAGGTTACCTTGTGCCATACCTTCGAGACAAGGGACCTACCCAGGCTTCCTTCTGATGGCCAACTCACTTCTAAGCCTGGCCAGTCTATTTCACACAAAGTTTTAAGTTTCCCTGGTGTCATAGTAACTCCCTAATCCCCATTAAATCCCTTTTTGAAATTCTTTGGCATAGTTCCTAATGGGGTGGGCTTACTTTGCACCTGACCCATGTTTTTCTCACACTCTCACCACACACACACCTCACACAACGAAGAACGAGTAAAAGGGCACACACACAACTAATAATTAAAACCAAAATCTGAGTATCAAGAAACCCGAGCCAAGTCAAAACCAAAACCAGAACCAAATACCAAGCAATTTAAGTTAAGACCAGAACCGAAGTACCGACATGGGCACGTCGTGGGTGATCAGGCCACGTTTCCACTCAAATGGAGTGGGCAAATTCCAAAGACTAGTATTACCAAGATTTGGACGTCTGGACCCCTTGTGCCAGCTCCTTCCCAGTGTTCAGCTGCTGCGTGGATCCCTCCTCGGGGGTCTGCCACACGCTGCTCTGGCGAGGCATCCCACCAGGGCAGTTGCCTACCTGGGAGCGCTCTTTGGGTCTTCATCACTCAGGCTGGGCTGAGTCCCCCGCAGGGATGCTCCACAGGGCAGGCCAAAGCCACTTAAGCGGCTGCCTCGACCCTCCATCAATCACCTCGCTTCCCCATCAGGGAACCAAGAGATGTACCAGGAGCAGTCATAAACAAAATCCCTCAGATACTGGATTGAGGAAAGAAAGAGTTTTATTCAGCTGGGAGCATCAGCAGACTCACGTCCTAGAAACTGAGCTCTCCAAATAAGTAATTTCTGTCCCCTTTAAGGGCTCACAACTCTAAAGGGGCTGCATGAGGAGGGTGGTCATGATCGATTCAGCAAGCGAGGGGTGCGTGACTGGAGGCTGCATGCAGTAGTCATCAGAACGAAACAGAACAGAACAGGGAGTTTCGCAATGCTTCCTCATACAATGTCTGGGATCTATAGATAACACAAGCGGTGAGGTCAGGGGTTGAATTTTAACTACCAGGCCCGAAATGTGGTGCTGGTTTGTCTGACTATGAATTTCACTTCTGCTTATTCTTTCAACTTCTATCTTTTCAGCAAACAAGAAATTAAGTATAAGACAATATGAGGAGTGGTCTCCTCTCTCAGTGTAAACATGACGCACATAATGTCATAGAATACTAATAACATACTAGTAGTCCCAACTGCCCCTTCCCAATCACCATTCCATTCTTTCTTTCCAAAATACTGACTACATTATATGACTGCAACTTTTGTATAATGTTATTTTTAGTATTTATGTAAGTGACATCATTCATCATTATTTTGTGTCTGGCTTTTTCAATCAATAATTTATTTTAATACTTATGGATGCTGTTGCATATAGCAACAATGTTTTTGTCTTTATTGCTGTATGGTATTTATTTTCCAGAGATATGACAATTAGATAGTTGTAATTATTCAATGGGAATTTGTTTTTTCTCTAGTTGTTAATCTGTTTCAATGTGAATGATTATTCTAGAATATGTTATGTGGACTATATAGTAGGCATTATTTAGGAGTATAATTCCTAGATCATAGTTAAAATAATAGTTTATTTTAGTAAATAATGCCAATCAGCTTTCCAAAGTGACTGCACAAATTTTCAGATTTTTATACAATCTATTGTATACATACATGAATGTTAACCAATTAACTTCTTCTGATACATAGGCAAGAAAAAATCCAATTTAAGTTAATTATAACTTTATTTTTAAAGGTTTTACTTCTTAAAGTTTTACTTCTAGAGACTTGCCCAGATAATATACCTTCAATATTGCATATATATATGTTTATTAATTGTGCCATTATTTATTATTGCAAAATGAAAAGATTAAAAACTCTACTTGCTCACATATGCAATTAGTTAAGTAAACTATGGTTGAATAAACTGATAGGGAGAGACTTTGAGGATATATTATTATGTGAAATTTGCCAAAAAAAAATCCCCAAACAGTATGTCTATTTTTATATTTTTGGTAATTTTTTTTAAAAAAGAAGACAAATAACCACAAACCTATGAAAGTGATAGAGGTATGGATGAGTAGAAATGAAATAAAAGGCATGTGAGAGGGAGCAACCATATTCTCGGTTTACCTTTTTTATCATGAATTTCACTATTATAACCATGTTAATGTTCATATATTCAAAAATTATATTTAATTCAATAAAGATAGAAAAAATATATTATGAAGTTTGTTTAGAACAGTTAAAGATACTTTACAATTATGTTCCTAAAATTAAAATAATATGGTGGGTTAAAAGCTCCATCTTTGAACCTATTTTTAAACTTAGAATTCTATAAATGAAAATCCTTTCTTTCTACATGGAAGGTATTTTTCCTTCAGCTGTGCTTTTGTTAGCTATAAAGTTAAATATTTGAACTGAAGGAAATATATTCTGAAATATAATAAAAAATAGGCTATTGAGAGGAAATATATTCTGAAATATGATAAAATTAGGCTATTGAGAGGAAATATATTCTGAAATACAATAAAATTAGGCTATTGCGATTGACACAAAACGCTAATCCTCATTATACTGTTCTCAACTTTTTCATGGAGCTATAGAAATCAACTACAGCTCCTTTTTTTGAACTGTTATATTACAACAACAGTGTAAAAAAACACGAACTTTTCATGCATGTGTATACCATTACAAAATCTATGTTACTTACTATTCTAGAGGTGATATGTAAACCATTATAAAGAATTTTTGAAATACTACTATATTTTGTTTTTCAGTAGTGCTTAAAGCTTTATGGCCGGGCGCTGTGGCTCACGCCTGTAATCCCAACACTTTGGGAGGCCGAGGCAGGCGGATCACGAGGTCAGGAGATCGAGACCATCCTGGCTAACACGGTGAAACCCCGTCTCTACTAAAAAAATACAAAAAAAAAAAAAAAATAGCCAGGCGTGGTGGCGGGCGCCTGTAGTCCCAGCTACTTGGAAGGCTGAGGCGGGAGAATGGCGTGAACCCAGGAGGCGGAGCTTGCGGTGAGTGGAGATCGCGCCACTGCACTCCAGCCTGGGCGACAGAGTGAGACTCTGTCTCAAAAAAAAAAAAGCTTTATAAATCAATAACAAGAGAGGTTTTAGCCCAGTAGTCTGTAACAGCTTGTTTGAACTTGTTACGATCCATTTTGTCAATAAGGTCTTGGGAGATCTTTAAACCTGTGCTTATTTGGCTATTAGGTATACATTATAACCATATGTTGAATTAATGTTTACAACATATAGGTGTAAAAAAGAACTGAAACTCCTTTCTCCACGATATTTTTTAAAAAATTTATTTTAACAAGCTTTTTTGTTTGTTTGTTTGTTTGTCTTTTGAGATGGGATTTTGCTCTGTTGCCCAAGCTGGACTACAGTGGTTCCAACATACCTTCCTGTAAATTAAAGCTCCCAGTCTCAAGTGATTCTTCCTCCTCAGCCTCCTGAGTAGCCAGGACTATAGGCACACGTCACCACACTAAACCAATTTTTAAAAACATTTTTTGTAGAAACGAAGTCTCACCATGCTGCCCAGGCTAGTCTTAAACTTCTGGCCTCAAGTCATCATCTCACCTTAGTAAATATATTTTATTCCCTAATATTAACACATTAAAAATATTCACTGCCCTATGGACTGCTTAACATAGCATGATATTTCCAGATAATCTGTCTGTTAAAATTTCAGTGAGTTCTTTTCAATGCTTGAGGGTAATGTCCAAGGATAATTTAAAGGGTATTTGTAGATATCATGCAGGTATAATGCAAGTTCATTTTAAAGCTGAAAGAAACTGGGACTCAGAGTTCTTAAGTGATAAAATCGGGATGCAAGACCAGATTTTCTGCCTCCTTGTCCAACTTTTTTCTACTTCTTCGAAGGTTGTTAATTTTTCTGTTTCTTTTAAAATATATTAGGGTTTTGTTGGGTTATCTTCATGAAGATTTAAATTAATATATTCTGTTATATTTACATGCAATTGATATATTTAATAGTAACATCAACTTATTCATGCAACCATTAATTTCTTTATCAATAAAATAAATACTTTCTTGACACCCAGTACTTTCAAAATTCTGTAATAGACAGCTGGGAATGAAGACCAATAAAACATCCTTTTATTGTCATGTCAATGTAGCAAATTATGTTTTAGACATGGTATACACAGAAGTAAATAATTACAGTGGAGAAATTGCTCGACTGAGGAAGTGATTGCCTCAGCCTAGATCAATAATTATTACAGTAGAGGGAGTGACAGAAATATTCACAAAGCAACACCTAATTTGGAAATTTGAACACATTAAACTAGCTAAAGAACCAGGGAACAAAGATATTGCATGCCAAAGACAAGACTGTTTCATCAATCTTTGGTGTGATTTCCATGGAGATGTTAACTCTAACTATATTACTTGATATCAGGAATAATTTGCCTCCTAATGCCCATGTATATGTAGGATGTACTTAGTATTGGCCTTTCTAGAATTAACATCTGAGTTGCCTGTAAGTGAACCCATCACCTATCAGAAGAAAATATTGGACAGTAAAGTTGCTGCACATCTTATCTCCAATGACACTGCCCATGTGATTGAATACCAGCAGTCTAGCAATCTAAGTATCTTATAAGAAAAGTCATTTTAGTTTGGCTGATAGAAAATTCTTCTAAACTATGTTTCTCCATTGAGTTTATTTACTTTTCTAAGTTTTTCTTCTTGAAGTAATGTAAAATAAGTCAATATCCTCTTCTACATGGCAATTTTGACATATTTTGTATGTCTTTAAAAGATGGCTCATGGATTTTGGAGGTCTTAGTATTCCAGTGATTTCATTCTTTCATTATTTATCCTGTTGCTATGTTCTCTAAGACACATTCAACAGGGAAATTATATGATTTAGTTTACCTTATTAAAGAATAGAGTATATTAAAATATGGCATCTGATTGCCTCTTCTGAAATTAGGATGAACTGGAAAAAAGATAAAGAGGAAAACAGAAGATAGCATCAGAAAAACAAATTTCAAGCAAATGTTTTTACATTTTCTAACCCCAGTTTCCATGTTTAAATAATAGAAACAAAAACATATACTTGGCAAACATTTTACTTAGATTAAATGAATTTGAATTTATTAAGATAAAGTATGATTATGACAGGCATAGAAAATAATAAGTTTCGTCAAGGCAGTTCTCTAAAAAAGAAGTTGCTTGTCCTTAAGTGTTTTTATGTGTAATAATTCTGGTGTATCTTCATAATCTGAGATTTTGATGATCCTGCCATTTGTCTCTACATTCTGCCAGTGCTCTGAACAGAAGTTGCATTATTTAAGCCATTTTAGTGTGAAAAGTAAGTACTTGATGGGGACATGCTTTGATAATGAGGTAGGAGACTGGCAAGGCTTGTTTTCTAGTTATCCTGCTGACCGAAACGGGATGTGGTCCAGACAGGAAAAAGTGAAAAAAACAGCAGGAACCAGCAGACAGCAACAAAAGCAATCCCTAGCTGCCTTCATTTCTCATTAGGATAAGACACTTCCACCGGCACCACAACAGTTTATAAATACCATGGCAACGACCTGGAAGTTACCAACCCTTTTCATGGCAACAACCCAGAAGTTACTGCATATTTCCTATACAGTTTTAAGTAACATGCCCCTCAATTTGCATTGACTCATCCTTTAATTTGCATGTAATTGAAGTGGGTTTACATGAGTATAAATACATTTGCCAAGCACCCACTGCCTGTAAGTTATACCTGCTCTGCAAGGAGCAGTACCTTCCCATACAAGATTGCTGTCTAACACCACCAGCTAGCCCTTGAATTCTTTATTTGGCAAAGCCAAGAACTCTCCCAGGCTAAGCCTTAATTTTGGGTCTCACCCGTCCTGCAACAAAACCATGTCTTCCCCTGAGTGGACAAGTTGAAAAACTATCAATTATTTTACTGTGCCTTTCCAACACTTTTTGACTACCATGACATGGTAAAGGCAATTGTGCCGATTGTTAAATTGATTAATATTTCAGATTGTGACGACCGTGAGATCCTATACAATAACTTGGAAAATTATCTGATGTAAATTTGTAGAAAAACTTGCTACACATATTTTAAAGGACTTCAACTTCTTTTGGCTGAAAATTCTGGAAGAAAGAAATTATTGGCATAACCATGACCATCCAGAAAACGTTGTTGATGCAATGGCTAATGCAATTTGGAATATTTTCTAGTGGTCCCTGTTGACTAATTTGATCTTACTAAGTAATTCAATACCACTTGAACATATTGTAGTGCTGGAGAAATCAGTAGCAACAGTGTGAAACTAGCAAGAACTCCACATTTGAAGAATACTACCTTTCCTACAGGAATCCCTTGAACTTTAGAAAATTGATTAATCCCTTTGAGCTTAAGTTTTCTCATCTAGTAATAAAATGCATATCCCAATAGTTTCTCTTCACTGCATTGTTGGAACGATTAAAGGAAAAATGAGATCTCATGAAAAGCACTCAGCTCAATATTGAGCACACAGTGAGCTACTGATAAGTATGAGCCATTATTGCTTCTTAAGTGTTGCTGAAAATGGATGTTTTTCATCTTTGTGGTGTTGCAGAGCAGTTGAAATAATGATGAGTTATGAGGAATAATTTTTAAAATAGAAATAACTTTAAAATTACATTAATTTCAAAGCTGTACCAGTTAGTCAATTAATTGGCATATTAGTTAAGTACATGTGGACTACAACAATTAGGTAGAATTTTTCCCTCTATTTCACTAAACATTGTCCTCATCAGAATTCATTTTACCAAAAGCAGTTAATTATAAACTATATTTACATTTCTAGGCCACTGAATCTTTATATTTTGGGGAGACAGGTAGGGGAAAGATATTTCCTTTTCTTAGAAAAGTACTCATGACCAGTTAGACCCTCTTTTCTCTAGAATTTCACGACTTCCAATACTCCAGAAGGGTCAGCAAAACCGAGATAATGAAGTCCTGATCTGGACGACATGTTTCACCCATAAACCCCAAATGTTTTTTCTCTCTCTCTCTTTCTCTCAATCTCAATCTTTCCCTCTCCCTCATACTCTGTCTCACTACTCCCTACCCTCATCTCTCTATCACAGACACACACATACACAAGTCTTCTTTTTAATAGCAATTTAACATCTAGAGTTCATTCTGCAATAGAAAACTTATTGTTTCAATATTGAGTATTGCTAATGGCTTCCGTGTGATATCTTCTCCTTTCACATAAGAAAATAGATTTATTGAGAGACATTTAGGGAACAGTTTTACGCTTGCTAATGGCTTTAATTAATACAATAGCATTAATCAGACTATATAGTTGCATTTTCTTTTTAAACAAATTGACATTTTAATTTTAATCCAATAACAATACAATAGTATCCAATGAATTGTCCCCAAAGTGGATATTTAAAAATACATATTGATACTTTAGTTAAAGACAATCCTAGGTTATATTGAAAGACAAATCAGAAAAATCTAAAACAGTGTAGACATTTGTTAAACATTTATCAAATGTATCTATTTTCTTTCATTATTACAAAGTTATATTAGTTATTTAATTAAACAGCAAATATACTTGAATTCATACACAATTGAAAATCATACTTTATTCACTATTTCTAGAAACAGTCAAACTACTTAGAAACCTGAACTTAAATTGACATTGATTTTTCAGTGATCTCTAAAGCAAATAATTTACCTTTTTTATTTTGCCATAGTTTACCTTTTTATCTCATGCCATTTTCTCCATTTCCAAATGACTATACAAATTTTTAGAAAGAAATAAAGAATACTACAAACAAACATTAAAATGATTTAAAGTAAAGAGTTCTCATGTGCAGGAGGTTATCTTTATCAACAATTTTTTGAATAGTGCTTCTATATACATTATTGTTTTATAAACCTCTTGATATTAATAAATTCTCTAAGATGGGAAAAGTAACCTTCTTACATTGTTGCTGAATGCATTGATAGCAATATACAACTAGATTCAATGATTTATATTTCTTCATCAGATTTTCAGTTTGTGGAAGAAAGAGTTTGTTACCTGGCACAAAAGACCTAATATATTAGATTTAACTTTGTCAATGTAGAAATATCCACTTCTAGACACAATGCTTTTCTCTTGATTTCATCTAACACATAATGGTGTATATAGCCTGAATTCATAGTTCACCATCATTTTAACAACATTTTCTGTGTAATCAGTGCTATTTTGTTAAATGGAGTTTATTTGAAACTGTCCATTACTTACAAGTTAGTAAGTCTGTCATTTCCTTGTTAGCCAAAAGGAGTTAACTTCTGATATATTTTGCTAATTAAAATTCACAAATATGTATGTATTTTAAAAACATCTACACATAGTATTCTGAGTTATAACAAAGGTAAATATTATACCTTCTCTGATGCTTCTTTTGGTTGCTATCCAGGCCACATGTGTGACTGGAACTTATAAAATTTGAGAAGACAGGAGCCTTTAAGTCTGTCATTCCCAAATGTGGCTGACTCTCAGGCCCCTGCTAGGGAATTTTGGAAATACCTGCACATTTTTAAATTTCTCATCAAGTGGAATCTAGTGGGTAGAGGCTGAGTGCTGATAAACAGCATACAATGCACAAGATACCTCCCAACACACACCCCAAGAATTGAC
This sequence comes from Gorilla gorilla gorilla, assembly GCF_029281585.2. Lineage (NCBI taxonomy): Eukaryota > Metazoa > Chordata > Mammalia > Primates > Hominidae > Gorilla > Gorilla gorilla. The sequence continues at coordinate 21,997,393 of NC_073246.2, forward strand.
TGTCTAAAAGTGCCAAGATGCCCACGTTGAGAAATACTACTTTAAATAAAAGAATAAAATTTGATAAAAATAAAATACAATTAGATACAGAAGTAAGTGAGGAACTCTGTAGAACAAGCTTCTTTAATTTTGTAGGTAAAACTGCTTTAGCGATTAGTCCAAAACAAAATTTCAAATCAAACGCATTTCTTTTTGAATAATGAATTAACCCTTATAAATTTCTACCTCTGGCAGAAGGTTTCTGAAAAGTAAAGAAATTAATGTGCTTTAAATTGAAGGTTTCTGTCTAATGAATTTAAAAGACAACTACATAATACTTCACGATAATGAGGTTGGCAAGCACAAGGTACAGTGATTTGATTCAGTTGATGGGGTCTACAGCGGGGAGTCAGATAAAAACTGTACATACTGCAGGCAGCATTTTCCTAGAAGTAACACAATAAGTAAGAAATACTTCTAAATTAGTTTATAACTTCTTTTATAGCTTCTGTACTTCTTTGCCATTCAAGATATAATAGTTTTACACAACTCAACCCTATTAAATTGTATTACAAGCCTTATATTCAAACGCTTGTTAGTAAAACAGAGCTACATAAAAGCATGTCCATGAAGCCTTGTTGCCTGTGGTACCGACTGATGTATCATGACCTACCTCCCTACACACACACACACACACACACTTATTCCAGGATTTTTAAAAACAGCCTGACTTGTTATACCATGAGAATTTTAAAAACAAACAAAACATTTTAAACTATTTAAATTTTCTATATGCTTACAGTAAATGTATTATGGTTTACACGTAGTGTCTAGTCTAGCTAAGCTTAGGCTCAGGGTCCTACATTCTTTACTGTGTATATATTTGTCCTATATATTATTTGAACACTGAGAAGTCACCACTTAGTCCTGTATTGAATCACACATTATTTAACTTGTAAATTCGTGTGACATCACACTGTCCACCGAGACACCTTCAGAAATATTTATATTATTTTAAACAGAGTTTCTGCAAAGTAGCCTATTTTGTTAAATAGAGTAGATTTCCATGTTTTAGAAAAAGTGGATCTTGCTTTGGTTATTTCACAGTTTACATTTCAAAAGGAAAGTAAGTGTCTTAGTCAGTTTTCTGTTGTCATAATAGAATACTATTATACACCCTGGCCAGTTTATAAAGAAAAAAAGTATTACTCACAATTCTGGAACTAGGAAGATCAAGAGCATGGCACTGGTATCTGGAGATGGTAGAAGGCATCACATAGGGAGTGAGCACCTGAGACAGAGCGAGGCGCTGGGGGCTGACTGGCTTTATAATGACCCCTCTCCTAATAACTAACCCACCCTCACAACAATGACATTGTATCCATCCATGATGTCTCTGCCTTCCTGACCCATCCACTTCTTATTCGGCCCCACTTCCCAACATTGTTGCAATGGGGATTAAATTTCCAACCCCTCAACTTTATGGGGACACATTCAAACCATAGGATAGAAACTGGTAATGCAGGCTATCATATATATTTTAGAAATATACTAAATATCCAAAGCAATGTCTACTTGCACCTAAAAATATAAACTTCCTTATCTTCGATGCTCATGATTATTTATAGCTTTGTTTTCCCCCTCTTCAATAACAAGCTTCTCAGAAGAATTCCCTGTACTTGATGTCTCAATGTCCCTGCTATCCACACAGCATTTAGTACTTCCTGCATTCTACCCTCCTTCTTCTAGTGCCAAATTGTGAATGCTTTCTTGATGGACATCATTGAGCTCCTAGGTTCATATATGTTTGTGTGTTGTTAGCTGCTCATTTTATTGGCATCTGTGTCAACTGACACAATCGTTTTAGCTTTACTCTTGAAACTTTCATAGACTTGATTATATCTTTTTTGTTTTAATGGAGAATCATCTCTTCAAATCAACAATAGTTTCATCTCTATGACTCTATTTCTGGGTGAAGATCCCTTCTAGGGGCACACATGGCACCATGTTTGCAGTTATGGATTGCGTCTCTGTATATTTTAATTGTCCACTTAACAGCTTTATCTTCTAAGTGTAACTTGCTCAAAGACAGAAACTGTGTTTTATTTTGTGGCATGTATAACCCCTAGCATGATGCTAGCAAGTGTGTGATACATATTTATCATTGCAAAAATGATCTAGATTCCCTGTTTCTGTTTCTTCTCTTTTTCTTCTTCTCTGCTTTCTCTGAGCCTACAAACTAAAATATCAACTATTATTTTTCCGAAATACTTACATTTTTTAATACTCTTTTCATTGGTGAACTAATCAATCGCCACACTTTCTTCTGTGATTTGTGGTCTGCTAACAGATGGCTAAGCCTGTGTTTTTAGTCCCAAGATCCAGTTCTACAATTCAAGATGACTGTCTATGAACTGAGATACTCTCATAAGCTATGTTTTTCATCTTTCACTGTCACCACTTCCCTTAAAGCTCTTCCTTTTGAACTTTCTCATTCTTATATATGTATTTTATTTTTTAGTTGACAAATGTTTTGAAATGCATTTACATTGTGTAATGGCTCAATCTAGCTAATCACCATATGCATTACCTCACATACTTATCCTGTTTCTTTCACCATTTATAAAGACAAAATTTTAAGGAAACTCTTAAAATTTACTCTCAGCAAATTTCAAAATAAAATGCATTGTTATTAACTATAGTCACTGTGTTGAGAAACAGATCACCAGTACTCATTCTTCTTATCTAAATGAAATTTTATAAAAACACTCCTCCAAAAACAATGTTTTGAAATATATATACATTGTGTAATGGCTCAATCCAGCTAATCACCTTATGGCTTACTTCACATACTTGTTCTTTTATTTTCGCCATGAGAACCCTTAAAATTTACTCTCAGCAAATTTCAAAATAAAATATGTTGTTATTAACCATAGTCACCATTTTGGGAAACAGATCACCAGTACTTATATCTCCCACCTAAATGAAATTTTATATCCTTTGATTGGATCTCCCTAAGATCTCATAGGCCCCAGGCCCTTCTACTTTCCACTTCTTTTTTTTTTTTTTAAGAGATGGGATCTTGTTCTGTTACCCAGGTTGGAGTGGAGTGGCATGATCCTGGCTCACTGCACCCTTAAACTCCTGAGCTCAAGCAATACTCCTTACTTCAGCTTCCTGAGCAGCGAGGGCCACAGGCGTGCATTTCTTTTTTTAGAGAAATTTTTTATAGAGATGAGGTCTTGGTATATTGCCCAGGCTGCTCTCAAATTCCTGACCCCAAGCCATCTCCCTGCCTCAGCCAAATTGCTGGGATTACAGGCATGAACTGCCACTCCTGATGTCTACTCTATACTTCTATAAGTTCAACTTTTTTAGATTTCATGTATAAGTGAGATAATTCACTATTTCCCTTTCTGTGCCGGCTTATTTCACTTAACATAACGCCCTCCAAGTTCATCTGTGTTGTCACAAATGACAAGATTTCCTTCGTCTTTTAAGGCCAAATAGTGTTTCAGAGTGTATATAAATTACATTATTTTAATCCACTCATCTGCTGATAGGCACTTAGGTCATTTACATATCTTGACTGCTGTAAATAATGCTGCATTGAACATGAGAGTGAAGATTTCTCCAACATACTGATTTCATTTCCTTTAGTTATATACTCAGTGCTGAGATTACTAGATCACATAGCAGTTCTATTTTTAATTTTTTGAAGAACCTCTGTACTATTGTCCAGAATGGTTTAATACTGAATAAGTAAGATGCCAAGTCAATAAATTTCAAAATTTAGATTTTAACATTTACTCTTCTTATTCTCCCACATTATTTAAATCGTTAACCACTGTTAATTTTACTTCTACAACATCACTTCTTCCTTATTTTAGCTTTCATTTCCATGGACATTTTTTAAGCAAGTCATCATTTATATCAAAACAAAAACAAGCAGGCACCCTGATATCTGATTAATATTTCTCACTGAGATTTCTAGATTGGATTTTCACCTCCTTAAATACTCCCTTGAGTCCCCTGACAATCATCGCTAGTTGACAACGCAAACTTAATCTCACACAAAAACCTTTAACTGAAAATAGGCCATGAATTATATTTGAGGTGATTATGTACCTTAATAAATATTCATTTGGGAGCAACCATTGCAGCATCAATAGGTCTATGACAGAGCTATTGGTTAAAGATATGTGATTACAAATCTGCTGGGATTATGTGGAAAAGTTTTAAATTTTATGATAAAATAGGAGTGATGTAGCTAATGTGACTATTCCATAGTTCTACTTGATTTGTAGGAACATGATATGTAAAATTACAGCAATCATCATTATTATTATTATTATCGTTATTTAGAGACAGGGTCTTGCTGTGTTACCCAGGGTGGAGTGCAGTGGTGCAATGAGAGGTCATTGAAGCCTGGAACTCCTGGGCTCAAGAGATCCTCTCGCCTCAGCCTTCTGAGTAGCTGAGACCACAGGCTCCCGCCACCATGCTGAGCTAATTTTAAAAATATATAATAATAATAATAATAATAATAATGAAAATTGTAGGCCGGGCATGGTGGCTCACGCCTGTAATCCCAGCACTTTGGGAGGCCGAGGCGGGTGGATCATCCAATGTCAGGAGTTTGAGATCAGCCTGGCCAACAAGGTGAAACCCCGTCTCTACTAAAAATACAGAAGTTAGCCAGGCGTGATGCTGGGCGCCTGCAGTCCTAGCTACCCGGGAGGCTGAGGCACAAGAATCATTTGAACCCAGGAGGCAGAGGTTGCAGTAAGCCAAGATCACGCCACTGCAGTCCAGCCTGGGCGACAGAATGAGACTTTTTCTCAAAAAAAAAAAAAAAAAAAAGAATGAGAAGAAAAAATTCTACAGGGCCAGGCACAGTGGCTTGCACCTGTAATCACAGTACTTTGGGAGGCCAAGTTGGGCAGATCACCTGAGGCCAGGAGTTCAAGGTTGCACTGAGCTGTGATAATACCACTGCAGCCCAGCGTAGGCAATATAGTGAGACTTTGTCTTTTAAAACAATACATATATGTACAGACAGGTATCTATGTTTTGCTTGTCTTTTGAAAAGATGACTGTATCCTCGGTGTGTGCATTTACAGCCCCTGACATTCAAAATTAACCTCTGGCTTGAAACCTCAATTTTGTATATTTTCCTCAAATCATTATAGTGACACTTTATGCTTCAAAAGGTTTAGATTCTCAATGCTCTTCAAAACCCCACTTGAACTGAATTGCATAGGAATTTTAACAAGTTGGTTACAGAAAAACAAAAACAAAAAACAAAACAAAGAAATGTTCTTTTTATTGCTGCATGAAATCTAGTAATAAAGATCTTCATGGTAATAAAGTAGATGATTCTGTGTTACTTAAAAATGACAGAAGTATAATAATTTGGAGCACTAGGATATTTAGAGACATTAAGGGATATATGTTTTTTTAATAACTCAGAGTAAAAATCATAAAAATTTTGCGAAGATTCATTTTACATATTTGAGGCCTCCAGTCTTTACAGGTACTTTTTGATTCTCATTAAATATTTTGAAATTCAAGGTTAAATGAAAAATGGCTTCTTTGTAATTAAGATAGATGCTAGGTAACTGGAGATGCCTTTTATATTTTTAAAACCAAAATAGAGAAGTAAAGCTTTAAAAGTACTCCAAGAGAAAATTGGTATTGTCAGCTCACTTTATCTATATCTGATATCTGAAGTGTGCAAAATTAATTCAGGCTTTGCCACACATAGCTGTTAAAGAGATAAGTATAGTTAATTTCAGCTATACTGTAATCAATGACATGAGAATTAAATTTTTCATATATAAATATCTACATCCCACTGAAAATGTGAAGCAAGCAAAGATGATAATATAAAAGTGCAAAATCAAGTTTAAGGCCATCCATTATCCTTTTCTATTAACATATATCATGTTACTATTGGCTAGTCTACTTTTAAACAGCAATTCTCTTTTATGTAAATTAACTAAGAGTTCATTTAGAAATGATATTTCCCCTTATAAGTATTCATTTTGTCAGCTTAAGTAAGAGCCAAATGATCTCAGATCAGATTCAATAGGGAAACTGCTGAAGGGAAAATAAGAGAATCATGAAAGAGAATAGAAAATCAATACATAGCAATTCCCCAGAAATTAAATGACTCTAGGGTGGAGGGGTCCCATGGGACATAGAGAGAGGTAGCTGGTTCTAAGGATTTGTCAGGTCTAAACCATTAGCATTTCCATTACCAACTCTTCTTTTCTGAAGGGGTATTAGAATGAATTAGAACCTGGTCTGAGTGCTTAGATAGAGCATTATCATCCACAAAATCAGTAATGTTGTTAGCATCAGGGAAGACACACATGGAGCATTTTCCCTCTCCTAAGCAGAAAAAAAGATGGAAATCTTCCTAAAGACTCAGGTAATATGAAGCATATGTACATGTTTTCGAGGACATGAGCCCTTTTGATTCATAATTCAGAAGTATTTCAAATAGAAAATCCAATGAACAAAGCCTTTTTAAAAATGCACTTTTGACAAAATATTTGAAATATACAAGAAGATATGTTCAACATACACTTAAGTCATGAAGCATAAGATAGAATTGAATACCTGTGGAGCACAAAACAAATAACAAACTATTATTAATATCATTGAAATAATTCCTATGTTTCTTCCATGTCTCATGCTGTCATCTTTCCTGCATCCTCACTCACAGAAAACCATTTGTACGTATAATTTGTTTATCTTGTTCTTCTCTTTAATAATTTTATTACCCAAGTAAATATCTTTTAAAAATATTTTTTATTGGCCAGGCGCGGTGGTCACGCCTGTAATCCCAGCACTTTGGGAGGCCGAGGCGGGCAGATCACGAGGTCAGGAGATCGAGACCATCCTGCCTAACACGGTGAAACCCCCGTGTCTACTAAAAATACAAAAAATTAGCCAGGCGTGGTGGCGGGCGCCTGTAGTCCCAGCTACTCGGGAGGCTGAGGCAGGAGAATGGCGTGAACCCGGGAGGCGGAGCTTGCAGTGAGCTGAGATGGCGCCACTGCACTCCAGCCTGGGCGACAGAGTGGGAGTCACTCTCAAAAAAAAAAAAAATTATTTTGATTGTATTTCATGACTATAAGTATAGTTTTATACTGTATGGAAAGTTCTAGGGCTAGATTTTTTTTTCCACTTAGAATATATTTATAAGATTCATGAAACCATAGTTCATTTTCTTTTAAGTGTGTATGTCTCCTAGTGGGCACACACAATTGTTTTTAGGGTATTGATATAGTTTGGCTTTGTGTCCCTACCCAAACCCCATCTCTAATTGTAATCCCCATGTGTAGAGGAAGAGACCTATTGGGGGGTGATTGGATCATGGAGGTGGCTTCCTCCGTGCTGTTTTCATGATCTGTTCTCAGGAAATCTTATGGTTTCAAAAGTGGCAGTTTTCCCTGCATACTTTTTCTCTTTTGCTTCCTTGTGAAGAAGGTATTTGCTTCCTCTTCCCCTTCTACCAGGTTTGTAAGTTTCCTGAGGCCTCCCTAGCCATGTGGAACTGTGAGTCAATTAAATCTGTTTTCTTATAAACTACCCAGTCTCGGGTAGTATCTTCATGCCAGGGTAAAAAGGAACTAATACAGGTTTGTAGCTATAAAGAAATTTGTTGGGTCATTAAATTACTTTCACAATAAAATATTTCATTTGTACTTTCTTACACCAAAGTGCCACCACAAGCTTTCAAAATGTAAAACATACATTTTAATGCATTAAGTTGTTTAAGAAAAATGTCAAATGACATTTTAGGAAGTATAATAACTGTGCTGAAATTAACTAAACTATCTGATTCAAAGGTTCATCTTGGCTTGAATAGCAGGAATATCCTGCCTAGCTATTTAGAAATCCATAGGAAGAGTCATTAATTGTTGTGCTTTTTTTCCCACCTAAATTGAAATAATTATTTTAAATACTAATTATTTAATGCTTTGCTGGAACTCAGAACTGTAATCAAAGTAAGTAGCAATCCACTAAAATGATCTTTTTACTGATTATTTCATCAGAAAATTTCTTTCTAAATTATCAAAATCTGTCTTAAAATCACATCTCTTTAAATCTCTAAGAAGAATCAAAGAAAAAATGTTTATGTATGTTCTATTCTGCTTTAGAGAAAAGATATGTATGTAGATAATAATTGCTAAGGAAAAACTCTGGAAAAGTCATTATTCATTAGGAACCTGTAGAATCCTTAGCTTTGCTGTCTATATGTAGCCAATCAAGCAACATAACTCATACTTATTGATGAGAGCTGTTTTCCAAGTATGCAGCTATGATGGAAAGCACAAAAAGCATCCATCTAGAAACATTTTATCATCAAAAAAGATAGATAGCAATGGGGATTTCTTCTTAGAAAGGTAGAGCAGCCATGCTTGATAAAACTAAATAAAGTGAAGTTTTAAATCATCATATAAATTCCATCTGCGACTCCATGGACTTCAGAGAACATGTGAATGTTGATTTGTCTGATTATGAGTATTAAAGTGAATTAAAGTAACTTTCAAACTAACATCTGTAGAATGCATAAAAAGCATAATTTTCCAAAAAGTTGCTAGTTTTTTCTGCTAGTTGCTGACTAGATCTTTATGAGCTATCGGAGCAAAATGAATTCTGATTGAACAGGTAAAGAAACGAGGCTGGCAGTACTTTCACTGTATTTTCTCTGTATCTCGTGGGACTACTATTAATCTGAACTTTTTTGTGTTCTGTGTCTGCAGACATTCATTTTGTTCCCTAGACCATCTTTTATTTCACTGGAGCATTATACAGGATGGTTTTCCAACTTTTTAGTGGCTAAAGACTATGTGTTTGTGATTATGTCCCAACATTAATGTCTCATTTATCTGAGGTCAATAAATGAACACAAGTACATCCTTTATGATGGTGATGATTTCAGTGAAGAGTGAGGTAGATTATTTTCACACTTCCCAAAAGAGAAAATGCTAATCATGATATGCATGAGAAAAGCATTGTGGATCACCCGAAAACATAATGGTACTCAAAATATCTAGATTCTACAGAGTTCTTGGTCAGGGTTGAAAGGAACACAAGGGAAACATTAGCATCTGAATACGTAGAACAATAGAAAGGCTCATCCACATACAGTTAAGTGTGTAGTTACAAAACACAAGGACTAAAGTACTACAATACCTGTGACAACACAAAATCCTCAATAACATAAAACTAAATTTAATATATTACTGCCAACATCATTTAGCTTATTACAGAGATATTTTCTTTTAAATCATCTTTCCTTCATTCCATACACCCATATATTTCATAATATACAGAATACAGAATGCATGAAAAGAAAGTTTTAAAAACATGCAAGGATTACTATTCTATGTTTTAAGAAAAGTTTTTATTTAGGAATAGTTTTATATTCATAGTCAGACTGCCGAGATAACAGAGAGTTTCCATACACCCTTGACCTTCTTTCTCCTAATATTAGGTGCTTACGTTACTATAGGAGATGTTTAAATTCCAAGAGATTAACATTGGCAACCTACTTTTTACTGAGCTCCAGATTTTATTTGACTTTATCTGTTTTTACACTGTGTGCTTTTTGTTTTTTAGGATTTCATCAAGGGTACCACATTACATTTAATATAATGTCTCCTTACTCTCTCTGAACTGTGAAAGTATGTGAAATAGTTCCTTGGCTTTCAAGACCTTGATATCTTTGAAAGGAACTAGTCACATATTTTTATGACTGTCCCTCAGTTGGGGAGTGCCTGACGACTTCCTTATGTTTCATCTTGGCTGAGTGTCCTTCTTAAACCATCACATGATGAGATGCATCCTGGGATAGAATTTTAATAGATAGGGTAGTGTATGGATGGACAGATAGATAGATACATAGGTAATTATAGATAGGTGGGTATGCACAGATTAGACTGCAAACATATATTTCTAGTTTTGTTTGCACCTAGAAACACTAAGACCTCAATAAATCTTCATTTCTAAATGCTATTCTTCAATAAAAGGAATCATGCCTCCCTGGAGAAAGGATTGACTGATTACAGCCTCCTTGGAGAAGGAGTACTGTTAAGTGCCCTTCTTATCTCATCACATGATGAGATGCATTCTGTGATAGGATTGGGTGCATGATGTCAGCATGACTTACTATTGGTGGCGTTAAACTTAACACTTAGTTGAGATACTGTCTTCAGATGTCTCCTCCATAAAGTTTCTATCTTTTTCTCTTTCCATACTCTGAACATAAGCCACTAAGAATATTTCACACTCAGGGTGGAAGAATATAAAACTAAATTTAATATATTGTTGCCAACATTATTTAGTTTCAGAGATGTTTTATTTTAAATCTTTTGTTTCCTTCCATACACCCATATATTTTTATAATACACAGAATGCATGTAATATACAGAATACAGATCTCTCCTAATAGGAGGAGATTTAAGTCTACCTCCTGAAGGGAACAGTATCTACATATGATGTGGGATTCTGTAAGGAAAACTTGTCTCTTCTCCTTTATTTATTTTTAAGTAATTTATATTAAGGTATTCTTGTTTATTTTGATATTCTTTTTTATTTTACCTTTTGAGTGATAACCTAATAGCACATCATTATTTTGCTGCTCGAATTTTCCAGGGCTCCTCCAGCTTGGCTCCTGTGTCCCATTGACACGTGGCCTCCTTTTAGGCTTCCTAACATTTCTTTATTGTATTATACTTCAAGAGGTTCCAGGGTCATCTTGCAGATTTCCTGACCCAGCATTCAAATCAGTCAGTTCTTTCACCAAGGAGGTGTGATTCCTTTATTAGAGAGTGGCATTTAGGAGTAAAAATCTAGGCCGGGCGCTGTGGCTCATGCTCGTAATCCCAGCACTTTGGGAGGCCGAGGCCGGCGGATCACGAAGTCAGGAGATCCAGACCATCCTGGCCAACACGGTGAAACCCCGCCTCTACTAAAAATACAAAAAATTAGCCGGGCGTGGTGGCGGGTGCCTGTTGTCCCAGCTGCTCTGGAGGCTGAGGCAGGAGAATGGCGTGAACCCGGGAGGCGGAGCTTGCAGTGAGCCGAGATCGCACCACTGCACTCCAGCCTGGGCGACAGAGCCAGACTCCGTTTAAAAAAAAAAAAAGAAGAAGAAGAAAAAATCTATTGGAATGTTACTGCTTCTAGAAGCAAACAGAACTAGAAAGTATGTCTATAGCCTAACTCATGTATATCCACATATATGTAATTTTCTATCATCTATTTCATTAATCTATCCATCTACCTATCTATTAAACAGAAGTTCATACCAATGTCTCCGACTCCAGTCCAATATCCCAAGTTTCATTCTAGCTTCCCTGATGTATAACTTGTTTCTCTGATAGTGAGAAATCTAGCTTCCATTACCTAGCATTTACTTACTTTTTTTTTTTTGAGACAGTCTCTCTCTGTCGCCCAGGCTGGAGTGCAGTGGCGCGATCTTGGCTCACTGCAAGCTCCGCCTCCCGGGTTCAAGTGATTCTCCTGCCTCAGCCTCCCGAGTAGCTGGGACTACAGGCGCCTGCCACCACGCCCGGCTAATTTTTTGTATTTTTTTTAGAGACTGGGTTTCACCGTGTTAGCCAGGATGGTCTCCATCTCCTGACCTCGTGATCCGCCCACCTCGGCCTCCCAAAGTGTTGAGATCACAGGCGTGAGCCACCGCGCCCAGCCTACTTACTTATTTTTTAATCCTAGTACACAGGTAAAGTTTTTCCAGTATTCTTAACCCATACCCTTCTGAGAAACAAATTCACAGAGTACAGTATTTATATACAACTATTTTATTACATTTTCCAGTCAAAATACTCCTATCCAAAGTTACTTAAGTCAGACTCTTTTTTGCCCAACCCCTTAGTGAGATTATATCAGGCACTTATATCACAGATTCATTTATTACAGCCTACGTTCTATCCAGAAATCCTCTAACATACTGGTTTTTAAAATTTGTATATATTAAAGCTTACAGTATATGATGTAGAGTATTTTAGGTTTTGAAAAGCCCATGAAGTATCTGCTGTACAACTGCCATACAGAGCACATCCTCCTTTTACTGACAACAGTCTACAAATTACATTTTACTTCCATCTGGAATTCTGTGTTCTGGTTCTCTTTGTCAGGTAGGTATATGTTTTCCCTTTAAGATTCAGCATAGCCATTGCCATTTTGTTGAGAATACCTGACTCAGGAACCTTTAGAATCTCCTCCCTCAAGGCTCCATATCAGCTGCCTGTATTCTGAGTTGATGCTTTCACGTTTTCCTTTTGATCTCTGCACAACAATGCTGAGGGTAGAACCTAGAGGAATCACACAGCTGGTGCCCTTTCACGCTACTGACACTGGTAACAGTTTGTTCACCAGGTTCTCTAATAATAAGGCAAAAACCATGTCCACATGACAGGTTTCCTCTGGTTTTGCCTTCCTTTGTCACGTGATATGCTTGTATCCTTCTTTAATGATATTGCTTAATCCTGCTCCTTCTCCCAGTTCCAGGCCAGCGCTTCTACCGTATCATTAAATGTTGACATTCACAGTTATTGTGCCCTTAGTCTTCAGAAAACATAATCACCTGAGCCTTCTCAGCTCTGCTTAAAATAACCATTCCAAGAGAAAATTAATAACCAATAAAATATGACTTTATTCAAAACTTAGTGACTTGTATATTTTCAGAATTAAGTACCTACAGGGAAACTCTATAGCACAAATACACTAAGCTCATCATTAGCTAAGAAGAATTTCCCCTAAATTGGCTCATTCTGCTATATTTACCATACTGATTAATGGAAATGTTTATTATTATTATTATTCTCCTAAGTCAGAAAATTGGGCAGTAAGTTTTAAAGCAAGTACAAATTTTCAGTGATTTTCTGTTCAATGATACCTCAGTAGAGTCCACTCTCTCTAACATGCTTTCACCAATAATCATTTAATCCCATTGCAATTGTTAACATATTGATTATATCAACAATTTATAGTCACTTATCCACCAGTATTCATACTTATTACCCTGCCCAGAATAAATTGCATAGATGATGATAGTTTCTCTCTTGCAGCCACCCTGATTTCCTTTGCCTGTTGTTGCATTGGTTTACTCCTTTGGAAGAGGAAGAAACAAACTGGATAAATCAAACACAAAATCACAATAACTGGTTCGTTTCTCCTTAATTCCAAAACAACTTATTTAAATGCTGCTGTTAGCTTTAAAATTCATTCTCCTGAAAGCATATTCTGACTAATAGTTTTCCCAATTAATTTTTCAAATTGCTATTTAAGTATATAATTCAAAGAACAACTCATTGTGAAAAAAATTATTTTTTATAGTTCATAATTCTAATGATATTAAAAATCTTCATATAAATATAATATTTAGCTTATAACTTGTTTCTGACCAGTACTAGTCCAGTATTACCTTAGAATCACAGATTATCATATTTTTTACACTTTTTATTGAAACTCTTTTTCACTGTGGAGAAATTGTCTAGTATTATACAAGTTTAATAAAGATGGATTCCTTTCTCATAATTTAAAAGATTATAAACATTGATTTATTTTATGTGTGTGTGTGTGTATTCAGTGGCAGGGTATGTACTTGTTTTGTTATCAGGAATTTTTTTAATTGTTCATTTAGATTACTTTTGAAAATGGAGATATGATATAGGGATGGTCATAATTTAAAGTTTTTAAAATTATTTTAAAGTTTATGAACATTAGGCGTTTAATTATGAATTTTTAAATTATATTTTAAGTTCTGGGGTACATGTGCGGAACGTGCAGGTTTGTTACATAGGTATACACGTGCCATGGTGGTTTGCTGCACCCGTCAACCCGTCATCTACATTAGGTATTTCTCTTAATACTATCCCTCCCCTAGCTCCCCCCACCCCCAACAGGCCCCCGTGTGTGATGTTCCCCTCCCTGTGTCCATGTGTTCTCATTGTTCAACTCCCACTTACGAGTGAGAACTTGCGGTGTTCAGTTTTCTGTTCGTGTGCTAGTTTGTTGAGAATGATGGTTTCCAGCTTCATCCATGTCCCTGCAAAGGAGAAGAACTTATCCCTTTTTATGGCTGCATAGTATTCCATGGTGTATATGAGCCACATTTTCTTTATCCAGTCTATCATTAATGGGCTTTTGGGTTGGTTCCAAGTCTTTGCTATTGTGAACAGTGCTGCAGTCCCATTACTGGGTATATACCCAAGGAATTATAAATCATTCTACCAGAAAGACACATGCACACGTAGGAATTTTTAATTCATTTCATTAGTGTTTTTTTTAACCTCATTGATCCATTTATTATTATTTACAAAAGTATCCATCTGTGGAGGGGTTTAATGACTTGAAATTGGAGCATGGTGCAGTAGTTTTACAGACTAAGGATTGTATATCTAGTGAGAATTTCCATAAAAAACTCAGAGAAAGGAGAAACACTTACATATACACCAGAGAAGGCATGTAGAGAATTTTGGAACCTTCCAGCAGAATGAGTCAAGGACTTACCAATGCCAGGCAGTTACATTGTAACTCAAGGGGAAAAAGGAAGTGTGTGCCCTGAAAGGCACGTTTCTTTATTTTTAATATAATTCACTCTTTAAAACAGCTTTATGCTTACAGAAAAATTGAAGAGATGGTACAGAAGGTTCCCATTACCCCACATCCAGTTTCCCCTATTATTCATATTTTATATTAATATGGCATATTTGTTATAATTAATAAACCGATATTGATACATTATTATTAAGCTCATAATTTATTTATATTTCCTTTGTTTTTAGTAATTGTCCCTTTTTTTTTCCAGAATCCCATCTAGGATATCATATCACTTTGAGATGTCAAGTTTCCTTTGGCTGTTCTTGGCTGTGGCAGTTTCTCAGACTTCTGTAGTTTTTGGTGAGTAACAGTTTTCCCAATTAATTTTTCAAATGCTATTTATGTACATACTTCAAAGAAAAACCCATTGTGAAAAAATTATCTTTATAATTCATAATTCTAATGATATTAAAAATCTTTATATAAAAATTCAGCCCATTTACATGTCAAGGGGCTTCAGAGGGATAATTAGACATAAACCTGTGGCAATTAGATGGTTCCATAGAGCAATACAATTTTATACCTTCTTCTACATGGTCTTAGGCAATATGAAGCAATGTAATAATTTGTGCCTAATGAGCCCTTTATTTATTGTGCATTTTTGTTCCAATTTTGTTATAAAATTACAATGTTGACTTTCCAAATATATTTTCTTTCAATATATATATGTATGTTTTATTTCTTTCTTTCGAAATCAACGAATATTTTGAGATACGAAGAGTCTTGGAGATCAAAATTCTACTTGCCTTTCCTTCACACCATTTTCCCATAAGGGACAGTTTAACATTTTTGATGTTTTGTTTTTAAAAAACTGTAGGATATAGCAGTTAGGAGAAAATATACAATGTTGTGGAATTATTTCTTTCTACCATGAAAATCGCTGTCAGGATGACACATAGAACTCATTTGTCCATCAGCAAGCACAAATACATTCACTGCCTGGTATGTGCCTGCAGAGTAAATACATGAAATGAAAATATAAATAGATATGGCCTCCTTCCAGGGAACACCGCTGTTCTATGATTCACTCCTACGCATTCCAGCCACAAATAATTATTTAGCACCTACTCTATGCTAAAGTCTGTGACAGGCCTTAAATATTTAAAGACTTACTGTCCTCAGGGAGCTTGCAACTGGTAGGAAGGACAGAAACTATTTCAAATTTTTATATGTCTTATGCAAAAATATGTATTGGTTGCTATAGGTGTATAGTGGGGGTAGAGGGACTAAATCTGCTCCATAAGACGTGTTTATTCTGCATTCACGCCTAGAGCTCTAACAATACTAAAAAAAGACCATTCCCTTTAAATGCACCCATACATTAAATCTACCTGCCCTTTATGGTTTTGTGCCAGTAATTTTCTGGGGATAAAAATTAAAGTTGTGTGCTTGAATTTTGGCCAGGGTGTGATTTTGTGATGCAGATGGCACACTAGTGCAGTAGCCTGGTGTTTATCCTATTGCCATCCAGAAAAATGAGCACAGAAAGAGTACGTGAAATCTGATTAGCAAGTCTTCTTTTTATAAGCAGATGTTGTGCCTCATATAAATTATTCTTTTAGATTTTGTAACATATGCCAAAGTATTTATCACAGATTAACTGCATGAACTTGCCTGCTATTCTCAAACTTTCTGAGTGTGAAAATGAGTGGATGCGTCTTTCACAGTTCTGATCAAAAGATATATAAGAATGAATAATTGTAATTCAGACAAGAAAAGTACATTTTGAAAGCTAGTAAAATATTATATGCAAAAATGAAGCATTTCCTACTTGTTCTG
This sequence comes from Gorilla gorilla gorilla, assembly GCF_029281585.2. Lineage (NCBI taxonomy): Eukaryota > Metazoa > Chordata > Mammalia > Primates > Hominidae > Gorilla > Gorilla gorilla. The sequence continues at coordinate 22,013,797 of NC_073246.2, forward strand.
TTATTCTTTTCCTTATTGAAAAGCAATTGATGCTGAAAAGTTCTATTTCGAATTATTATACTTCATATTACCAATGCACCTTAACACTAAACGTTTTAAAAGATTTGCTCAAAATATTTCTGTATGTTCTTCTCTTGCTTCGGATTGTCTCACATCTTTCATAAATGAGGTTCTTATTTCCAGATATTTTCTAAAACACTGTGTTTGAAATCATTATTTTGTATTGTTGCTTTGTTGAAAATTGTCCATTATGTGATTCCAAATCCAAGAAGGAATTTGCTCAGCACCAGATAATTTGAAACATAATAGTAAAAAAGGGGTTTTAAAAAATAAATTTCTATAATTTCAGTGTTTTATGTCTCATTTTAAGACATATGGGATTGTGCGTAATAAAAATAAACTTCCTAGGTCATAATTAATATTTTTCCCTCGGTATTATTGATATCAAATTCTTATCTTAAATTTGGTACTTTCAGAATATAAGCACTAAGAGATCCATACAATTTAAAAGAGGAGGTGGCTATTAACACAAATATTACTTGTTTTGTTGATGTGGCTTTTAAGATAACTTCTAATGTTTTGGCTCTGCCAGAACAGACTAATACAAGGAGAAAAAATATTTTATATTTTCTCATTAATTTATTCTGTAGAGATTCTCTTTATTTTTAAAGAAAGTCAAATGCGAAAAAAATCGATGCCAGAATTATATTGCGTTCATATAAACCCTGGATCGAGCCTGGTGAGGTTATAGTTACCATGGTAACAGAAGTCGGCTCTTTAAACAGTTTCTATCCTAACTGCTCTTCTACTTATACTGAGCGATTTCTTCAAATATAGGACTCATGGGGGTGTAGTTATGAGAAATTTCATTCCCCATAAGGATACATATCCATATAATTTGTAAGGAGTAACTCTGGCACACGGAGGTTAATTAGATATAAATGTTACCAACATAACTTTTAAAAGCACTGTATTCCCCCGGTACGTAGGCAAGTGTAAAGAAATGTAAAATGAAGTATCCCAAAAAGGGAACTCAGATGACACCGGAACTAATATAACTATATTTCATATTTATGAATAAATATGGAAATATCTTTCAGAAAGTGTGAGGATAAGAAAATTTATTTTATATGTTGAACTTCTGCAGGTTGAAATGAGTGCATTACTTTTAGTAAATTGCTTCAAAGAGACATAGCAGTGATTTTTCTTTTACAATGTTTAGACACATTGAACTAAATAAGGTTTAAATCTGTATCTACACAGACACATACACACACATATATAATTAAAGTGATAATTCTTCACACAACATGTTCATTGTCCGCCCCCCAAATTTTTAAAATATTGACAGACTAACTATATTACAACTTTACATTTTGATATTTTTATTTTGTTTTTTCTATAATTTCAAGAAAATCTTAGTTTCAGCTATCTGTTTCCATTTATACATAATGATGCTGCTGTTAAGCCACCTTGCTATGGCTATTTTCCACTCCTAGTTTTACTTGACCAGTTGGTTAAACATAAAACTTTCCTATAAAAAAGACAATGGATCTTGAATCATAAATCTCTTACTACCTACGTGAGTTGAGACACTCAAACTTTCTGATGCTTAATTTCTTAAGCTCCGGCACTGTGACTATAATCATTGCTAACCCTTTTATTTTATTTTTAATATATGTCCACTAAAAATAAATACGTCAGATGTATTATTGATCAGTTTGGGCTGCCATAGCAAAATACCACAGACTGAATGACTTAAACAACAGAAATGTATTTCTTCGCAGTTTTGGAGGCTGGAAGTCTAATGTCAATCACAAGGTGCCAGCTGAGTTGGGGTCTGATGAGGCCTGTCTTTCGGGCTTATAGGTGGCTGCCTTCTTGCTCTGTGCTCCCATGCCTGTTTTTCTGTGCATGTGTGATGAGAGAGAGAGAGATCTCTGCTATGCCTTCCTCTTCTTCTAAGGATACTTGTTTTATAAGATGAAGATCTTACTCTATAACCCTATGTAACTTTTATTATCTCCTTATAGGTTTATCTCAAAATATAGTCATATTACAGTTTAGGGATGGAGCACACAAAATTTGGAGGGACAAAATTCAGTTAATACCAACAGAGTTTTGCAAACTATAAATTACAGAATATATATAGATGACAGTATTTCTGTTTTTCACTTATTATAGGAATATCCTCCTTAGAAAATTACTGAAACTAACTACCTCACAAATGTAATACACTATATACACAACTTTGTTTTTAATATATATTCTGATCAACTAAATAGACTAGATCTGTTTCAACAAAGAAAAATAGAAAAGTCTCACAGGTTTCTTTAAATGTCTCTGGCAATAGTGCTGCTTTATCATTTTAGAAGGATGGTATTTCCCAGTTAATTTTTCCCTTAATTATTAGCTGAGTTATACTCAGTAATTACAATGAGTTATATCATCAATAGTTCCTGTCTCTTCTGGCTTAAGTGACACTCATGTTTCACATTCAATGCATAGTGTGGATTCACAGTCATCATCCTTTTTTTTTTCTTTTACTGAGTTGTGTTACACAGTAGCTCATGAAACAGAAAGTAATTTGTTTTTAAGTATAGCTAGGGAAGATATGTGTCATAGGGTATAAGGGAGCAAAAACAAATTGCTACGAGGTCTCTGCTTTGGGGCTAACACTCTCCATCCTGCATCACTGGAGTAAAAAGAATGGTTGCCAAGGCATCAAAGTCTGGAAGGTTTCTATGATAATCCTTCCTCACAGAGGTAAACTTGTCATTTAGAGACACATTTTAAATGGGACGTAGAATTCTACACTAGATAAAAACCAGTTTTAGGTATAAGACTTCTATTTTTTGTCACCCGTCTCTATAAATATTTTCGAAAGAAAGAAAGAAAAGAAGGAAAGAAAGAAAGAAAGGGAGGAAAGAAAGGAAGGAAGGGAGGAAGGAAGGAAGGAAGGAAGGAAGGAAGGAAGGAAGGAAGGAAGAAAGAGAAAGAAAGAAAGAAAGAAAGAAAGAAAGAAAGAAAGAAAGAAAGAAAGAAAGAAAGAAAGAAAACCCAACCATGTATTTGTGTAGAAATATCAACTCGGTGGAGTGACACTGTTTTAAATACCTGTGACCTTGAGAAAATGCCTTTCTTGCCCTTGAGAAGTCAATCTAAGGAGGATGCAGCAATTGGCGTGACATGAGTAACCTGCCACATGACAGAAACTTGATGACGATAAATGACTATGGAAAAAATTAATTTGAGGAGTAATGAATCATCAAAAGCTTTACATTGGAAGGCAAAGACCGTATCCTTGTAAGTCCTTTGGAAAGTTATGAGTACAAGTTACAAGTATAAGTGAACCTTTTGGTATGAAATGAATAAAAAGACATAAATGAATGAATAAATAAAAGCATGCAAGATAGAGTTTATCTTGTTTTGTCATATCATTAATGTCTTTCTAGTCAATGTTTTAATTAAAAAGGAATAAATTATCATAGAACAAACCACATCATTTTTCTTTTCTAATTTTTTTCATTTCATCTTTTTTTTAGTTTTTTATAAGTAAGCTTTAGTATGTATGAACTTGATTTCACATACAAACTTAGAACGGCAATTTCACTTAAAATTAACTCATTAAAAAGTATAACTACCACAGTATGGATATGTATCACTGGGCCAGGGGATGCTCAGATGTTTTGTTAAACATTATTTCTGGGTGGTCTGTGAGGGGGTTTGCAGAAGAAATCAGCATTTAAATTGGTGAGCTCAATAAAGTAAATGGTCCTTCCCAATGTGGGTAGACATCATTCAATCTATTGATAGTCTGAAATAGAAGAAGAAGATGGAGAAAAGTTGAATTCTCTCTCTCTGCATGACAGTATGAGCTGGAAAACTGATCTTTCCCTGCCCTTGGAGCTCCTGGTTCTCAGACCTTCAGACTGGAACTGTCACAGTTCCCAAACTCCAAACTCCAAAAGGTAGTGAAACTGGTGACAAATATTGCTATTCATCTTTTGATGGATTATAACAACAGCATTTATGAAACTGGTTCCCAGACAAGTATATACCACTCGCTCCTGTGCCTTAGGGAAAAGAGATGTCATAACAAAGGCATTATTGATGCAGTAATTCATGGACAGTTTTTTTCTCATTAACACTGCTAAAATTACGTTCATATTTTTTTACTTTGTGTGGGAGCTGGTGACTCCTGCCCTTTTGTTTTTTGAGGGCTATCTTTCAAGGTGAGGACATCAAACCCACTCATTCCGAAATGCATCATTATGGTTTATTGAGGAACATATTAAGACATGATAGAAAGAGGCAAGAAGATAAAAGCATCCTATGAATTCAAAACTGAAATGGAAAGAGGGGAAAGTTCTCTTTCACATTGTACCATGTTAACAAATCCTTTATTTAAATTGTCCGGCTTTTGGTTGTTTGTATCATTCTCCGTATGTAACATTCCAAACACTTGGGAGGGTTAGCCTGCTCTGTATTTGTCTACAAGCCTGGATTTTCACTCAGACCATGGTTGTTTTATAGCATTTGGTTTATGCATTTTTAAATGTTTTTGGATGTTTCATTGTTTAGTCAGCAGGTTGGTAGTGAAAAAAATAGAAAAGAACCATATGCTCCCTGAACTGAGAGAGCATTTTGGAAGAAGTCAAAATAGGGCAATAATATGTTTTAAATTGATTTTAAATTATAATGTCTTTGGAAAATAATATAAAACCTCCCCGAAGTGACATATCTTATGGCAAATTTATATTTTCAAATGAAATGTGACTGTAATCATACCTTTAAAAAATAACTATTTTTTTGTACCAAATGTTGTATCTACATAGACTTTGTTTTCATGGAATAATAATCATATCAATCTATAAGATAAAACACATTACAGGCAGTCATTTATATGGTAATTTGGTTTTTAGGACCAAAAAAATGGTTTATATGCAAAACCATTTTGACCTTGAAAAAATAGCATCTTTTGATATATTTTGTCTAAAACTTTAAAATAATATTAATAAATCACTACAGTTATTTTTGTGCTAAACGTAAATACTGAACATCCAAACTTGAGAGGCATATTTAAATATTGCATGAATGATTTATATATAAAAACTATTTTAATAATATAAATCTAAATATATGTGTGAAATAATGGCACATAATAGATATTTTCCAGCCTGGCACTTTAACCATAAATTTCTTCTAAAACAACTTAGCCTATGCATACTCTAATACAGACATCACATCCTTTTCTTACTTCTTCACTATAAATGTTATATGTAAAATACAAAGAAATTGTCTCTTTTGATTAAATTTTGGCCGTATATTTGAAATGTTGTCTCTATTAGCAGAGAGTTCTGCTAAAAACAACTATGATATCTGGCAGGTGGATGTCCAGTGATAACATTTTATGCACTAAAACTTTGATTTCACCTTGATGTAGCTCTGTGGATCCAGTACAAAAAAGAATATCATCTTTGAACCTACTAGTGAATATTTCAGTTCCCCAGTTGGAATGGAAATATTCTCAGAAATCCATCTCAATTGGAGCCCTGAAATAATTTTAGAATCTGCTCTCAGGATACACCATCTTCCTTAAAATCAAATTCCTGTTAGTCTCTGGCTATAGCATTGCTCTAAACTGAACAACATAAAGTCAGTCCTAGATAAATCACTGGCCTTTTTCATCCTAAGAGCATTATCCGTTTAATTCTGGTATCTGCCACCAGGTAGCAATATTATGAGTAGATTATGAATATTCAGCATCCACACTGGACATAGATATCTGAAAAAGGTTTAAACAACAATTTAATCATTTAGGTATTCATTCTTAAATTAATATAAAATTAAGTGACTATTCTTACATCAGAGTTATTATCTTAGTTTCAATAACCTCAGCATCTTAGATACTGGCTAACAACATATAGTACACAATCCACATCAATAATTATTGAAGGAGGTAATTAACAAGATTCAAAAAATAAAATACCCCTTGAAGCAAAATATAAGGAAAGAAATAATGCAGTAGTTAATTTTATATATCAACCTCACTGGGCCAGGGGATGCTCAGATGTTTTGTTAAACATTATTTCTGGGTGGTCTGTGAGGGGGTTTGCAGAAGAAATCAGCATTTAAATTGGTGAGCTCAATAAAGTAAATGGTCCTTCCCAATGTAGGTAGACATCATTCAATCTATTGATAGTCTGAAATAGAAGAAGAAGATGGAGAAAAGTTGAATTCTCTCTCTCTGCATGACAGTATGAGCTGGAAAACTGATCTTTCCCTGCCCTTGGAGCTCCTGGTTCTCAGACCTTCAGACTGGAACTGTCACAGGATGCTTGGGGTGTTGCTTCACCAGCTGGAAACCTCTGTAGCCAGTGGTGCCTTTGCCCAATGTTTGCTTGGCCCACTGAGCTTGTTCCACCCACTCAGCCTGGCAGGCTGTTCTTGGCTGGCACTACCAGCCTGGATAACATGCCTGCCAAGGGTGAGCAAGCTTGGGATCTGGCCACTGCGCACAGCCAGGCACTCTGGCTGTGGTGGGGCAGGCAGCTCCAGGTTCCAGCATGGGTGCTGGCTCACTGCGAGGCTGCAGCTCCACCAGGCGTACCACAAGCAACTTCCACAGTTGGCACCAAGGGCACACAGTGGTGCCCAGAAGTGTGGAGATGCCAGGAACCATAGAGCTACAAAGAGTGTGTCACAGCCTGGCTTGGGGAGCTTCTAAGTCTGGCCTCCCCAATGGGACCCAATTGCTGTTCTCTCCTGTCTTTTTTTTTTTTTTTTTTTTTGAGAAACAGTTTCACTCTTGTCACCCAGGCTGGAATGCAATGGCACAATCTCAGCTTACTGCAACCTCCGCCTCCTGGGTTCAAGTGATTCTCCTGCCTCAGCCTCCCAAGTAGCTGTGATTACAGGGATGTGCCACCACACCCAGCTAATTTTTGTATTTTTAGTAGAGTTGGGGTTTCACCATGTTGGCCAGGCTGGTCTCGAACTCCTGACTTCAGGTGTTCTGCCAGCCTCTGCCTCCCAAAGTGCTGGAATTACAGGTGTAAGCCAAGGTGCCCAGCCTCCCCATCTGTCTTCTGTTCTCCTTGTTGTGTGCAATGTGGCGAGCAAGGGGTGTGTTTCAGCCCTTTTGTGCTATAGCTCTTTAGCCTCACCATATAACAGGTCCCAAGTTCTTGTCCTATGTCCAGGAAGAATGAGGTATGCAGACAAGCGGAGGGTGAGCAAGGCAAAGAGGAGCTTTACTGAGTGACAGAACACCTCAGAGGAGACCCACAGTGGGTAGCTCCTCTCTGTAGGCAGGGTGTCCCACTGAATGTTCAGCTCTTAGAAGAGAGGAGACCTGGAGTGTGTATCTCCTCTCCATGGGCAGGTCATCTCAAGTGCTCAGCTCTCAACAGACAGGAGACTCTGGGGTGGGTAGCTCCTCTCAGCAGCTGGTTGTCCCGTTGCCTCGCTGAGTCTGGCTGAGTCTGGGGGTTTCTAAGGGCTTCAGAGGGGAGAAAGCGTGTGCTTATTGGTCCATAGGTGGCCATGGGTGGGCCCAGAAAAGGCACCACCACTTCCTACTCCAGTCTGCAGGGCTGGCAGCCTGGTCCCCAGGCTTCAGGCCTTCCCTAGCTTGAAAGTGAGGTTTCACAGGGAAACTGCCCCACTCTGGCCTGCAGTCTGTCTGCCTCCTGACACTGTTCATGATGCCCAGGCTGTTCATGCTGAGGGGTACCTGCAGGCCAGTGCCAAGCTGCCCTCAGCATCCCCCTGGCTTCCCTCCCATGCTCGTTGGCACGGAAAGTACAGAGTCAGTGCTGCCCCAAGCATGTGCACATTGGGCCAGGTTGTGACAGCACCTAGTCTCGGCCTCAACTTTGCTCAGATAGGAGCAGGCTCTGGGAGTGGGGAGAGGCCAGGCAGCAGGAATATGCACTTCTGAGCCCCCTGAGAGTGCAGAGATGCCTGGGTCTGCAGCTGTGGCTTGGGCAGCTGCAGCTGCACTTGGGATGATGGGGCTCCCTGCCTGCTCCCAGCTCCCAAGAGCATAGGGAGGCCCAGGTCAACAGCTGTAGCTGGGTGGCTGCAGCTGTACTTGGAGAACGTGAAGTTCCCACCATGCCAATTCAGAAGCGGGCAGGGCTTTTGCCTGTTTCCAGCTCCCACTGGCTCCCTGGAGCACGCAGCACCGGCTGCACCTCCTCCACTGCTGCCAGCGTCACGGCAGCAGCTACTCAAGGTGGGTCGTCACTGCCATCAGAACTAGAATCTATGCAATCAGCTGTCTGGGTCCCAGGTCTTCTAACTGCACCACAGGCTTTCCTGGGTCTTCAGTATTTGAACTGCACATCATGAGACTTCTCATCTTCATAACCGCATGGGCAAATTCTATATAATCAATCTCATCATATATACTTGTGTGTATATATATTCTATTGGTTCTGTTTCTGTGAAGAATCTTGACTAATACAAATAATTTTGATATTATCAATGTTTTCTTTTCCATCCTTTGTTTATCCTCAGCATTGCACATTTCTCTATTATACATATGGCTCCTTTTCCAGAAAGGTGGCCTGGCAATTTGACTTTTCCACAAAAATGGATTCTATATATTCCATTAAAAATTATTATCAAATGATGTCATAGGATCGATGTATAATATGTATTTTCCTTTGTCATAATTCACACATTGGTTTGCTGATTTTCTCAGCTTCTATTTTTACAAGTATCGAACTCTAATTAGATTACTTTGATATTGTCTGATGGAGTTACTTTGGGGTATTTTAAACTTAGTTATGAATACTCCTTGTTGCTTTGTGCTGTACTTACTGTTTAGTTAAGATAGAGATAAATATTTTCTTTACTAGAAATTTTATAAGTATACTAATTTAAAATACATATATTCCAAGGGATTTTTTGAGTGTTCATATTATATCAATACATTTAACAAATATTCAGAGAAAAGGTACTACATATGATGGCTCGTACATGCATATAATGTGTAACGCAAAGTAAACATATAATATGTTTTGTAGGTTTTGGAGAAAAATTGTTGAGGACAATGAATACATACCCCTACTTCATGGACTAGGTGAGGGGGGGAATATTTTAAAAGTGCATTTGGAGTGTGTACAGAATTTAGCTTTAGCCACAAAAAGTATTTGGTGACACATTTGCTCTCTGTCTATTAAGAATAAAATAAAATAAAACTGAGCAAAATATGAAGCAACCAATTTCAGACACGTAACATAGACCTGTGCTCATTGAAAAAACAAAACTTGATAATGTGAGATGCAGGCTCACCTGGGCGCCTAAAAGGGTAAGGTGGAGCCCAAGCATCGTACGGTGGTCTCACTGAGTTCTGCAGGCATAATGGGCAGTTGGAAGCAGCTTAATTTGCTAGAATTTGCATACCAGCCTGGAGAAAATGGAGCTGAGTGAGTTTTGGGAGGCAGAATTCTGTACTAGTCTCCTGTTGGTCCATGTTTACATTCACTCTGAGACCTCACAACACATAGCAGAGAGCAGCTCCTATGAGATTTAGAAATGAATGGTCATGCACTTTAGAAAAATGCTGAAATTCTAGATTATCCAGAATGGAAAAACTTCACAGGGGATGTAAGAAATTCAGCTGAGCCTCTAGAAAGACCATGATTTAGGAGAAAAAAACAATCAGTAAATGCTACACCTTAGGAATGAAGTTAGGTAATAGACCTGCTCTAAAAATAAGATCAAGCCTCATAGAATAAAAACGATCCAGCAGGAATTTAGCTGTCTGAAAGATCAAAAGTAATTACCCTCTAAAGGAAGACAAATGTATGCAATCTGTCAATCAACCACCAGGACCAGTATACAAACAAGAGATACAAAAAAGTAGAAAATGTTGATCACTAGTTTTAATAGTTGTTATTTAGCTTCCTAGTTATTATCCATATACATAATTATGTCATTTGCAAATAGGGGAGTTTAATTTCTCTCTCTTTTCTCTAAGTTTTACAACTTTTTCATGCCTTATTGAATGGGTTAAATGATATATATTCTTTTTTTTTTTTTTTTGATATGGTGTCTCCCTGTGTTGCCCAAGCTGGAGTGCAGTGGCACAATCTTGGCTCACTGCAACCTCCGCCTCCCAGGTTCAAGTCATTCTCCTGCCTCAGCCTCCGAGTAGCTGGGACTCCAGGCACCCTCCACCACACCCAGGTAATTTTTGTATTTTTAGTAGAGACAGGGTTTCACCATATTGGCCAGGCTGGTCTTGAACTCCTGACCTCGTGATCCGCCCACCTCGGCCTCCCCAAGTGCTGGAAATACAGGCGATATATACTCTATTCTTTTTCCTTAGATCGAGTTTTTTGAAGAACATATGTATCATTGTAGCAACCATTAAATGCAATTCATAGAGGTATAGGTAAACATCCTTTAAATAGAATTATCTATCTATATGTATATGTCTGTCTACGTATCCGTATCTATCAATCTATCTATCTATCTGTATATCTATCTATCTATCTATCTATCTATCTATCTATCTATCTATCTATCTTCTATCTGTCATTCTATATATCTAAATATCCCAAGAGAATTTTTAAAAGTTAAATGAAAGAGAGGAAAGAAAAGAGATGGGTCAGATAGCAAACAAAGAGCAAGAGGTGAATGTAAACTCGAATACCTTAATAATTGTTTTAAAATTAAAGTATAGAATAAACACTGCCTATATGCTGTCTATTAGAGATACAATTTAAACATGGAGACACAAGAAGATAGAAAGTATAAAAGTGGAAAAAGATATACCCTAAAATCATTAAAAATGAAAAAAGTTTGAGTGACTGTATTAATATCAGACAATAGTGATATCAAGGTAGAAAGCACTGGTTAAGATTTTAAAAGGAATTTTTTAATGGTGAAGTGAAAAATTAAGAAAGACACAAAAATCCAGATATGAATTCATCTAACAAAAATGTTTCAAAATATCTGAAACCAAATCACATGGTAGTGAAGAAAGAAAACGTCAAAACTGCAATCATAATTAAAGATTTAACACCATTTTCACATTGACTGATAAAATAAGAATACTAAATAATCACTAAGTCTATAAAATATTTAACAAGAACTATCTGCTAACTTTAGTAATCAACGTTTATTAAACACATACCCCAAAGTTGTAGAAAACATTTAGCAACTTAGACCATAACTTGGGCCATACAAAAAGTTTCATGAAATTTCAAATGAGTGAAGAAATTTACATAGTAAGTTGACAAGATTACAGAATACAAGGCTAACATACAAAAATTTATTTTATTTCTATATAATTAAAAACTGGAAAATAAAATAAAAATTTAATATAGAAAAACATGAAAATATGTAACAAAGGTTAATTTAACAAATGTTATGTATAAGTCTTCCACAAAAAATAGAAAACATTAGAGATAAAATTTTTTATCTAATATGTATACCTAGATATTTTTATCTAACATATATATCTATATATATAGATATTTTATCTACTACATATATATTGCTTTATATAAATAAAGATACCATAATTATAAGTTGGAAGACTCAATTTTTTTAAATGTTAATTGTCCTCAAAGTAATAGTCATTAATGCAACTCCAATAATAAATAATGCAACTCCAATAAAAATTGTAACAAGTGATTTCATAAAATCTAAAAGTTAATTCCAAAATTTATGGATAAATACAAAGAAAAAAACAAAGCAAATTTCAATAAGCTACAGAATCCACAAGAAAGGTTTCTGTAGCTTTGAATTTTATATCTTGATCAAATTATCTGGACAATTGCAGGTCCCCAGAAGAGTTATTCTAATTCTATTGGGAGGGTTAGAAAAAGATTGCTGGGAATTGTAAAATAATTTTCTCTATAAGTTAGAGTAGTTTTAACATTGAATAATTTAAAATTAAATATAAATATTGATAATTGTAATAATATTTTAAATCAATTATTTCATGAATTAGATATATGCATTTCATTTTAGTCATTTGCTGTTTGTAAGAGATTCAAGTATAAGGGAATATCAAATAAGTTACCATTATAAATCAAATATAAAATTCTGTTGAATAATAGAATCAAACTTTAGGTTTTAAAGGTAGAAGAGAACTGTAAGTATTTAAGTAATATTAGCATATGCAGAAACCATAATATTAACCATATTTATGTGTTTTTTAGAGTAATATGTGATGGGGTTTTGTTGATTTGTGCTTGGAAATCAAACATGGTAAATGAGTAAATGCATTTTTAAATACTTAAGACAATTTAATTACAGAAATTGTATAACCCACTAATATGGTTTGGCTGTGCCCCCACCCAAATCTCATCTTGAATTGTAATTCCCACAATTCTCACGTGTCATGAGAGGAACCCAGTGGGAGGCGATTGAATCATGGGGGCGGGTCTTTCCCATGCTGTTCCCATGATAGTGAGTCTCATGAGATCTGATAGATTTAAAAATGGAAGACTTCCTGCACAAGCTCTCTTTTTGCCTGCTACCATCCATGTAAGACGTGACTTGCTCCTTAACTTCTGCCATGATTGTTAGGCTTCCCCAGCCACGTGGAACTGTAAGTCCAATTAAACCTCTTTCTTTTGTAAATTGCCCAGTCTCAAGTATGTCTATCAGCCACGAGAAAACAAACTAATACAGTATATAGGTATCAGTACAGTGGGTTGTTGCTGAAAAGTTACCCGAAAATGTGGAAGCGACTTTAGAACTGGGTAACAGGCAGAGGTTGGAACAGTTTGGAGGGCTCATAAGAAGACAGGAATATGTGGGAAAGTTTGGAACTTCCTAGAGACTTGTTGAATGGCTTTGACCAAAAGCCTGATAGCGATATGGACAATAAGGTCCAGGCTGAGGTGGTCTCAGATGGAGATGAAGAACTTGTTGGGAACTGGAGCAAAGGCGACTCTTGTTATGTTGTAGCAAAGAGACTGGCAGCATTTTGCCCCTGCTCTAGAGATTTGTGGAACTTTGAACTTGAGAGAGATGATTTAGGGTATCCGGTAAAAAAAAATCCTAAGCAGCAAAGCATTCAATAGTTAACTTGGGTGCTGTTAAAGGCACTTAGTTTTACAAGTGAAGCAGAGCATAAAAGTTCAGAAAATTTGCAGCCTGACAATGTGATAGAAAAGAAAAACCCATTTTCTGAGGAGAAATTCAGGCTGGCTGCAGAAATTTGCAAAAGTTACTAGGAGCCGAATGTTAATCTCCAAGACAATGGGGAAAACGTCTCCAGAGCATGTCAGAGGTCTTCACGGCAGCCCTTCCCATCACAGGCCCAGAGGCCTAAGAGAAAATGGTTTAGTGGGACAGGCCCCCTGTGCTGAGTGCAGTCTAGGGACTTGATGCCCTGTGTCCCAGTCACTCCAGCTGTGACTAAAAGGGGCCAAGGTACAGTTTTGGCTGCTGGTTCAGAGGATGGAAGCCACAAGCCTTGGCAGCTTCCACATGATGTTGAGCCTACAGGTATACAGAAGTCAAGAATAGAGGTTTGGGAACCTCCACCTAGATTTCAGAAGATACATGGAAATGCCTGGATACCCAGGAAGTAGTTTGCTGCAGGAATAGGGCCCTCATGGAGAACCTCTGCAACGGAAGTGTGAAAGAGAAATGTGGGGTCATAGGCCCCACACAGAATCCCTACTGGGGCACCGCCTATTGGAGCTGTGAGAAGAGGTCCCATCATCCTTCAGATCCCAGAATGGTGGATCCCCTGACAGCTTGTACAGTGCACCTGGGAAAGCCTCAGACACTCAATGCCAGCCCCTGAAAGCTGCTGGGAGGGAAGCTATACCCTGCAGAGCCACAGGGCGGAGCTGCCCAAGACCATGGAAACCCACCTCTTGCATCAGCATGACCTGGATGTGAGACATGAAGTCAAAGAAGATCATTTGGGAGCTTTAAGATTTGACTGCTCTGCTGGATTTCAGACTTGCTGGGGCCTGTAGCCCCTTCGTTTTGTCCAGTTCCTCCCACTTGGAGTGGCTGTATTTACCCAATGCCTCTACCCCTGTTGTATCTAGGACGTAACTAACTTGCTTTTGATTTTACAGGCTTATAGGCAGAAGGGACTTGACTTGTCTCAGATGAGACTTTGGACTGTGGACTTTTGAGTTAATGCTAAAATGAGTTAAAACTTTTGAGGAACTGTTGGGAAGGTGTGATTGGTTTTGAAATGTGAGGACATGAGATTTGGGAAGAGTAAGGGGCAGAATAATATGATTTGGCTGTGTCCCCACCCAAATCTCATCTTGAATTGTAACTCCTACAATTCCCATGCCTTGTGGAAGGAACCTGGTGGGAGGTGATTTAATCATGGGGGTGGGGCCTTTCCCGTGCCATTCTCGTGATAGTAAGCCTCATGAGATCTGACAGCTTTGAAAACAGTAGTTTTCCTGTACAAGCTCTCTCTTTGCTTGCTGGCATCCATGTAAGAGGTGACTTGCTCCTCCTAGACTTCTGCAATGATTGTGAGGCTTCTACAGCCATGTGGAACTGTAAGTCCAGTTAAACGCCTTTCTTTTGTAAATTACCCAGTCTCGGATATGTCTTTATCAGTAACGTGAAAAAAGACTAATACACTCACTTAAAGGTGCTGGCTAGTATTTACTGGAATTATGTATAGCATAAGTGTTTCAGTTTGAACTAAAAAAGTGTAAAAGCAAACTTCTTAGTTTTTTAAATTTTGGCAAATTGTATATTAACTTTTAAAATGATGATAATACTAATGATGTTTTTATCTGCAATAAGTAAGCTGAGTTCAAGGATACCAGATATTTTGCATGTGTGAGTTTAAATTTTTTTTATTTAAAAAAGTGCTACCATCTTTGTATTGTTCTCCCTCTTGGCAATGTTTTAGCCATTAAATTACTTCTTCATTTATTAGGCAATAACAGTTTTCTTAAAACACTCAATCCTTTGTCTATAACTACATCAGGAGCTTAAGAACACCCCGGAGGTTATGAGTGGGTTTAAGTGCGCCATCTGTGGTTCAATTAAGTGTACACACATTTAATGTATTTAATACAGAAATACATTTTTTTAATTTTTTTAAGCTTTTATTTTAAGTTCAAGAGTAGATGTGCAAGTTCGTTACATAGGTAAACTTGTGTCATGAGGGTTTGTTGTACACAGTATTTCATCACCCAGGTATTAATGCTGGTACTCATTAGCTATTTCTCCTGACCCTCTCCCTTCTCCCACCATCCACCGTCTGATAGGCCCCAGTGTGTGTTGTTCCTGTCTGTGTCTCTATGTGTTCTCATCATTTTGCTCACAATTACAAGACATGGAATCAACCTAAACGCCAGTCAGTGACAGACTGGATAAAGAAAATGTGGTACATACACACCTTGGAATACTATGTAGCCATAAAAAAGAACAAGATCATGACCTTTGCAGGGACATGGGTGGAGCTGGAAGCTATTATCCTTAGCAAACTAATGAGGCACAAAAAAAAAATACCACATTTTTCTCAAAAATACATTTTGCGAAGAAGGGAGACCAAAACTTTAGAGATACTCTCTAAGAAAAAAAATGTAAAAACTACTGATCTTTAAAATTAATGTATGAGTTCTTAATTTTTGTAGAAGGACCTACAAAAGTTCATGTTTCCAAATGTCTTTAGCTCCTACTCATTCTTTATTTTTTTGAGACGGAGTCCTGCTCTGTCGCCCAGGCTGGGATGCAGTGGCGCAATCTCGGCTCACTTCAAGCTCCGCCTCCCGGGTTCACGTCATTCTCCTGCCTCAGCCTCCCGACTAGCTGGGACTACAGGCGCCTGCCACCACCCCTGGCTAATTTTTTTTTCTGTATTTTTAGTAGAGACAGGGTTTCACTGTGTTAGCTAGGATGGTCTCGATCTCCTGCCCTCGTGATCCACCCGCCTCAACCTCCCAAAGTGCTGGGATTACAGGCGTGAGCCACCGCGCCCGGCCTAGCTCCTACTCGTTCTTACCCAGTAACACTACTCTGTTTTCTTCACACATTGGGCTGCTACACAACTCTGTCACATTGCTCATCAGAGTATTTTTGTACCTTCTAACCATTTCTTAGGGCTCATTGTCTTATAACTCTTCCTCAATCATGTAGTAGGACCAACCTCAGAGGCAATATGCTTGAGAAAATTTTTTCTTCAATCTGAAGATGAATCAATTGACCCTAATTATACTTTCAGAGCACTTTTTAAATAACTTAGTGTTAAAGACTACCTCAAGGTCATTGCAATTATGTGTTTGTATTTCTACATATCACTAGACATTCAGCCCCTTGAGTGTTTTTATGCTATTTAGCTTAATCATGATCACAGAGCTCAGGGAAAGTCCTCCCTAAAGTATCTTTTTTATTGAATACATGGACTCTTGAATATGAGGCACCTTATTTAGCTTGTTGATACAAACCAATAGAATACTAATGATAACTTATTTCATATTATTATTGAAAAAAATTTTCTACTGCCAAGAAATTTGTTTCAAAGGCATTGATCTATTTTATTGAATCTCTGCCTTTATTTACTAACCTTTCACCTACACCTTAGAGAGGCCAACGCTTCAGAAAGAGCTAGTCAAGAAGCAAGCTGAATAGGCTCTGCTCAACCTGGGCACATAGTCTAGGAATCCAGTGCGGGCAAAGAGTATCTGTCCGAGTCAGCTAGATAAAGGTGAATAAATCGACATATACACTGAACCTGATCAACCAGCAGAATAAAAAACAGGTCAGGATTACCTAACAAATGCATGCAGATTTAAATTTATTCTTCTTTTAATAAATGATTGTAAACTCCTTAGAAACTATTTCCCTGTCTTCCCACAAAGGCATGTGCTTCCACCTACTGGTGACCTTTTTTGCATATGACTGTTTCAGTTACTGTTAGAGAACTATGAATTCAAGCCACAGTGAGATACCAAATACACACCTATTAGATGGGCAAAAAGGGGAAAAAAAGCTTACAATGCAAAGTGCTGGCAAGGCTGTGGATCCATGGTAACTCTCATACATTGCTGATGGAGATAACAAAAATTACAGCTACTTAGGAAAATGGTCTGGATGTTTCTTAATAGGTTCAATTACACACTTGCCATGTGACCCAGGTTTCATTCTTAAGCATTTACCCAGGAGAAAGAAAACCATCTCTACCCAAAAGCTTGTATGCCAACACATATAGTGGCTAATGTTTATTTGGCAATTAATAGTTTCTAAAAACTTGAAACACAGAAATGTCCACTAACTAGTAAATAGGCCGAATATCTGCTTCAGACTCTATATTCACACAATGGATACCACTTGGAAATTAAAATAAATGAACTACTGATATATGCAATATCATGAATGAATCTCAAATGTGTCATGCAAAGTAAAAAGGAGTCCAATTCAAAGGCTACATACTACATCATTCTATTTATATGACATCTGGGAAAAGACAATGTCAGAGTGACGGAAAACAGATCATTTTTTGCCAGTGACTGTTTGTTGGGGAGGCAGATTTACTATAAAAGGTGCAAAGAAATTTTATAAAGTGATGAAGATATATTATATCTTTATTTTGGTGGTTATTACCCAACTAACACATTTGTCGAAACTCATAGAACTATGCACTTTAAAAGGGTGAATTTTATTCCATGCAAATGATACCTTTAAAATTTTTGACCTTCAAAATCTTTATAACACCCTAAAGATCCATAAGAATGAATTTTTATATTGAGAAATATAAAGCATTTTTCCCAGTTCATCAAAACAATGTTAATAAAAATGTTGTTAAATATTTTCTTTATGCAGTCCACAAAACCTTCTTAACACACTAACTTAACCAACTGATCAGTGCAGTTCACCTCTTTACCAATCGTCAGAAAACAACATCATTAAAAAACTAACACATTCTTTCCAAAAGTGTTGGTTTTGTCTGCTATATGGAGTTCATACAATTATACTTCACCATAAGTAAATTATTTTAGACACTTTAAAAAATGTAAAATTATATCTAAGTTATTACATGGCTTGTACAGAGAAAATACTGTTGAAAATGTTGAAAGATCATGATCAGAAATTACTAACCAATAGGTTTTCAATCAAGGAGTAGTGATATTACATATTAATTACCTTTTTCTCCAAGTACTTGCTCAGTCTCTTTTTAATAATATAATTTTCTTTCTCTAATAGTAATTCATAAGAAGGGAGTAATTTGGCTATATGATAAACTTTTCAAAGTACCATCGATTTTGTGTGTGTGCATAACGGCAAAAACACATACAGCCATAAGTGTCAGATAGCCAGGTAGATGGTTGATTAATTGACTGATTGGTTGGTTGAAGACACAGACAGGTGATGACAGAGAGACAGAAAGATAGAAAGATGTGTATGTAAAAGCACAATATTTTAAAGAAACATAAAGTTCAGTAATTTTCCCAAGCTGAAAAGTATACCTTTGAAAAGCAATTTTAATGTGCTAGGCTTCTTTTTTCCTAACTCTAAAAAGCATGATCTTCTAGTTTGATTCTCTTACGTAAACTTTCAAGACCTCTCCTTTTTTGACAATCCAGTTTTTATCCAGTTTTGTCTCCACTTGAGACTAGGTCTTTGGTCCTCCTTTCTCATTTATGAGTTCCCGGGGTGAACTTATTTATTTAGAGGCAGGATCTTGCCCTGTCATTCAGGCTGGAATGCAGTGGCAATATCATAGCTCATTGTAACCTCAAACTCCTGGGCTCAAGTGACCCTCCCTGCAGCCTTTGGTGTACTATTGGATTTGCTTCAATGATATCTATAATAATTATTTTTTCTCAAAATAGTTTTATTCTCACCCATTTTTGTGTACATACCATGCTGAAATAAAGGTAATATACAAACATTTGAGCCCCTATTTCTAGTAAAATAAAGTGAAATACCTCAAACAACTAAAAATAACACATGATTCTAAAGGATTATATGAAAAATAGGTCATACTTTTAACATTCTGGCAGCATCAAATCTAGAAAATGAAGGCAATGAGAGCTTTGACGTTTTTGAGAAGTGATGAGTTCAGATCTCAAAGACTGTAACCCACAATCCTTGCAACATGTACCAAGTAACTATGTGCCTATGTGCTGTATAAATATCATACAAAAATCTCAGATAAAACTATGGGACATAAAACAATTAATGAGAAATTAAGATTTAAATATCCTTGGATTTTTAAAGAAAAATGTGCATTTCATATCTACACCAACTAGTTGAAGTTTACAGGAAACATGAATGCACTTTTGCCTTATTATTATTTATAATGGTGCAGTTTTTATCATCATTTACATTTAAATGATTTTATTATTTTCTTTGTGATTTATCTTCCTTTCCTAATTTTCTATTGTGGTAAAATACACATAACAAAATTTACCACTTGAACCAATGTTAAAGCGAACAGAATATGGCCAGAGAAGGGCTCCTTACTTCTATATTTGAGTCCTTGTGGATGAACTGCGGCATAACAATAGGTAGACAAGATTGAAAACCTAACTTAGGAGTATGCGTCTGTAACAATAGCTGAGTCTTGGTCAATCCCAGCAGCCACACCTCAACCACTTATAGACTGCTGAGTGTTTAAACTGTGTTCAAATAAGGCAAATGTCAACCTGTAACCAATCCAGATGTTTCTGTACCTCACTTTCCCTTTTCGGCCTGTAAATTTGTTCTGACCATGAGGCATCCCTGGATTTTCGTAATCTGCTGTGATTCTAGAGGCAGCTAGATTTGTGAATAGTCTTTTTTTCCCCACCTGCTCAGTTAAAATCTGTTCAATTTAATTTGTCTGAAGTTTTCTTTTAACACTAATTTTAAGTGTGTAGTTCAGTGGTATTAAACATATTCACAGTGTTGTACAACCATCACCACCATCCACCTCCAAAACTCTTTTTTATCTTGCGAACCTAAAACTCAGTACCCAATAAACACTAAGTCTCCATCCTCCTTTTCTCCCAGCCCCTAATCACCACCGTTCTAAACACTGTCTCTATAATTTTGACTCCTCTAGGGAGCTCTTATAGGTAAAATCAAGCAATATTTATCTTTCTGTGCCTGGCTTATTACACTTAGAATAATGTCCTCAAGATTCATCTATGTTGTAGCATATGTAGAAGTTTTCTTCTTTTTTAAAGACTGAATATTCACTTTTTAATAATATTATTTGGGGTTTTTGTTTGTTTCTTTGTTGTTTTGAGTTTCTTGTAAATTCTGGATATTTGTTATTGGTCTGATGCATAGTTTGCAAATATTTTCTCTCATTCCAAAGTGTATCAGTTTACTCTGTTGATTTTTTTTTTTTTTTTTTTTTTTTTTTTGCTATGCAGAAGCTTTTAGTTTACCTCCCACTTTCTATTTCTGTTTTTGCTGTCTGTGTTTTTGAAGTCTTGGTCGATACTTCTTAACCTAGACTAATGTCCAGAAGTGTTTTCTTGGGATTTTCTTCAAGTACTTTTATAGCCAGGTTTTACATTTAAGTCTTGAATACATCTTGAGTAGATTTTTGTATATGGTGAGAGATAGGGGTCTACTTTCATTCTTCTGCACATGACAATTCAATTATCCTAGCACTATTTCTAGCAAAGGGTGTTCTTTCCCTAGTGTATGTTCTTGTTCACTTTGTCAAAGATAGGTTGGCTGTAAATATGTGGCTTTATTTCTAGGTTCCCTATTCTGGTACCTTGATTTATGTGTCTATTTTTATTCCAATATAATGCTATTTGGATTATTATAGTTTTGTAGTCCAAAGAAGACATACAAATGGCCAACAGTCACATGAGAGAATGCCAACCATCAAAGAGATACAAATTAAAACCAGTTCACCTACACTCTCCCCACCCCTACCACCTCCTAGATGCTGCTTTGCCTGCAGGCACTCACATCATGGCCACACCCCACATCACTTTGCTGTCACATGTGTGGGGGCAGACCTAGCCTTCCCTTCCCTGCCAGCATGTCTGTGCATGTGCACCCTGCCATGCCACTGCTGCCAGTGTGAGTGCATCCCACTCCCCTCCATCTTCTCTCCCCCTGCTGCACTGCCATTGTTATCAGAGCATTGGTGGGCACAGAGCCTGCCAGCCCTGCTCCTGCCAGCACTGTGTCACTGCATCTGGGCGACCGGCACACAAAAGTAGGCACAGAAAACAGTTGACCTACCCATAGCCCTGAGTGGACACTGCTGCCAGCATGAAGGCACAGAAAGGATGCATACAGTCCTTTACTCACCAGAACCCCACCCCAGTGCTAACCATTATCAGTGGGAACATGCAGTCACTGACGGCGGACCCTCGACCCCCAAGACACCACTGCTTCTGCAAACGTGTGCACAGGGGCTGACATCCTGATACCCATTAGCACACTGTTATAGCTGATGAGCGTGCACCCCACCACACTACTTCTGCCACTTCTGCTGCCGTGTGCAAACAAGAATGAATCTTGCTGTCATTGCCCTGTGAAGTGCCCTGGCCAGAAACACGCATTGAAGTATTGTGACTGGTGGTCTGGGAGCACCTTGGCCTCTCCAGTGCAATAGGTTCCTAACCATGAGGTGCCACAGATCAAATCTAGGGCCCCAAACCAGTCCCCCAGAGTTAAAGCCTGCAGTCCAGGAGTCCTGAGCTGAGCCTTGACCCCATAAAATCTTCCAGTAATGAAGCCAGTCAATTAAGACCACCTTATTCCACAGTCAAATCACCAGGGTCATCAAATAAAATTAAAAATAATCCAAAGGACAGCAACTTAAAGGATTAGAGGAACATCAGCTCACAAAGATGAGAAAGAACCAGTGCAAGAACTCTAACAACTCAAAAACCCCAAGTGTCTTCTTTTCCCCAAATGACCATACTAGTTCTCCAGCAGGAGCTTTAAACTGGACTAAGATGGCTGAAATGACAGAAATGGAATTCAGAATATGGACAGGAAAGAAGATCATTGAGATTCAGAAAAACATTGAGACCCAATCTAAGGAAGCTACAAATTATGATAAAACAATACAAGAGCCAAAAGACAAAATTGTCAGTGTAGAAAATAATCTAACCAACTGAATAGAGCTGAAAAATACTCTACAAGAACTTCACAATGCAATCACAAGTATTAACAGCAGAATAGACGAAGCTGAGGAAAGAGTCTCAGAGCTTGAAGATTGGCTTTTTAAAATAAGAAAATAAAATAAAAATAAAGAGAAAAGAAAGAAAAGGAATGAACAAAACCTTTGAAAAAATATGGGATTATGTAGAGAGCAAATCTATGACTCATTGCCATCCCTGAAAAAGATGAGGAGAATGGAACCAACTATTTTAGGATATCAACCATGAGAACTTCCACAACCCAGCCATAGAGGCTAACAGCCAAATTCAGGAAATGCAAAGAACCCCTGCAAAATACTTCACAAGAAGGTCATCTCCAAGACACAATCATAAGATTCTCCAGGATCAAAATTGAAGAAAGAATGTTAAGGAAAAATTTACCAGAGAGAAAGGGCAGGTAACCTACAAAGGGAAGCCTGTCAGACTAATAATGGACCTCTCAGCAGAAACTTTGTAAGTCAAATGATAATTGGGGGCCTATATTGATTATTCACAATGAAAAGAAATTCCAACCAAGAATTTCATATCCAGTCAAACTAAGCTTCATGAGCAGAGGAGAAATAAGATCCTTTTCAGAGAAGCAAATGCTGAGAAAATTAATTGCCACCAGACCTGCCTTACAAGAGCTCCTGAAAGAAGCACTAAATATGGAGAGGAAAGACCATTATCAGTCACTACAAAAACACACTTAAGTACACAGACCAGTGACACTATAAAGCAAGCACACAAACAATTTGGCATGACAAACACCTAACAAAACAATGACAGAATCAAATTTACACATATCAATACTAAGCTTAAATGTAAGTGGGCTAAATGCCCCAATTAGAAGGCACAGAGTGCCAGACTAGATAAAGAAGTCAAGCTGAACGGTATGCTGTCTTCAAGAGACCCCTCTCACATGCAATGACACCCATAGTCTCAAAATAAAGGAATGGAGAAAAACCTACCAAGCAAATGGAAAACAGAAAAAAGGCAGGGGTTGCCATTGTAATTTCAGGCAAAACAGGTTTTGAACCAACAAAGGTAAAAAAAAAAAAGACTAAGAGAGACATTACATAATGGTAAAGGTTAATTCAACAAGAAAACTAACTATCGTAGCTATGCATGCACTTGACACAGGTGCACCCAGATTCATAAAGCATGTTCTTAGAGACCTTCAAAGAGACTTAGACTCCCACGCAATAATAGTGGGAGACTTCAACACTCCACAGACAGTATTAGACAGATAATTGAGGCAGAAAATTAAGAAAGATATTGAGGACCTAGACTCAACTTTGGGCTAAATGGATCTGATAGACATCTACAGAACTCTCCACCCCAAAACAACAAATTTTACATTTTTCTCATCTCAATATAGCAAGCACATACTCTGAAATCAACCACACAATGGGCTATAAAACAATCCACAGGAACTTTTAAAGGACACAATTATACCAGCCATGCTCTCAGGCCACAGCACAATAAAAATAAAATTCAATACAAAGAAAAGCACTTGAAACTATACATTTACCGGAATATTAACCTGCTCTTGAATGACTTTTGGGCAAATAATGAAATTAAGGCCAAAATCAAGTTATTTGAAACTAATGAGAACAAAGATACAACATAACAGAATCTCTGGGACACAGCTAAGGCAGTCTTAAGATGTCAATTTAATCACTAAACACTGACATCAAAAAGTTAGAAGGATCTCAAATTAACAAATCAACATTACAACAACAACAACAACAAAAACTAGAGAAGTAGAGAAAACCCACATCAAAGTTAGCAGAGGACAAGAAATAATCAAAATCAAAGCTGAACTGTTGGAGATTGAGGCAAGAAAAACCAGCCAGAAGCTGTTTTTTGAAAAAAATTAATTAAAAAGACTGCTAGCTAGAGTAATAAAGAGGGAAGTGGAGAAGATCCAAAAAAAACACAATAAGAAATGGCAAAGGGGATATTACCACCAACCCCACAGAAATACAAATCATATGGTTAGGCTTTTTGTCCCCAGCCAAATCTCACTTCAAATTGTAATCCCCATAAGTCTCCCCATGTGTGGTGGTGTTACTGGCAGGTCTTTGTTCTTAGAGCTCCCAAGATGGTGGCGGGCCACTCCCAAGATAGCAGCAAGCCTTTTGTTCTCTGACCTGGGGTTCTTGGCCTCATGGATTCCAAGGAATGGAACCTTGGGCCATGCAGTGAGTGTTATAGCTCCATTAGAAGCCGTGGGTCAAGGAAGAGAACCGTGGAATCCAGAGACTAGTGTTCAGCTCAATTAGGGCACTTAGCCATGCAGGAACAATGGCGAACCTTTAGTCCGATCGGGAGTGGCAATGGACACCTTGCTGGATCAGGAGCACAGCAGACACCGTGCCGGATCCGGAGGGGTGGGAGTCAGTGGCAGGTCTGCCACGGCGACAGCGGCAAACAGCAGTGGTGGACGGCTAGCGAAAGCTCAGCTCCAGCCATAATAAACACGGGCCAGAAGAGTGTGCAGTTGCAAGATTTAGTAGAGTGAAAACAGAGCTCCCATACAATGGGAGGGGACCCAGAGGGGGTTGCCACTCCCTGCTCGAATGCCTGGGTTTATATCCCGATCATTGTCCCTCCCTCTGTGCTCTCAGGCGATAAGTGATTTGACTATTTCTTTACCTTCTGCTTTAGCCTAATTTGTATTTTAGTGAGCCCTCTTTACTACCTGATTGGTTGGGAGCGAGCAGACTTACAAGCCCAGTGTTTAAAGGTAGGTGCGGTCACCTTTCCCAGCTAGGCTTAGGAATTCTTAGTCTGCCTAGGAAATCCAGCTAGTCCTGTGTCTCAGTGGGCAGGACATGGTTGGAGGTAACTGAATCATGAGAGCAGTTTTCCCCATGCTGTTCTCATGATAGTAAGTGGGTTCTCATGAGATCTGATAGTTTTATAAGCATCTGGCATTTCCACTGCTGGAACTCATTCTCTCTCTTGCCACCCTGTAAAGAAGTGTCTTCCACCATGATTGTAACTTTCTGTGGCATCGCAAGCCATGCTGAATTGTGAGTCAATTAAACCTCTTTTCTTTATAAATTACCCAGTCTTGGGTATTACTTCGTAGCAGCGTGATAGTGGACTAATATAGTAAATTGGTACCAAGATAATGGGGTGCTGCTGTAAAGATACCTGAAAATGTGGAAGCAACTTTGGAACTGGGTAACAGGCAGATGTTGGAACAGTTTGGAGGGTTCAGAAGAAGACAGAAAGATACAGGAAAATTTGAAAATTCCTAGAGACTTGTTGAATGGCTTTGACCAAAATGCTGGAAGTGATATGGACAACGAAGTCCAAGCTGAGTGGTCTCAGATGGATACGAGGAACTTCTTGGGAACTGAAATAAAGGTGATTCTTACTATACTTTAGCAATGAGACTGGTGCATTTTGCCTCTGGCCTAGACATCTGTGGAGCAGTGAACTTGAGAGAGATGATTCAGGGTATCTGGCAAAAGAAATTGTCTAAGCAGCGAAGCATTCAAGGGGTGACAGAGCATAAAAGTTTGAAAAATTTGCAGCCTGACAATGCAGTAGAAAAAATAATTATCTGGGGATAAATTTAAGCCCTCCAGAAATTTGCATAAGTAACAAGGAGCCAAAAGCTAATTGCAAAGACAATGGAGAAAATGCCTTCAGGACATGTCAGAGACCTTCACAGCAGCCGCCTCCCCTCACAGGTCTGGAGGCCTAGGAAAGAAAAATGGTTTCCTGGGCCTGGTCCAGGGCCTTCCTGCTGTGTACAGCCTCAGGACTTGGTGACCTGCGTCCCAGCCAGGTACAATGTCTGGAGTGGCCTTTTAACAATGGTGCAAGCCCCAAGCCTTGGCAGCTTCCAATTGGTGTTGGTCCTGTGGGTGTGCAGAAGACAAGAATTGAGTTTTGATCGCCTCTGCCTAGATTTCAGAGGATGCATGGAAACGCCTGTATGTCCAGGCAAAGTTTGCTGCAGGGGCAGAGCCCTCATGGAGAACCTCTCCCGTGGCAGCGTGGAAAGGAAGTGTGGAGTTGGAGTCTCCACACAGAATTCCCACTGAGGCACTGCCTTAGTGCTGTCCTCCAGACAGCAGAATGGTAGACCTCCTGAAACCTCACACTGTGCACCTGGAAAAGCCCCAGACACTCAATGCCAGCTGGTGAAAGCTCCCAGGAGAGGGTTTGTACCCTGCAAAGCCACAGTTGCAGAACTGTCCAAGGTCGTGGGAGCCCAGCTCTTGCAATCAGCATGATCTGGATGTGAGACATAGCATCAAAGGAGATCATTTTGGAACTTTAAGGTTCAATTACTGCCCTATGAGATTTCAGACGTGCATGGGCCCTCTAGACTCTTTGTTTTGGCCAATTTCTCCCAAAAACAAACAGTCATATTTACCCAATACCTGTACGGCCATTGTATCTTGGAAGGAACTCACTTGTGTTTGATTTCACAGGCTCATAGGCAGGAGGGACTAGCCTTGTCTCAGATGAGATTTTAAACTTGGACATTTGGGTTAATGCCAGAATGAATTAAGATGTTGGGTACTGTTAGAAAGGCATGATTTGTTTTGAAATGTGAAAGGGACATGAGATTTGGGAAGGTCCAGAGGCAGAATGATATGGTTAGGCTTTGTGTCCCCAACCAAATCTCACCTTGAATTGTAACCCCATGAGTCATAGGAGGGACCTGGTGGGAGGTAATTGAATCATGGGGGCACATGGATCCATAATGTCTAGCATTTCAATTTTTTTGGTCCCCTCTGCTTTTTGTTTCTTTTTCCCCTTGTTTTACCTTAATTTAAATAACAGTATATTTATTTAGAATTATATTTTAACTAATCTTGGCAATATAACATTTATCTATTTGCATTATTTTAGCTCTTGCTCAAGAGATTATAATATATATTTGTAACTTTTCACAGTCTATTAAGAGTTGCACTGTACCACTGTACCACTTTATGTAAAATGTAGATATCATACAATGATTTAAGACTATTTATCATTTCTGAAGTACTTTATGCGTTATTTTATGTGTATTATTCTTCTATTTATCATAAGCTCCTGGAGATACTGCTATAATTTATCCACAGTTATATATTTTAAAGAAATGTATACGACAAACATAGTCTGCATGTTTACCAAATATTATACTTTCCAGTGCTCTTCATTCTTTCTTGAAAATCCAGATATCTACTCTGCATAATTTCTTTTTTGTTGAAGTACTTATTTGTTTTATTATGCAAATTTTCTTCTAATATATTTAATAATGTTTTTAATTTCACTTGCATTTTTAAGGGTATGCTTATTAAATATAGAATGCTGTTTTATTTTGATTTGGGTTTGTTTGTCTTGATGGTCTTGAAGACTGGATTCTTTTTTAGCAGTTTATAGATATCATTCCACTGTTTTCTACTATCTCCTGTTTCTGATAAAAATTGACTGGTTATTCAAATTGCTCCTGCCTTGTTTGCACTGTTATTTCTCTGTCCTCTTATAAGACATTGTCTGTATCTAGGGGTTCAGAAATTTGCCTATAATATGCTTACTATAAATTTATTTCTAACTGATTATGCTTCTGTGATTTTTTCGCTATCTAAATTTATGTCTTTCAATAATTTGAGGTGTATGGGTCATCACCTTTTAACATATTTTCTCTGTATGTTTTATTTATCCTTTTCTTTTGGGTCTCTAGTTACATCTATGTTAAGTATTTTTATATTGCCTCACAAGTTCCTGATACTTTGTTCATTATTATTTCTAATCTTACTTCTTTTTGTACATCAGATTAGATAACTATTTTATTGATCTGCATTCATTCTCACTTATTTTTCTGTCCTCTTAATCTTCTGCTAGGGTCACTTGGTGATTTTTTTTTTTTTTTGCTATAATTTTCTGTACTGTGTCTTTCAGTTGTTTAACTTCTGCTTTTCTTTTGTAACAATTTTTTTTTGTCTTTGAGCATACTTTCTGGTGTACTGATTCTAACACCAAAGTCACCACTGGGTTGGCCTTCATTTTCATTTTCCTTGAGTATGGGTCACACTTGCTGTTAATTTATATGCATAGAAATTGGTATTCTGTCTTAGATATTATGAATAGTAAAGTTTGAAGACTTTGGATTCTGTTTTTCAAAGTTATTTGTATTAAATTTAAAAAAACCCAGACAGTTAATAAAAGCTACATTCAGACTCTAAACTAAAATCTTATATCAGTTATTTTCACCTGACTTGTGCTGCTAGGAATGTAACTATGCATGCATACTTTAAAGATCAGACAGAGATTTGAGCAGAGACTATGCAAAGAGTTGCTTTTTTCTGCAGTTTTCTCTGTTTCAAAGTTTGCCCTTTTTGCATACATCTCAGATTCAGTTATTTGGTTCTTCAAAGAAGACTACAGTTTTTCCATTTGGAATTGAACCAGCCCACAATTGGGGTGTGCCCTCAGGCAGAAATGGGCAGATTGGTAACTCTCCCAGTACGTTTTTCTCTGCCAATGGCCTTCTATTCTTGTTCACTCTGCAATGCCCTCAATTGGTTGTGATTTCTCATAATTTATAGTTATTTGCAGAAGGGACTGGTTGATTTAATAGAAGCTACTATACCAGGACCCAGAAAATGAATTTTTAATTGTAAGGCAATAATTTTTTTTTCTGAAACATTCAATAATCGTTGATATCCTTGTGTTTCTTCCCTATTCTTAATCTATAATTCTGTGACACGCTTGGAAAGTTATCCTATTTCTCCAAGTATTCTATTTTGAGGTTGACACTATTTATTGAAAACCTTAGTAATAATTGGCCAAAATATCCTGAACTTGCAGTGTTTTAATCTCATTTTGTTTGAACCCTATAGGCATAACATAATACAGATATGACAGCATTTTTTTTATTTCTCCATTAACTTATGTTGTTAAGTCCAATGGCTTCAAGGTGAAGCAGTCACTATAATATTTATGAAAGTCATATTGTTGCAGAGTCCATTACAAGAAAGGAAGCAGCTGGATCACAGGTTTTAGATATAACTTTTACTGCCCAAGGCTGTTATTTAAACTCCAGGACTGACTAAAGTGGTGTGATCACCATTTTTCAAAACATACTTACCATTTTCACTCGATTTTAGCCAAAAGGCTGAGAAGCAATAACTTACCATTTTCTATTAGTATTTTCTATGAAGCCAGAACCAAAACATATGAGGACAACTGCATTTATACATATATCCATATTATATTTAGCATTCTATTTTTTTGGTCATAAACAACACTGAGAGGTCTTAATAGTGTTCATTTTGTGATTTGATAAGAAACATATTCAAAATTCTGATGAGCAGATGTTTTCTGCGTTTTTTTTTAGCTATCATCAACAATAGAGCTCCTTTAAGAGAATATCATGAAAATCATTTAGCTCTTATGTGTAGTATAAAATGTGATAGTTTAGATAGCATTGCAAATGAATGCTGACTATAGAAAAAAATGTTGGAGGAAAAAAGACAGAGTAGGCAAACAGAATTTTTAAAGATTTCTTGCTAGTTATAATTTTGAAACAGGACTTTTCTCTGGCTACCTTATACTGAAGACTTTTTGTGTGATTTCATCACTCTCATGACCGAAATCTCAGATTTTTATTTCTAGCCAAGGTTTTTCTCTTGAATACACACACTGTATATGTTATATTATTATGTTATACATATTAATAATATAATAAAATATAAATTATATATGCATGTATCTATCTATATATATACACACATATATATATACACATATAATTCTATATAATAGCATTTAATTTTTTTACATCACACTTTGAGGATGGACTTTGAGTAGGAAATGTTGGTGTGAGGAGTTTCATGGACCCATATGCCAATGAAATAACAATGTCTGTTAAAAATTTTTAAGATAAAGTCTCTGGAAATTATCCTGAGCAGATAAAACCAACTAATAGACATTATTTTAAAAATACCCTAAAATATAGTAAATCTTGGTAAGAACAAGGAAAATCTGTGTGCTTGAGCCATAACCTACCAACTCTTTCTTTCCCCCATCTCCCATTTTGGAATAATAGAAACACCATTCTGGGTACTGTGGCCATGAAAATGGGATTCTTGCTTTCCTCAGCTACTAATCAGTAGAAGCAGAAATCCTACAATTTTTAATCTACACAGTTTTTGGTGAAGAGTCTAAATTCCAGGCAGGTGTGTGGCTAAGAAATCTGTTGCTCCTTCCCTCTACTTGGCACCTTGGATTAAACAGCAGGCTATACCCCAAGTATGGCAGACTGAGAACACTGGGGCCCAGTTTATCATCATCCAGACCACTCATAAAGAGGAAAATGGATATGAGGAAGATGAGAGGCTGCCACCCTTGCCTAGCACCATGCTTAGAAAACAGAGATGTCCCCAGCACTTTGGGAGGCTGAGGCGGGTGGATCATGAGGTCAGGAGTTTGAGACCAGCCTGACCAACGTGGTGAAACCCCATCTCTACTAAAAATACAAAAGTTAGCCAGGTGTGGTGGTGCATGCCTGTAATCTCAGCTACTCAGGAGGCTGGGGCAGGAGAATCGCTTGAACACCGGAGCCAGAGGTCACAGTGAGCCGAGATCATACCACTGCACTCTAGCCTGGGTGACAGAGCGAGCCTCTATCTCAAAAAACAACAACAACAAGAAGAACAAAAAAAACCAGAGGTGTCCTATTGAGAGTAGCATGATGCTTTCCCACCCCCATTCCTGGATCAGTAATTCAGAGATAGTGCCCAGGAGAAGAGGCTGGCCTTAAGAACAGAGCTCCAACTTCTCCGCAAATGAGCTGACTTTAGTTGGAAATCAGTGTAAGTAAGTTCAAGACCAAAGGTACTCATAGAAACAATGGAGACTTCTTTAGCAAGCAATTAGTAGGGCTATGACAACCCAGTGGGAGAAACCAGTGAAACCTTAGGCCAGCTAGGGTACCAGAGACAATTAGAGAAAGAACAGAGGAAAAAAAAAAAAAAAACCGCCTGTGGTATAAAAATAAATCTCCAAGACTGGTCCCAGTCTTTTACTGGCCTAACCTGTAATAACAAAGGTGGCAGCAATTATTTGCTTTAGGCTTTGAAACAATTTATATAGCAGAACATTTTTTAAAACAACCGGTAAAATAATCGGTACTTAATGGAGCCTAACAGTTGGGTATGATATAGTGAGCTATGACGCAGACAGCATAACAGTGACATCAGGAAAGAGAAAGTCAAAGAAAGCCCTGGTAAAACCACTGTCAGCTAAGATGACAGAGAAACAAATGAAGAAAACCAAAAATTTCAAACAAACAGGTTACTATAAAAAACTCAACAAATATGTGTTTATTTTTTCTTATTTTGTTTTTTAAAAGACAAAATTGCATAAACTAATAATTATAGCAATATATTGTTGGCTTTCTAACATAGGTAGATAGAATATGCATAGCAATGATATCACAAAAAGGAGGACGGAGAAAAAGAGCTCTATATGGGTAAGGCCTCCACATTTTGGTTTCTCACTAGAGTTAATATAAATCTGAAGTACATTCTAACAAGATAAGATGAATGTAATAAACTCTAGACCAGCCACTGCTGGGGCTCAGAATATGACACCCTAAAACCTGGCACCTTTGAATAAGCAGAAAGGTCATTCTGAGCCTTTATTCTGTTTTGCTCCCCTGAGATTATAAAAAAACAATTGTCCCTCCTGTCTCCCCTGAAGACCCTCATGTGAGAGGTGTTCTGCCTTATGCCCAGAGGAAAAGAATAAACACACAGAGACACAGAGAAGAATCTGAGCAAACAGGCCATGCTAAGTTACCTCCTCTTTATTACTATTAGATCATACTCTTTTTGTCCAATCGCACATTTATGTGACTGTTCATTCTTCAGTAAACCTAACTATAAAAATACAGAATTTTCCTTGGGTCTTTGATCTTCATTTTTCAAGATGTTTGTAGTACATAAAGTTTTTTTTTTTGTTTGTTTGTTTGTTTGTTTTTTTGTGACAGCGTCTTGCTCTGTCACGCATGCTGGAGTGCAGCGATGTGATCTCAGCTCATTACAACCTCCGCCTCCCAGGTTCAAGTGATTCTCATGCCTAAGTGTCCCAAGTAGCTGGAATTACAGGCATGCACAATCATGCCTAGCTAATTTTCTTATTTTTAGTAGCAATGGGGTTTTGCCATATTCATATTGGCCAGGCTGGTCTCAAACTCATGGCCTCAAGTGATCCGTGCACCTCAGCCTTCCAATGTGCTGGGATTACAGACAAGAGCCATCACACCCAGTTTTTGTCACATAAAACTTTGGTAAAATAAATTTATTATACTTTTCTCTTGTCAATCTGTCTTTTGTTGTAGAGATACTAGCCATGATCTTATAGTGGTGAGAAAAATATTACTTTTTCCTCTGCTACTCCACTAAGAAAAAATTCAAAACTTATAAAGGATAAAAGCACTAAAGAATTAAGATGTTACAGTAGAAAATAATCACAATTCAAAGGAAAGCAGTAAAGAAGAACAGAGTAGCAAAAAAGATAGAAAACAAAGAAAAAAAGTTAATTGGTAGATGTAAATCTATTATATGAATAATAACATTAATAATTATGGATCCAAAAAAGTTCAATCTAAGGCAATGATTACCAGGATAAATAAGTAAAAATAGGGCCTAACTATATGCTGTCTACAGGATACATACTTTAGCCACAAGATAAAAATAGCTTGAAAGCAGAGACATACAAAACTCTATATCATGCAAACAGCAAACATAAGGAACTTAAAATGGATATACTAACATCAAACAAAAGTATAATTTAAACAAAAGACGTTTAAGACATAAATTGATTAAAGGGTGAATTAATTATGATATAAATACTATCAATATACACGCATCTAACAACAGAGTCGCAAAGTACAGGACGCAAAAATTATCAGGGAGATATAGACAAAAAAAATAGTGGTTGAAGACTTCGATAAGTATCATGGTTAATTCTGTGTTAAACTTGACTGAGCCATGGAATGTCCAGAGAGCTGGTTGAACATTATTTCTGGGTGTGTCTGTGAGGGTGTTTCCAAACCCAGAATCCAGAAGGCCAGCCTTCAAGCCCAGACTGAATTCTGTGCCAGGGGAAGCATCAGAGCCCTGGCATCAGGAACTGGACAATTCGCAGGTTGGTAAAAAGAATTTACCAACTACAGTATAGGTTTGAAAAAGGAAAGTTTATTATAAAGCATGCTGCAAAAGGGTGCAGTGGGGCAACTCTGCATGAGAGGACTGAGTGTGCCATGGCGGATTTTCCTTAGGAGCATTTATGGACCTTCAGGAAGAAACTTGAGGATAATTTGGACCACACTAGCCAGGTTTGTCATGATACATGATTACATTTGTAGTAATTTTGGTGCCTTAATGTAAGCATGGGTTGCAAAATGAGTTGTGGCATGGCATTCTGGAGATGAATAGAAATTCTAGTTTTAAATTTTACGTTGAAAAGGGGCCTGGAACCAGATGCTGACTTTAGATGCTAGGGAAGTTTAATTACTTTTAAATTCCCGCAGATAAGGAGTTTTGCCTCCAAATGACCTGTTTGATGGTCATCAGGTGGTCTTTGCTCTGTTCTAAATTCCTCAGATAAGGAGTTTTTGTCTCATGTCCTGTTCAATGGTCACCCCGTGATTTTCGCTCTCCTCATTCTGCACTATTGGCTTTCTGGCTCTCAGGTCTACTAACCACACCACCAGCGTTTCTGGGTCTCCAGTTTGCAAACAGCAGCTTGTGTGATGTCTCAGCCTTCATATTCATGTGAGACAATAGGCTAGAATAAGGGAAAGATACAGAGAAGGAGATGATAGATACATAGGTAGATAAGAGATAGATAATATATTGATTGTTTCTCCAGAGAACTCTGAATAACACAAATATAAAATATTCAATAAGGAATGGAAAAATTGTTCAGAACAACAAGGAAAAAGAAAACTTAAATAACACAATTAGCCAACTAGATCTAATTGCTAGATCTCATAGCGATATATAGAAAACAACACCAAACAACAACAGAATACACATTCTCTCAAGTGTACATGGAACATTCTCCATGATAGACCATAGCCAGGCCACAAAATAAGACAATAAAATTTAAAAGATTTGAATCATACAATGTATGCTCTGAGTCCATAACATAAGGGAATTGGAAATTAATAACAAATAAATTTGGAAAATTTCCAGATATATACAAGTTAAGTATAATACTAATAAAAAAAACCAATGGTTCAAAGGAGTAATCACAATAGGAATTAGAAAACATTGAGATAAATAAAAATAAAGACAACATAACAAAAGTCATGGGCTGCACCTAAATCAGTGCATAGAGGGAAATTTATAGCTGTAAATGCCTCTGTAAAGAAAGAGAAAGATCTCAAATTATTACGGGGTGAATTTTGTATCCCTCAATATTCACATGTTAAAGTGTTAGCTCCCATTACCACAGAAAATGATTGTATTTATAGTCTTTAAAAAGGTAACAAAGATGAAATGAAATCATTAAGGCAGACCCTAATCCAATATGACTGGATACAGACAGGTACACAGGGAAGACTATGTAAGACTCAGGAAAAAGGCATCTACCAGCCAAAGAGTGAGACCTCAGAGGAAACCAATGCTGTCAACACCTTGATCTTAGAATTGAAGCCTCCAGAAATGTTAGGCTGTGATACTTTGTTTTGTGATACTAGTTTTGATACTCGTTTGTGATACTTTGTTTTGTTTTGTGATATGTAGCAAATTAATAATTTAAACTTCTACCATAAGGCACTGGAAAAAGAGAGAAAAGTGAATTCAAAGTAAGCAGAAGAAAGAAAACAACAAATACTGGTGTGAAAATCAATAAAATAGCAAAAAGAAGTGATAAACAAAAAATTTGTCCTTTGTAAAGGCAAATATCTACAAATATTTAGCTAGAGTGACCAAGAAATGAGAGAAAACTCAAATTATTACTATCAATAATGAAAGAACATTACTACTGTTCTTATATAAGTTTTTTTAAAGATTATAAAGCAATATTGTAAACATTAGATAACTTAGAGAAAGTGAAAAATAGACAAAATTAACACAACTGACTTAGGAACAAATACTCAATCTGAACTGACCTACAAGGAAAATGATTGAATTAGCGATTGAAAAAAAAATTTACAACAAAGAAAAACCCAGATACAGATGACTTCAGTAGTGAATTCTAGCATACATTTGATGAAAAATTAATAGAAATTCTTCGCAAACTCTTTCAAAAGTCAGAAACAAAGAGAACAGTTCACCACCCACTTTATAAGGCTTAATTAGTTTAATACCAAACTCAAACAAAGACATGGTAAGAAAATAAAACTACAAACCAATGTCTCTTATGAATATAGACACAAAACATTCTCAGAAGAATATTACCAAATCAAATTCAGCAATAAATAAGAAGAATTATGCACCAAAACTTGGGGGTGGGGAATTTACCCAAGGAATGTAAGGTTGTTTTCATATCAAAAAAAATCAAATAATGCTGTGAGCCATATTATTAGAACACATGACACATACACACAGCATTATACAGGAAACACTAGCCAGGGCAGTTAGGAAAGAAAAGAAAGGCATAAGTTAAAACTGCAAACAATATAATAGTCCCTATGAGAAAATAACCTAATTTTATATTTGAAAAATCCTAAAACATCTAGTACAAACTAATAATATCTTTGGCAACTAATAAATACAATTGGAAAGATTTCAGGACATAAGATCAATATATAAAAATAAACTATTTCCAGTGAACAGTCAAAAGTAAGATTGAGAAAATAATTCCAAAGGAATAAAATAGAATAAAATATCTAGAAATAAATTTACCCAAGGAAATGAAAAACTTGTATATTTAGAACTGTACCCCATTGCTGAAAAAAATTAAGAAGGCTTAATTTAATTTTAAATATCACATATTCATAAATTATAAGACTTAATATTGTTAAGTTGACAATACTCCTCAAAGTGATCTACAGATTCAATTCAATCTCTATCACAATTCTGACAGCTTTGTGAAGAAATGTAAATGTCAATACTCAAATTCTTATGGAATTACAAGGGACCCTGAATGACAAAACAATATTTTAAAAGATGTCTGGTGAAGTAGCTCATCCCTGTAACCCCAGTACTTTGGGAGGCCTAGGCAGGAGGATCACTTGAGCCCAGGAGTTTGAGACTAATGTGGGTAGCATAGTGAGAGCTCTTCTTTACAAAAATATTTAAAAATTAGCCAGGCATGGTGGTGCATGCCTGTGGTCCCAGCTACTTGGGAGGCTGAGGTGTTTATTGCTTAAGCCTGGGAGCTCAAGTCTGCAGTGAGCTCTGATGGCACCATTACACTCCAGCCTTGTTTGGCAGAAGACCCTGTCTTAAAAGAAAAGAAAAAAAAAACTGGAGGAGTGTTACTTTCTATTTCAAAACTACTAGCAATATTATGTTGTACCAAAATAAGGTCAGACATATCGACGAAGGGAATAGAACTGATAGTCCATAAATCAACCCTTATATTAACAATTAATTGATTTTCAACAAGATTGCCAAGAAAATTCAATTGAGAAAGAATATTCTTTTCAATAAATGATTGGACAAGGTAAGCACATGTAAATAAGTTGGAACCTTTCCTCACACCATATACCAACATTAATTCAAAATGTATTACAGACCAAAATGTTAAGAGATAAAGAATTCAGAATAATACATTAGTAAATATTCATGGCTTTGGATTAAGCAAAGCCTTCTTAGATATCACACCAAAAGCACAAATAACAAGAAGAGAAATTTTGACTTTATCAAAATTAAAAACATTTGTTCTTCAAAGGATATCATCAAGACTGCAACCATAATTCACAGAATTTGAGGAAATGTTTGCATATTATAAACCTGATAAAGGATTTGAATTCTAAACTCTGACAACTCAATAGTAAATATGTAAATAAGGCAATCCCAAATGAGCTTATGATTTTTTAAATACTTATATATGCAAATGACCAATAAGCACATGGATAAATGCTCAACATCATTGCTATTAGATACATGCGAATCAATCCCACAATGAGATACCACTTCACACCCATATATGGCTATAATTTAAAAGACAGATTAAAAAAGAGACAGATAAGACAAGTGTTAGTAAGGATGTGGAGAAATTGAAATCCTAGTATGATGTTGGTAAAATTGTAAAATGGTGAAGAAAGTTTAAAAAGCAGTTTGGAAGTTCATTAAAAAGCTAAACCTGGCCGGGCTCGTGGCTCACGCCCGTAATCCCAGCACTTTAGGAGGCCGAGGCAGGCAGATCACGAGGTCGGCAGATCACGAGGTCAGCAGATCAAGACCATCCTGGCTAACACGGTGAAACCCCGTCTCTACTAATAATACAAAAAATTAGCCGGGCGTGCTGGCGGGTGCCTGTAGTCCCAGCTATTCGGGAGGCTGAGGCAGAATGGCGTGAACCCGGGAGGCGGAGCTTGCAGTGAGCCGAGATCGCACCACTGCACTCCAGCCTGGGCGACAGAGCGAGACTCCGTTTCAAAAAATAAAAATAAAAATAAAAAAATAAAAATATCCAAACCTTAGAGTTACTATATGACCTAGCAATTCCATTCCTAAGTATATGTCAAAGAGAAAATAAAACATGTCCATACAAAAATGCACAAGAGTGTTCATAGCAGTATTATTAGTAATAGTTAAAAATAATGGAAACAACTCATATATCCACAACCAAGTAAGTAAATCTGTTATGTCCATACAATAAAGTAAGTAAAATGTTATATCTCCATACAATGAAATATTAAGCAATAATAAGTAATAAAGTATTAATACATGCTACAACAAAATGAATCTTGCTAAATTAAAAGAGCCAGCAGCCAAAGACCACATGTTATGTGATTAAATTTACATGAAACCTGAATAGGAAAATCCATAGAAAAACAAAGTAAATTTTCAATTGCCTAGGTGGGGAAGGTAGAGGAAAAACTGACGAATAGTTTATGGATGTGGTGTTTTGGGGAGGGTAATGAAAGTATTCTAAACTTGATTGTGGTCATGGTTTCACAACTCTGTGAATATGATAAAAAGAAAAAACATTGAATTATACACTTTAAATAGTTGAATTGTATACTTTATGAATTACACATCAGTAAAGCTGTTATATAACAAAAACCATTCAGTAAAACAGCGTCTTTATAATTTATATTATACATATGAAAACAGTAAGACAGGTACGGTGATAACTTTTAAAAAGCCAATTGAAGAGTTAGGATTAGAGTCCATGTTTGTCTAATTCTGTCTTCTTGCTGTGGTCTAGATGTTACTGTATATCTCCAACTGGATGTCCCATAGACATCCAATCTCATCAAATGTGGAATTAAATCAAATATAATGTTCTTGTCACATAAAGCAGCTGCCTTCTCAATATTTTCTGTTTTCCTTACTTTTTAAAATGAAACCACCTTGGATATCCCCTAAAGCACATCAGTCTCCTTCATTCCTTCTGTTTCACCAAACCCTATCAATTAGACCATCTTGACCATCTGGCTGTCTTCTCTGAGCCTTTCATGGTCTTGTATTTGCCTGAATTACTGTAACTCTTCCTTCTTTTAATCTCAACTTCTCTAATCCATTCTAAAAATAACATCTTATTTATCTATTGCTGTACAGAAAAGAACTTCTGCACAGCAAAAGAAACTATCCACAGAGTCAGCAAACTACAGAATGGTAGAAAATATTTGCAAGCTATGCAACTGACAAAGGTCTAATATCTAGCATCTATAAGGAGCTTAAACAGATTTACAAGAAAAAAAGCCATTAAAAAGTGGGCAAATGACATAAACATACACTTTTCAAAAGAAGGCATACATGTGGCCAACAAACATATTTAAAAATATCCAACATCACTAATAATTAGAGTGTAAATCAAAACCACAATGACATACCATCTCACACCAGTCAGAATGACTGTTATTATTAAAAAGTCAAAAAATAACAGATGCTGGTAAGGTTGTGGAGGAAAATCAACACTTATCCACAGCTGGTGGGGGTGTAAGTTAGTTCAGCCATTGTGGAAAGCAGTGTGGCATTTCCTCAAAGAACTTAAAACAGAATTACCATTCGACCCAGCAATCTTATTACTGGTTATATACCCAAAGTAATATTAATCATTCTACCACAGAGACACAAGCATGCATATGTTCATTGCAGCACTATTCACAATAGCAAAGACATGGAATCAACCTAAATACCTATCAACAGCAGACTGGATAAAGAAAGTGTGGTATACATACACCATGGAATACTATGCATCCATAAGAAAGAATGAGATAATGTCCTTTTTAGCAAAAAGGATGGAGCTGGAGGCCATTATCTTAAGCAAACTAACATATGACCAGAAAACTACATACAGCATGTTCTCACTTATAAGTGGAAGCTCAACAAGAAGAACACATGGATATTAGGAGGCGTAAACAGACAGTGGGACCTACTTGATGGTGGAGGGTGGGAGAAGGGAGAGGATCAGAAAAAATAACTGTTGAGTACTGTGCTAATTACCTGGGTGATGAAATTATCTGTACAACAAACCGCTGTGACATGTAATTTACCTATATAACAAATCTGCACATGTATCCCTGTACATAAAATAAAAATTAGAAAATAAGAAAACCACTTTAAAACTCAGTTGCTAAAAACAACAACAGTTTGTTATTTCTTATGATTCTATAGAAGGTTTGGGTTCACTTGGTTGGTTCTTTCCTAGGTTTCTACTGTGGTTCCTCAGATGCTATTTCAGTCTGAGACTAAAGGGTCTAAGGTGTTCACGTCAGGAGACTTGGTGCTGGCTGATGGCTAAGGCTTTCTCCATGTTGTGAAAGGAAAATAAATCTTGGGACCCCAAAATCACTAAGCCAAGGAGCAAGTCAAGCTGGAAACTATGTCAGGCAAACCTGCCTCGCATTTTATTCCTAAATAACATAGCTACAAAGATAAGAAGCTTCATATCTTCCTCACAATTTGCCCACAAAGAAATTCCTTGTGGACACAGGACAGACAGAACTCAAAGTCATCCCTTTGCTTATGTGAGACTAATGCATATCTGATTGCTTCCTTTGACTTATTGTTTCACTAAGCCAGGTTAAGGCATAAGGGACTATTCCTGTAAGTCACATATTCACTAGAAGGCTAATCAGAAATTCAAAAGAATGCAATCATTTGTCTTTTATCTTCCCCTGACCCAGAAGCCCCGTCCCCTATTCGAGTTGTCCCACTTTTCTGTACTGAAACAATTACATCTTACGTATATTGATTGATGTCTTCTGTCTCCCTAAAATGTATAAAACCAAGCTGTGCCCTGACTACCTTTGGCTCATGTGGTAGGCCCTCCTGAGGCTTTTCACAGGCGTGTCCTTAACCTTGGCAAGATAAGCTTTCTAAATTGATTGAGAACTGTCTTCTTGGTTTATAATGTGATTTCTCATACTTTGTAATACTAGCCCAGCCTGCCTCACATGGTAGAGGGAGGAATTTCATAGAGGAGGCCCAGAAGCTTCGAGGCCTTTTGAATTCTAGGGTCTGGAATTCACACAATATAATGTCTGCCCCATTCTGTTCACCAGAGTAAGTCCTAAATGCAACCCAGATTCAAGACTAAGGGAAATAGACTCCTTCCTTTGATAAAAAAGCTGCAAGGAATGTTTAGTGCTTAATGAATATAATACGTGTGGCAATGCTTAAGCAACCAAATAAATATGATTAAAAATTGCTTTGTTAATCCCAGTTGATGTTTACCCATGATCTACATGACAGCTACAGAGTATTATATAAATAACATACATTTATAACAAAATAACATAAATTCAAGGTAAGAATATGTTTTATCTAGCTGGCATCAAATATTGCAATTTAATATCTTGAGATGGGGAATGATATTTTTAGTTTCCCCTTCACTTTGTTTTGTTAAACATTTAAATTACTTGTGTATCCCTGTAGAAAACTGAATTTGTAATCTTTAGATTACAATGAAACCAAAAACTAAATTAAAAAAAATTATACTTCTAGCATGCTAAGCAATTCCCCATTCATATTCTCATTATATGACTTTTCAGCTAAATAGTACTATTCCTCTCAGAAGTTTTACAAGTCACAAAAACTATTTGATTAATTATAACTTCCAGGCTTTGTGATGATAATGCACACCTCTTAGGAATAAGGAAGATTAATATCCAGTTCATTGGAAACATAACTGGGGAAGAAATAGGGATCTCAGTAGCAAAAATTTGGGCACCAGGTATTCAGAAGACTACCATCAAATGACTTAACCAAATCCTCAGGCATCTTTTCAGTTTCACGTGCCTGAGAGATACTCTGTGGAATTTGCCATGGATTCCAAAATCATCCTTAAGCCAAGGGAGTAACAGCAGTTGGGGCTGGCTAATGTCAGTCTCATCCCAATCACAACTGTCAGAGACACAGATGTCAGATGGACTAGTGGGGACAATGTAAAAGAAGAGAAAGACAAACACTTGCAGTTGCCAGAATTTAGCGAGCTTTTCAAAAACACTACATCTCTGACTCTACCTTTGCTGTTCCTTCTGCCCAGAGTCAACTATATAAATGAGTGGAACAGAAGGCTTTGAAGATTCACTTCAACCTGACTTAATTTCAACAGAACACAATATTTTTCATATAGGAATATTTTAACAATACTCTGGAGGAACTGATTACATACGTTTGTAGAATAGAATAGGAAAGATGGTAATATGATGAAAAGACTAGAATTTGCATTCCTGTATTAGCACTTATTAGCCATGCATTTTTATTTTTAAAACAAATTACTTGCTACCAGAATAAATAAAGCACCATCTTCCACAGTGATAAAACTTCAGAACCTAATAGGCTATATGGAGGATTTATCTGAGAACCCATATTTTTTTTCCTAGTGTGAAAATGGGAATTCAACTTCAACT
The DNA here is from genome assembly GCF_029281585.2 of Gorilla gorilla gorilla. Classification (NCBI taxonomy): domain Eukaryota; kingdom Metazoa; phylum Chordata; class Mammalia; order Primates; family Hominidae; genus Gorilla; species Gorilla gorilla. Next base: position 22,055,875 of record NC_073246.2, read on the forward strand.
CAAATGCATTCTGCTTGTCTCCAGGAAGCCTTGCCCTACACACTCTCAGCATCCTACCTACCAGGACAAACATTTTCTTGTTAAACCACCTGCCCAAAAACTTCACTTCATATTTCTGTTTCTACCTGTACAACTTCAGGCAGGGGTCTTTTAGGCATATTGGCCTCTTCCTCCAAAGGACTGCTCCTTTCATATCCCTCTAACATTGCTTAGTTACTCTTCCTCCATATCTCAGCTCAACCATCTCCAAAGCAAAATCCTTTGATCTTCGTAATTATATCAACTCCAGTTACTATGTCCTTTACAATCATCAGGGCCCCACCGAAAAGTTGTTTTCCGATACAAATTACTATTTTTTCACTCAGGTCATCTGTGTATGCTGGAACACTCTTCCATCTATATCATTCTTATCTTTTATTTTGGGACTAAATGGTAACTTCCCAGTTATTGCCTCTGAGAACCTCTTACTTGTCTTTGTTAGTAACCTAAAATAATAATAGATCATTATTTTATTTTTTATTTAATAATATTAACCATACTAGTATATAATCTGCACACAGACAGGCTCTGTCTTATTGGTTACTGTATACCCAGTTCAATGACAGCTGCACAATAGATTAGCAAATGAATGATTTAGTGAATGTATCAGCTGACATGCTATGGCAAGGGTTGTCTCTTTCTTTAGCTTATACTGAGCCCATCACCTCTCAGAGTTTTTCGTTTTTTTTTTTTCCTAGTGCATAACACAGTACATCATCCTAGATATCCTGTGAACAATTTAGTATTTGCACATGAACCTTGCTTCTCTTGCATGGTTTCATATCTCTTTATTCATCCAATTTATCTGCCTTATTCATAGGAATTTTCATTTCCTTGAACATGTTTCATCACCTATGGAATAAAATCATTATGAGGCTTTGATTACATTAGACCTATACGAAATGTTGTCAAACGTAAGGCATTCTGCAGATGATTTGTACTAATAGTACCTATAGACAGTGAAAATGACCTTAACCAAAATCTTGAAATTTTTTATCACTGGACAGTATAATTTAAGAACCTTAAAGAATGCTAAAATACTAGAGTTAAATGCATTGCCTAGCAGTAGTTTTCCCAAAAATTTAAGTTCAAAATTTATTTATCTGTTTTACCACGTATGTGGTCAGCCCACATTTATCTTGCAGTCTGGGATACATAAATGATATAAATAGACCAATAGACAAAATGAGAAACAATATATTGCTTAATCACAGTTCTTTAAGTCTGACATAATGAGTTATAATTACTTTTAAATAAATGTCATTGCTAACTCGAAGAAGTCTTTTTTTATATTCAGAATTAAGTTTCGGTATTTCATTGAAGAATAAACAAGTCTTTTATAATAGACCTGTTTTCTTTTGTCTCAATATCATAACAACACTGAAAATCAAGCAGAGTTGTTATGATGAGCACAATAAAGTTTTTTATTAGACATAGCAAAATTCTCACAAAACAAAATGTAAGAAAAATAAAACTGTATATCTTAAGTTAAATTGTCCTATACATGTTATGGTAAAATATTTCTCTATTATCATGCCAATTACTTGTCTACAAAAATGAACGTTCATTGCGGTCCTAATCAATAGACTGAAGTAACAGAATTTATTGATTAAATATACATTTAATTTATTGTACTGTTTTTATAGTATATTTATGTAAAGCATTACTTATTAGATTCCATTCTAAAAATTTACTAATTTTACCAGTAACACAAGTTATTAGTAAACAAAAATTAAGCCATATGTAATTTTTCTACTGCTCATACGTCTTAGTTACCAACTTTTATATTGGTTATTGATTTTGAATTATAACAATTACACTTATAAAACAAGTTAGCTAGTTATAAGAAAAAATGGCATTATGAAATCATAAACGAATCCTCAGAAATTTTTACCTATAGTATAAAGCTCAAATTTCAGACCCTGTGTGACTAGGAAACAATAGCAAGAAGAGACATATTGAAAGGCAATCTCTTGGCACTAGAACTTTATGTTCATTGCAGCACTATTCACAATAGCAAAGACAACCCAAATGCCCATCAATGATCGGCTAGATAAATAAATTGTGGTACATATACACCATGGAATACTATGCAGCCATAAAAAGGATTGAGGTCATGTCCTTTGCAGGGACATGGATGAAGCTGGAAGCCATTATCTTCAGCAAACTAGTGCAGGAACAGAAAACCAAACACTGCATGTTCTTACTTATAAGTGGAAGCTGAACAATGAGAACACATGGATACAGGGAGGGGAACAACACACACTGGGTCTGTTGGGGGCTGGGGTGCGGGGAGGGAGAGCATTAGGAAAAAATAACTAATGCATGCTGGGGTTAATACTTAGGTGATGGGTTGATAGGTGCAGCAAATCACCATGGCACACATTTACGTATCTAACAAACCTGTGCATCTTGCACATATACCCTGGAACTCAAAAAATAATAAAAAATAAAGAATGCAAATAACATATTTAAAAATGAATAAAATAAATTTTGCAATACCTCATTCAGTAAAGCTTTACACTGAAGAGTGAATCTTTACATATTAGTTTTAGTGCAATATTGTTAAGAAAAATAAAATATATAAATATTGGATAACGTAATCAAAAGCTATGCAAATAGCAGAAGAGTGAAATTGATTCATACAAGTAAAAGGTGTGTGTCTACTGGAAATCTTGTTTGTAACTAAGTACAGATTTTGATCAGTGAATAGTTTTAAATTGATTTCAAACTCATTAAAATTTTTTATGTCTTCTGGGAGAGGAAAAAAGAAAACAGAGATAAATATGTAAATCAAAATTATTTTGTGACATATATGTTTTTTCATATTTCAGCATTTTAGTGGAGTATTAGTGTAATTTTGCGACCTTACTTGAGTAGCTAGTTGGTCCTGCTAAACTAATTGTCGTGAAAGTTTTATAAATACTCTTCGGAGTCATTGTCCTCTGAAAAGTTAGCTGAGTGTACATATTGGACCACAAGAGGATTAGAATCAGACATGGAAATATTTATGATGAAAGGGCAGATGTTTTACTTCACAGACGTGCTTCCCAGAGGGAAAGGTGCATTGTGAGTATTCCTCACAGATTGTCAAAAAACAAAAATGACTTGGAGAAAAGGGGAGTGTTCCTAATATGATTGGCTTTTGAGAGTTTTTTCAAATGCAAAAAAAAAAAAAAAAAGAATTAAATGGGAGCCAAGAAGGTTAAGGGAAGTAGGTAAATTTGAAAATGGTGACTATAATGCTACTGATTATGGCTACTTTCCTTCAGTTTCAAGTTTCTTGTTTAGATATCTATGGGTCAGTGCCCTAACGTTTTCATTTTATTATTTTGAAGATAATAAAATGAAAATTAGTGAAACTTAAATTGACTTGTTTAAGCTAGGCATTCAGTTACTACATAGGCTTCTATTTCTACCATTCTGAAGTACATAATTATACCAATCCCTTAACAGAAAATAACAAAACAATTGTTGAAAAGGATTGGAGAATAACTAAGTCAGTCAGGATGGAGTGGACAAAAAATCCCATAGACAAGGAAAACATGAGAAAGTAAGCCTCAGATTTGCCACTGCTTTTTCTCTTGCGTTATTTGCTAGTTCACAGAGCAGGGAATAAAGGCTTAAGGTAAACCTGGGGCCACTGACTTGCAGAGGTCTTGCTGAGATGTAAGATCGGGGTAGATAAGTTAGAATTTGGGTTGCCTAGAAGTTTAACACTCCAAGTTCAAATTAAGTAAGCCAAAAATTCTGTGTGCAATATTCCCTCCAGGCATTTGTCAAATCTTAAACTGTCTATTCTCAGGCTGAAATGCCCAAACCCAAAGCAAATAACAAACAAACAAACAAAAAGAACAAGTGAGTGGATAACAAACTCACAACTATAATTTTTGTAATCTCTCTGTTAGAGAGAGACACAAGTTTGTTTAGAACTCAAAAGCTAGAAGAGACCATTTAAAAATTTCAGACTCTAGTTTTGACCCAAGAAGAGCTAACCTTGATGGGATGTTGGTTAGCTACCACATTTGGTCATAGAACAATCTGAAGCAAGCTGGCTCAATTATATTATCTACGAAAATAATTACAAAATATGCATGTGCATACTCATCTACGTAATATAATGCTACTGTTTTAAAAGAAATAATAGGAAAAGTGAAAAGTTGTGTAGTCACATTATTATCTTCTGCCTCAGCTATAATTCAAGTTGTTTTTAGGTCAAATAATGCAAAATAACTTAAAGGTAGCAACATTCAGAGAAAAGCTGTTGTGCTTTTTTGCTTAAAAATTAAATATCGCTATTTTAAAGTACAATTCAATTAGTTTATAAATATTGCAGTATACTGTCTATTACAAATTCAACCTTTATATTAAATCATAATGAAATTGAGATATAATTATGTTGACATAAACAAAATAAAAATCATACTAAATATCTAATGCTGCCATCAATACTATGTCCATAAATGCCAAGACAAATAAGAATGACTCTTCAAAGTAATAAATTACATAGAAAATGTAGAAAAATTAGCTGAGGCTATGAAGTAATATTTATTATTAAAATTTATGATCAATTACTGATTATTTTTAAGAATGTGGAAATAGAAGTTCATCCAAAGAAATACTCCACCAACAATACCAACAGTCATTTAGCCAATAGCTAAGGATTCTCTTATAACAAATAATTTACAGGGACTCTTTACATTTGCAAAACTGACAATAGCTATCTTCTGTTAGTTTTTATATTAAAGTTTGAAGTTGCTTAATGAAATTGCTATAACATAAATGCCAGACATAATACACAGAAGTGTGAAAATCATTGATGTATTTGTAATATAAACAAATAAAATAATTCATGTAATCATAATTAAGTCACATTTTACCTAACCATAAACTATATAAGGAATAGGAAGCAAGAGTAAGTCCAGTAGGAAGAATTCAAAAAGTTGTTCATAGACTTCTGTTCTAAGCAAATTGCATGGAATTAGCATTTATAACTGTGAAAGAAATGAGTGAACAATTCTGTTTTTAACTTTATTTTTTTAAATAATCATTCACTGAATATGCAAGATATAATAATATACTGCATGCTACCTAAAGTGTAGACCCACCGAGTAGCGTTTATCTGAAAACTGCTTGTTGAGAGTTAGCTACAAGACAAGTATAAAAAGTGTATTAGTGTTTAGAAACATGTAAAGCACATTGCAATGACACTTTTTTTGTATATTGTAGAAGTATGGAATATTTTTTAAAAGTGTCTTTCACTACAGCGAGTTTAAGAAGCATAGTAATAGAACCCAAATGATGACTACAGTAGAAAAGAATAAAAATAAGGGATGGGATGAGGAGGAGTGGTTGAAATACTACTACTAATAAAATATATTTATTATTGCTTTTATAACATCCAGTCATATTGCTAAGAAATTTACACAGATTTATACATTTGTTTTATTCTCTAAACAGTAAGTTTAAAAGTATTATTATTGTTGTTTACAGATGAAACTGTCTCCAAAATATTAAATAACTCTGAGGTTTCAAGAGTAATATATAAAGAGAGAAAATTGCATTCAGATCTAAACTAAAATCTGGTGGTTAATCATTTTTTATTTTGTGCCTTTTCCAAAAGCAAAAACAAGCATTATAATGGCACCTAAGATGATATTTGTAAGTGTACTGTATCAACTACAAAGTTTTACACAATCTGGTCTTGAATCAGAATATTCTCAGCTGTAACATGAAAATACAAATACGAGTAAGAAGATATTACTTAAATTATGTCTTTATTCTCCGCTGTATGTGAGACAGTGGATTAGATGTTTTCACAAACATTATTTAACATAACCAGTAGCTATCAGCAAGTCAATATAAATGTTCAGGGCTGCTTTGATAGTAGAAATTAACTGTGCCTATATGTTACTGTGTGTTCAACAAATAGTTTACATCTCTAAATTTGACAAAGGATTCCTTCTATGAAATTCATTAAAATCTGATAGCACACAGTCATTATTAGATTAATTGAAATAAGAATATAGTCATTAGAAATATAAAGAAAATCGAAACATTGAACAGGGATAGAATTTCCTTTATTTTTGTGTTTTGCTGTAGAAGCTAGTATATTCCTTCTCAAGGATAAAATTATAGAACTCAGCAGTTCTAAGGAGACATAGACATCTTATGCAAATTTGTATTATATAGCTATGTATACTGACATCCATGTGGATACATTTTTCCTGAAATGATGATTAGTGAAAAATTGAGTCTATATTATTTCACTTCAATAATTTAAAATTTTATTGAAGAGTTTATTATACAGCAATAATAAAAAAAGATAAGTATTTCCATTCTCATGATGATTTTGGCCACAATGAAAAGGGAGGCGCATTCCAGGACTATAATGATGGTTCAATACTGGGAAATTTATTAATACAGACTAATATACACAAATTAAGTTATAGGCCTTAGGAAAAAAACTATATGTGTATATTTGCCATGCTTTAAAGCCTTTCAGAGAAGTCAGCATCCATTCCTAATTACATATATTTTTCATGAGAATGTAGAAAGGTAAGGTTAATTCCTTCAAGTGATAAAATATATATACCTCAATTGGAAAGTCCACATCTTAATGGGTAAAAACATACAGGTAGTCCCACAAGAGTACTGAAAAAAAGTGCATGCCCACTCTCCTCACTGTTATTTAATATTGTTATTAGTTGATGCAGTTAGATACAATTGTCACACAAACTAGAGCAGCAGAAAAAAAAGTGTCTCTATTTGTAGATGACAATAATGTATATCAATAATATATATAGATGCCTAAATGATAGTTAAATGATAAAATATAAAATAATGCAAGTTGGCAGGTTACATTTTTAAAAAATCACTATTATATTCGCCTACTTATCTGTTTATTATCTATTTGCCATCCAACTTTCTGTTTATGCCAATTAGATAATGGAAAGACATCCTTTTTTCCTCATTTAGAACCACTCAACATCATCATGAAGTCATTTCTACATAATTGATTTATAAATTTGACGTTATCCCAAGATAAATAATAAGCGTTTTTATTTATGAAGCTAAATAAATGAATACTAAAATTATTATAAAAATAAATACACAGAATAGAGAAATATTTAAAAGTAAAGCTGTGAGGGAGGACTAGCCTTATTGAATATAAAAATAGTTCACTAAGGTTTTATCATTGAAATGATAACTGTGTATGGATACCCAAGAGAAGGGTATAGAAAGCTGAAAATAGACCCAATTACATATATTAATCTAGTTAATAATGAAGGTGTTATCTCAAATTACTGAAGAAAATTGAACTTCTTAATACATGAATATTTATTTGAAATATGGTAAAATCAGATTTAATACTCAGAGCTTATATAGGAGAAAAACCCAAATTGTTCAGAGATCTAAATATCAAGCATAGAATGTTGAGAGGCAAGAAAGAACCCCATGGTTTGAATTGGAATAAGGGATTTCAATGGGAATTTATGATGTCTAAAATATGTATATGCATGCATATATGCATATGTAATATATATTTCACTTATGTATAAATAAATAAATATGTATTTTATAATAAATAGTATATTTGTACACTTCTGCATTTACTTACCTCTATTTGTTAAAATGATCTAAATGCAAAATCATTCCAATAGCAATGAGTTCATGTAACTATCTAACATCCAGATCTTGTTTTTTAATACCATTCTTCACTAAAAGAAGTCAGCTCTTTCACAGAATTGCTGATTCTAAGGGTAGGCCAGAGGAGGTAAAACATGAGTCTGGAAAATTTTATTTGCCATAAAGGAGGAATGTGATCAAATAGTAGAAAATTATGGGGATAAACAATGTTGAACATATATCACAAAGACACAGGAATCAGCTTAAAGGGGTTCCTCATAGCCAAGTCTAGGACCATTTGAGCACCTAAGTATTTAAACTCAGTGATAAATAATACACCCTTAAGTATAAGAATTCAGGGGTCCATACCTATAAGAAGAAATATGTGGGGACTTGTTACAGATCATAGATTAGTAAATGAAAAAAATGGCAATCATGCTGTGGACAAAATCAGCAAATATCATTCGCCAGGTGGTCCAAATTAACATCACTAATGCCAGGCAGATGGCATGAGTTTCCAGATGTTACTTTCTGTCAAGGACATGTTAGACTTAGGTAATAGGCAGCCTGAGGATGTGTAAGCTTCATTTATAAAGAAGGAAGTATAATACATATTTAAAAATCAATTTTAATAAAATTGGAAAATAAAAAGGGAAAAAGACTGAAAACTTCTATGTCAATTTAAGAAAAGTATGAAGAATTTTTCTAGATTGAAGTAGACTAAAGAGAAATGATATGCAAATGTAACAGGTGATCCCAGAATGGATTTTCCTTGGAGAGAGAAAAATATGCTATAAATCATATTATGTGCTCAGTTGGCAAAAATGGGTATGGAAGGTACTGTATCAGAGTTAAATTTGTTGAAGTTGATAATGTCATTTTTTAAAGGAATTTTCTTGTTCCTAATATATTTAACGTAAAGATCGATGATATATGCATCTAACTCTCAAATAGTTCAGCAAAATTATATATATAACTAAATATGTGTGTACATATATATATGTACACACATATCTAATACATAATATGTATATATACATGCATACATACCTACAGAGAGAGCGCAGTGGGGCAAAATATCAATGAGAGGTGAATCTGACTGGTAAAGGATACTCTTTGTACTATTCTTGAAATGCTTTGTAAGTTCAAAATTATATCTGAAATAAAACAAAAAAATTTCAAACTGAAGATATTTTGATTATATTGAGACTGATGTTTTAAAGTCCCAAGAAGCAGGTCCTGAGATAAAAATGGGTATGCCAATGATTTTTATAAAACCTGGTGGCAAGACAAACAGGTAAATCAATGGCAAATTTAAGATTAGGAAGTGGAACGAGCTCAACAAGGATATGATTTCATCCTTGAAGACAGTGTTCAGCTTGATCCCATAGGGAACTTAGAAATGAAGTCAAGCCCCAGTATTGTTCTGCTCCATCAATGGCAAGGGAGCTGAACTTCTGGCTTTCCTGGATGGCAGAAAAAGGAGGCTCCCATTAGGAGGAGTGCAGTTCTCAGAAGAATTTGGGTGGCTGGCCTGTGGAAAACAGGTGCAGTAGGAAGTGAGGATGAGGGCTTACAGAAAAGGTAGAAAGGAATCTCAGAAGAGCTAGATGAAACACTACCTCATGCTTTTATAGTTTAAAATTCCCCTGAATAGATTTTTAAAGTAACATGTAAATTTGGAAGAGATGAAAACTTTGAATTATTTAAATACAGAGATGACGGTTGTTCCATTCCAGACATCATTTTTGAAGGTTAGCTAACATGTGCCAGATGTCTTACAAAAAATAGGTGTGTGTGTGTGTGTGTGTGTGTGTGCTGTTTTTGTTATTATTTATCTTAAACTCTCTGGACATATAAAACCCGTTTTGCTTTAGTAATTAAAGGCAACTTTTTTTTCTAAAATTTAGTGCTAAGTGCTCAATACCTAAGGAGAGAATTAGATCAAACAATGTGGTTTTAATATACTTTTTGTCTTAACTAATATAAGGAGATAACCTATTGGGGGTTTCATATTTTCTCCATAATGTTCATAAGGTGTGCTATCGGCATTTCAGCAATATAGCCTCCTTGTGGGCTATAGCATTTCAATCATTACAGGAAATTTCACTTCCCCGGACTCCATCTGCAAAAGATCAGTAGCGTTCTTCCTCCCCCACATTGATTTACATAAAAAAATGCTTTCATCTGTTTATAACATGTGATTCCAAACATCCCTTGGGTTTAAGTGGCTATAGTATGTATTAGCATAATATTGAAGTTTAAGGAAAGTAAGAGTTTAAACATTCAATGTAGACATTGCTAAATGTTCTCTTCCAATTTTGAAGGGTTACAGCATGTTACTTTTTTTCTTGAGTGTTATCAAACTCAAAAGATAATAGCTAATTTACAGAACATTATTTCTACTGGGAAAAATAATCACATTTAATGTTATCAAAGATATGGATATAATCTAAATAATTTTAACTGTGCTTAGGTTATATTTAAACATTAAAGATAGCATTTCTTAAAAATTAGTATTTTTTTAATTTTATTTTATTTTTTATTATACTTTAAGTTTTAGGGTACATGTGCACATTGTGCAGGTTAGTTACATATGTATACATGTGCCATGCTGGTGCGCTGCAGCCACCAACTCGTCATCTAGCATTAGGTATATCTCCCAATGCTATCCCTCCCCCGTCCCCCCACCCCACAATAGTCCCCAGAGTGTGATGTTCCCCTTCCTGTGTCCATGTGATCTCATTGTTCAATTCCCACCTATGAGTGAGAATATGCGGTGTCTGGTTTTTTGTTCTTGCGATAGTTTACTGAGAATGATGATTTCCAGTTTCATCCTTGTCCCTACAAAGGACATGAACTCATCATTTTTATGGCTGCATAGTATTCCATGGTGTATATGTGCCACATTTTCTTAATCCAGTCTATCATTGTTGGACATTTGGGTTGGTTCCAAGTCTTTGCTATTGTGAATAATGCCGCAATAAACATACGTGTGCATGTGTCTTTATAGCAGCATGATTTATAGTCATTTGGGTATATACCCAGTAATGGGATGGCTGGGTCAAATGGTATTTCTAGTTCTAGATCCCTGAGGAATCGCCACACTGACTTCCACAATGGTTGAAGTAGTTTACAGTCCCACCAACAGTGTAAAAGTGTTCCTATTTCTCCACATCCTCTCCAGCACCTGTTGTTTCCTGACTTTTTAATGATTGCCATTTAACTGGTGTGAGATGATATCTCATAGTGGTTTTGATTTGCATTTCTCTGATGGCCAGTGATGATGAGCATTTTTTCATGTGTTTTTTGGCTGCATAAATGTCTTCTTTTGAGAAGTGTCTGTTCATGTCCTTTGCCCACTTTTTGATGGGGTTGTTTGTTTTTTTCTTGTAAATTTGTTTGAGTTCATTGTAGATGCTGGATATTAGCCCTTTGTCGGACGAGTAGGTTGCGAAAATTTTCTCCCATTTTGTAGGTTGCCTGTTCACTCTCATGGTAGTTTCTTTTGCTGTACAGAAGCTCTTTAGTTTAATTACATCCCATTTGTCAATTTTGTCTTTTGTTGCCATTGCTTTTGGTGTTTTAGACATGAAGTCCTTGCCTATGCCTATGTCCTGAATGGTAATGCCTAGGTTTTCTTCTAGGGTTTTTATGGTTTTAGGTCTAACGTTTAAGTCTTTAATCCATCTTGAATTGATTTTTGTATAAGGTGTAAGGAAGGGATCCAGTTTCAGCTTTCTACATATGGCTAGCCAGTTTCCCCAGCACCATTTATTAAATAGGGAATCCTTTCCCCATTGCTTGTTTTTCTCAGGTTTGTCAAAGATCAGATAGTTGTAAATATGTGGCGTTATTTCTGAGGGCTCTGGATCATTTTAACGTGCATTTCTCACTTTATGTTCTTTGCTAATGACTTACTTCTTGCTGTTTATTTTATATGTATTTTAGACCATGGAAATCATATTAGACAAAAAGCAATTTCAAGCAATTTTCTTATTCTAGTTCAAAATGGGCCATAAAGCAGCGGATACAACTCACAACATCAACAACACGTTTGGCCCAGGAACTGCTAACAAACTTACAGTGCAGTGATGGTTCAAGAAGTTTTGTAAAGGAGACAAAAGCCTTGAAGTTGAGGAGCATAGTTGCCAGTCACTGGAAGTTGACAAGGACCAATTGAGAGCAATTGTTGAAGCTGATCCTCTTACAACTGCATGAGAAGTTGCCGAAGAAATCAATAATGACCATTCTATGGTCATTTAGCATTTGAAGCAAATGTAAAAAGTAAAAAAGCTCAGTAAGTGGGTGCCTCATGAGATGAACAAAACTAAAAATAAAAGTAGATTGTCATTTTTAAGTGTCATCTTCTCTTTTCCTATGCGACAACACCAAACCGTTTCTTGATAGGATTGTGACGTGCGACAAAAAGTGGATTTTATATGACAACCGGCAATGACTAGCTCAGTGGTTGGGCCGAGAAGAAGTTCCAAAGCACTTCCCAAAGCCAAACTTGCACCAGAAAAAGGTCATGGTCACTGTTGGGTGGTCTGCTGCCAATCTGATCCACTACAGCTTTGTGAATCCCAGAGAAACCATCACATCTCAGAAGTGTGCTCAGCAAATCGATGAGATGCATCAAAACGGCAAGGCCTGCAGCTGGCACTGGTCAACAGAAAGGGGCTAATTCTTCACAAGGTCCAGTGGCACGTCACACAACCAATGCTTCAAAAGTTGAATGAGGCCGGGCGCGGTGGCTCACGCCTGTAATCCCAGCACTTTGGGAGGTCGAGGTGGGCGGATCACGAGGTCAGAAGATCAAGACCATCCTGGCTAATTTATTAGAAACCCCGTCTCTAATAAAAATACAAAAAATTAGTTGGGGGTAGTGGCAGGCGCCTGTAGTCCCAGCTACTCCGGAGGCTGAGGCAGGAGAATGGCGTGAACCTGGGAGGCAGAGCTTGCAGCGAGCTGAGATCGCCCCACTGCACTCCATCCTGGGTGACAGAGCAAGACTCCGTCTCAAATAAAATAAAATTAAAATTAAAATTAAAACAAAAAGTTGAATGAATTGGGCTGTGAAGTTTTGCCTCATCCACCATATTCAGCTGACCTCTTGCCAACCGACTACCACTTCTTCAAGCATCTTGACAACTTTTTGCAGGGAAAATGCTTCCACAACCAGCAGGATGCAGAAAATGCTTTCCAAGAGTTCATCAAATCCCAAAGCACGGATTTTTACACTACAGGAATAAACAAACTTATTTCTCATTGGCAAAAATGTGTTGATTGTAATCATTCCCATTTTGATTAATAAAAATGTGTTTGAGCCTAGTTATAATGATTTAAAATTTACGGTCCAAAACCGCTATTAACTTTGCACCTATCTAATATATTAGGAGATACACAAACTGAAAAATAGATGAAATGTTCTTATTCTTATTTTGATATATGACTAAATAAAAGAGGTTAAAAAGAGGGAAAATATATTTGTGTGTGTGTGTCTGTGCGCCTGAGTGTGTGTGTTTAAATCAAGTGTGGGAATTGTTTACACAGGTCAGAATTAATTATAATCCCTGAGGTAGTATCAAATAAGGTAACAATAGCAAACCAAGTATAGTGACTCATAGTCTTTGACAACTATAATAAAGTATATCAAAAAAAGTATTTTTGAGAGTTAGCTATGTATAAGAAAATAATTTTATGTTATGTCTTCATAAAATAACTATCACAGAGACATTGCTCATTGTGATTAAAATGAAATGTTTTATTTTAAGTATGTGTATGGACAGTTTAAAATGGAATTTAATGAAATGTATGGAAAAAGAGTACATATACTTCAGAATCCTTATAAAATAAAATTGAAACTATAAGAAACGTGAGATAAAATATTTTAATCAACTGATTGTAAGTCTAGCAATTATTTGGTATATTTGTTAGAGATATAATCAGGTCACTTTCAGTCTAACATTTTGGCATTGAGAGGTTAGTTTTCAAAAACATAATAATCTTAAAGTCCATGATTGACCAAAGAAATATAAAAGTCAGCTAAAGCCACTGAAAGCCCACTCAGTGTAGAGTATTTGATGACATATTTGAGATAATATAAGTCAAATTCTATGAATTTAATGGAAAGATGAGAATGGAGGTAAAACTTGAACTTGTACCTTTAAAGAGGTAATGAATTATAATATGCTATCTTATTCCTTCATATAAATATTAATTCATGTAGATGAACATTTTATTTCCAAAATAGTTATCTTAGCTCTCGGAGACATTACATTTCCAAGAGTAAGACATAGGCTTACTGTAGGACTTTCTAGTAGTCCAAAAATGTGGTGATTGAACAAAGATCCATAAGTTTTTATTTCCCAAATGTACATAGCTTTGTCTAAAACATCAAAAATATATATCCATTTCCTAGAATTAATGACTAACTTCAGTATTGAAAATATTAAAATTTATATTTTTAAAGTAAAATTTGGTAATTAATAAGGTTATTTTAATGCTTAGAGGCTTTCAATATATATAAACAATATAAGACATTTATTTTTACTTTCTTACATGGATGTGGCAGTTTATTATTTTAAAATACACAGGTCTAAATTTTTAAAAAATTGTTCATTTTGACAAGACAAAGTATAGAATTTTTCTTATCAATAGCAGATTCAAGGCTAATTTTGGTTTTAAGAGAAGTGAAATAATCATACTACATATAAAAGGATTATAAATTGATATAATTATACTAGACTCTCTTTCATAGTATATTTCATGAAGCATTAAAACATTTGTATTTATAATTTTATCATTTCTACTTCTAGAAATCTAGCCAAGAGAAATGATCCTACATATGCAAAGTTTTATACAGAAAAATGTTCACTGTGGTGTTACTACTAATGATAAAAATATGTAATCTAGAGATAAAATATATTTGATGGTTTGATAATCATATGAAATCCATTAACATAACCATCAGGGAGTAATTGAAATTGTACTTACTATAACATTTAATCACTTGGAAAATTTCTAATTTTCTTTTGCTAAGCTAAAAAGCAAGATACAGGTTTGCACACAATATAACATTAGTTTTAATTATGAAAATGACCTAGACTTGGGACAGAAATTGTCAAGAAATGTATTAATTTACTGCATCATCAGCGATTTATGTGCATAACAATTTCACCGTATTCTTTTAAACACTTCTCATTTTAAGATTCTTAAATTTTCCTAATGTGAGGGTTATAAAACATTCTATCATTAAAGTCTACATCTGTGTCTACCTAACAGTTAGAAAATGTGTAAATAATTGTATTTCCTATAAGCTATTTGCATTAGTTTCCTGGGGTTGCCAGAGCAAAATGGAGGCCAGACAAAACATAACAAAAAGTTCACACCTCTAGAGGCCAGAAGTTCAAGATCAAGGTGTTGGCACATTTGGTTTCTTCTGAGGGGTCTCCCCTTGACTTTCAGTTGGCCACTTTCTCGCTGTGTCTTCACATGGTCTTCGCTCTGTGTACACGTGCCCCTGGTGTCTGTCTCCCTCTGTGTCCTAATCTTCCCTTCTTATAAATACACCACGCATATTGGATCACGGCCTGGGTTAACTTAATTATCTTTTAAAGGCCCTATTTCCAAATATAATCACTTTCTGAGGTAATGGGAGTGCTTCGACGTAAGAATTTTGGAGATACACAATTCATCCCACGACACCATTCATCATTTCTCTTCAGAGAATCAGGTTTAATATTTTCTATATCTTTCTCCTTACTTCTTGTTTTCTTAATGATTTTGCATAAGACAATTTATTTAAAAATATTTCATGATTTTTGACATACAAAGTTTCCTGGGTTTTATAAATACATAATTTTTTTCGTTCTCTTGATTCTTTTCAGCTCTATTATTTCCAATGATTTCATATTGTATGTGATAGAAGCAGAATAGTAAACAAAAGCGTCATTTCTGGAATTAGATTGCCTGGATTTTGTTATAGTTTTCCCATTTACTATCTGAGTAACTTTGAGCTCGTCCCTTCCATTGGTTTCTTCATCCCTTATAAGGGAAAATAGAACCAACCTTGTAGAGTTGTTGTCAGAATTTAAGTAATACGGGCAAAGCACACAGAACAGTTTCTAAACCACATTAAACAACAAATGATTAACACTTAGGAAAGACACCTTTAGATAGCTCCATGATTAGTACATAAGAATCATATCAAAAGAGTAGGTGTTACCTTTAAAATATAAAATATGAAAAGTAAACAAGAGAAGAAGCGTAGTTTTTGTGAACAAATCTGTGCTTCTGTAAGAAAGCAGTAAATAGAAGAAAATACATCAGGCTTTGCCATCAAAATTGATACTAAACATTTTAGCTGTGCAAACTTAGAAAAATAAGCTCTCCTCTCTCAGCTTCACTTCTGACCTCTAAGACCAAAAGAATATTTTCTGCATATCAGGACAATGCTTGTTACATCGATTAAGAAAAAAAGTGTCAGTTTTCTAGTTTCTCCTTCTTCAGGATGTCTGTAAATTCAAAATGGTTGTCCAGCTCTGTGAAGTTAAAATTTATTCACAATTCTATAAACAGATTTGTTTTTTTGCCATGTGTTTCTGCCCAAGACTTTTTAAGTCCTCAGAATGAATCCTGACTTGTTACTGTGGCCACTTTCTAAGTTGATGTGCGCAGCACACATGTCCACCAAAGTCTTCCTCTGCAGTTAGTTAATTCACTGGGGCACAGGCTACCCACACCAATGGCACAAGGCTACAGAAATCTAATACATCATCTTCCTTTTCACTGTAGCAGAACATCTCTTTTCACTTTTAGCTATATGTGCAAAACCGCATAAAGGGAAAGATTAACAAAAATATGCTCTCCATCCACTTAAACAGCCTAAAAAAATGGCTGTCTGCAACAACATGGACTAATCTGAGAGAACAATTTAAATGTAAATCTTTGTCCTTTCCATTTGGGATGGAATTTGGCAACAGATAACCCAATAATCTGATTTCCATGAAAGGTCCAGAATAAAATTCATATTTTGTCCAGAATAATATTTATGTTTTACACTCGCAAAATAACAACTGTATATTGGCAATGCAATGGTAAACTAGTTAAAAAGCCCTCTGCTCTGAAGAACTTAAGAATTGAATACTGCGAATCAATTTAAGTCAAAATAAGAGTGTGTGTGTGTGTGTGTGTGTGTGTGTGTGTATGAATAAAGGAGGTAATATTCCATGTCAAATTCTGTAAGAATGGAAAGAGAAAACAGATTGAGAACAGATGAACTTGGCAATCAGAAATTTACAGTAGAACAGAGGAAAATTATAGTAGTATAGTTTGGGAGTAGTGGAGATATTACTATGTTTGAAATAAAAAAGCATATTTTTAGTAATTTAATAAAATATTTAGTTGATAGTACTTTTATTTTTGATGATAAATATAAATGCATTGTTTTATATTTTGTGAAAACACACGTGGAAGATATTACCCAGGTGTGCTGAATGTTTCCCATTCCTCCCTCCTTACATCCCTGTTGACCTCCAGGAGGCTATCCAGGAAGCTGATCTCAATAAACTGCATATGCATACAGAGTTTTCATGACCTTTGGCCTCTAGGTGGCTTTGACTACAGGAGGTACTCATGAATCACAGGGTGTTATGGACTGAATTGTGTCCACATAAATGTGTATGTTGAAGACCTATCTCACATTTCCTCAGAATGGGACTATATTTGGAGATAGAGCTTTTAAAGACAGCAGCACATTCATTAAAATGTGGCCTTTGGAGTGGACCCTAATCCAATATAATTGGTAGCCTTTGTTTAAAAAAAAAAAGATTAGGACATGCAGGGGGAAAAACCAAGAATGTTCCTGTACAGAGAAAAGACTAAGATGAAGACAAAGTGGGAAGGTGACATCTGCAAGCCAAACAGAGAGCCACAGAAAAAGCCAAACCGGGCAACATCTTGATTCCAGATCAAGCCTCTAGCACTGTGAGAAAATCAGTTGTTGTTGTCAAAGCCCCTGATTTGTAGTAATTTGTATGGCAATCCTAGGAAACTAATATGGAGATCAACATATTTTTTCCCAATCCCCCAACTCTCCCTCCATGCAGGTTGCAGTTTGGCAGTGGCTGAAGTCCAGAGCCACAGCTTCTGTTGGGCAGCCCTCTCCCACAGACACAGTTCTCATTAGGCGGTTTCCTTTATGAAAGCAAAAATTGTCTGCTGTCTTCTGTTGGCTTTTCTGTCTAATAACTCTGTCTATTAGTGTCTTTCTTCTCTGTGTAAGCTTTTATATTGTCTCTTCCTTAAATTCTCTGCAACTGTCCCTTTGAAACATGTGATTAGTTTTCTTTTTTTTGAGATGAAGTTTTGCTCTTGTTGACCAAGCTGGAGTGCAATGGTGTGATCTTGGCTCACTGCAACCTCCGCCTCCTGGGTTCAAGCGATTCTCCTGCCTCAGCCTCCTGAGTAGATGGGATTACAGATGGGTGCCACCATGCCCACCTAAATTTTTGTATTTTTTTTTTAGTCGAAACAGGGTTTCACCATGTTGGCCAGGCTGGTCTCGAACTCCTGACCTCAGGTGATCCACCTACCTCAGCCTCCCAAAGGGCTAGGATAACATAGATGCCCATTAATGAGGAAAATCAAGGATGTGTTTTCAGGGCATAGTGTTATGTTATGATAAAGTGACTTGGATTCATTATATATTATATATTATATGTTATATAATAATGCATTATTTGTCATATTCTATACACCATATCTTATATGTTATATGCAATATATTGTATATTTTACATTATATCACTGCCAGTGGTGGATACATTTTGATGTTTGTAATATAAAGTCAGATGATCAAGTCATTAGAGAGGTACATCTTTTTCTGTACATCAGAGGTATTTATTCACATACTGGAGATATTCAGTTGAATGAATAGATTTCTTTATTCTATGAGTTGTTGTTATGGTTTGGCTACATCCCCACCTAACTCTCATCTTGAATTGTAGTTCCCATAATGCCCACATATCTTGGGAGGGACCTGGTGGGAGGTAATTTAATCATGGGGGCAGTTACCCCTATGCTATTCTCTTAACAGTAAGTTCTCACAAGATTTCACGAGGTCTGATGGTTTTATAAGGGGCTTTCCCCTTCACTTGGCTCTCATTCTTCTTCCTGCCACCCTGTGAAGAAGGATGTATTTGCTTCCCCTTCCACCGTGATTGTAAGTTTCCTGAGGCCTCCCCAGCCATGCTTACTGTGACTCAATTCAACTTATTTTCTTTATAAATTACCCAGTCTTGGGTATGTCCTTGTAGCAGAATGAGAATGGACTAATACAGTTGTCTAACAAAGTATATTTGTGACATATAAATTCTCAAAAAAAATAGACACAATGGAACAGAATACATGGATTCATTAAGTCTCCTTAAAACCTCAGCTTGAACCCAGAGGTTCAAGAAAATAGGGCTCTTTTTTACTATTAGAAGGAAATCAATTTTGTCATACCAGTTTCTAACTCTCAATAGAAGATGTACAGTAATTTTCTTTTATTCGATTTAAAACCCAACTCCTAGAAATATGGCCCAATTGATGTTTTTGAACATGAATCTACCTTTGCTTCTCCTCTTTGGGGGTCTGTCTCCATTTGTCCTGCATAATCCTTATGAGTGATTGGAGCAAGAAGAAGGAAAATATCTGTGCTTCCCCTAGAGTTAGTATGATTATTACTTCACCACTCATAGCACACTTACCATATGCTGAGCTCTGGGAACAACTTGGGGAAGCAAAAGGAAAAAGAAAACACACACATCTTTGGGTTTAAGAAGAAAGCCAGCAAACAAAACAACAAAGCAAAAAAACCAAAACACATCAATGACATAAAATTGCACATCCCAGGTGGATGTTGGTGAGGGAGGAGCAAATATTCTCTGATCATGATACTAATGATTGCACTAGAGGTTCAAATAGCATCCTTCCAGGTGGAGAAAAACTGAGTTGGGTTATGCATAGAAATCTTGTCAGGCAAGTATTTAAAATGTGGAGGGTTGTCCACAGGCAGGCATTCCTAAGTATTATATTAAGGTAAAAAGGTAGGACTCTAGCTTACGCCTGTAATCCCAGCATTTTGGGAGGCCAAGGTGGGTGGATCACCTGAGGTCAGGAGTTCGAGACCAGCCTGGCCCACATGGTGAAACCCCGTCTCTACTAAAAATACCAAAAATTAGTCGGTCGTAGTGGTGGGCGCCTGTAATCCCAGCTACTCAGTAGGCGAGACAGGAGAATTGCTTGAACCCGGGAGGCGGAGGTTGCAGTGAACTAAGATCGTGCCATTGCACTCCAGCCTGGGTAACAAGAGCAAAACTCTGTCTAAAAAATAACAATTAAAAAAAATGTAGGATTCTAGTCATCATGAAGGGGAAGATCCTGACAGACCCTCATCCTCACAGGAAACTAAAGTACTATTTTAGTTACTGGAAGAGTTATTCAAGATAGCACCCAGAAGACTGGGGACAGGAGGTAAGAAAATAGGACTGACTTTGCCTTCTCAGTACAAGATTAGGGGATCCAAGTACAAGAGTGGAAGCTGCAGCAGGGCTGAACTGAAGCTGATGAGACAGAATATTCACCATTTGCTTTTCCACTATTGCATTGCATTTTAAGCGTACTGGTCATCCCGGGAGATATGTATCAGGGTGATAGAAGGGAAGATGCAATAATGTCCTGCCTGAAATGGGGAAATATGAGTGGTTTAACCACTTATTGCTTTAAGCCTCACATTGACTGGGAACTGAGACAGGCCTGAGCTTGACAGATAAAGAAGCCAATGCACGTAGGGGGAGTGGAGGAGACCGAGGCTGGACAGACACTTGGCACTGGTAGGTGATAAGATGATGTGGAACAAAAGTCCTCCTCTCAAAGTCATTTTCAGACTCCACCTATCATCATTCATCCAAGAATCATTCCATATTTCAGGGATTCATAGAATTTATAGCAAAGGCCTTCAGTCTCCTAGGAATGTCTAAATTTTGTAGCAGTATGTTTTTCGAGTATGCTTACACTGACTTAGTTTGGCCAATTGTGTTGTGTAGTGTAAACAATCAAACAAATGACATGGTGGGATTTCTGAGCAGCACTGTCTGGTATCTTGCTGATGGTGTCTTTAATAATAGATGGCACTTGATTTTAGATATAAATACATGAAAATAGTTTGAATATTGATATTGTTTACTTTGACTTTATGTTGCTGCAGGTTTACAAATCTGAGAAAAAAAAACATTTCTGGAAAACATAAGAACTGCATTTTGTTTTCTGTTGCTGCATGATACTGAATAAAGAATGACAGCAATCCATGTTGGGAGCAGGTTTCAGCACATCAAATCATCATCCTACCGACTGTCCAGGAACAGTTATTGGATGTTTTCCTGGGATGTCAATAATTTTGAGTGATTCATAAACCATATAAATTAGGTTTCAAAATAATTACACTTGTGTGTACAAAGTTTGCCTTCCTACTGGCGGGTATCACATTCCAAATTGTAACAAATCAAATAGTGTCACAAACATACAAATCAACCTATAAATAATATATGAAAAGCCATAAATAATAAATACCTTCTTATCGTATCTCAAGTTAACACCAAACTCAGTTTCTTCTGTGAAATTTGTAATTTATATTTCAGTAAAAATCACTGTTTCCTCAGTATTTTATAAAAATCGATCTGTCATATCTTGTGTGTGTTAGACCTCAGCCAGGCTCCATAAAATGAAAACAAAGTTAAACAACTTCACAAGAGACAGAAATGGCCTTTTAAGATTCATAGGAGTGTGCCTTCTTGTCTAATCTGAGCAGCCATCATGGCAAGATTGATGTACATTGGCTGAGAAGCATTTCGTGAGGCGGCTGTCTGCTCAGTAGTACCGGAATGGAGCTATCTGTCTTCATTGTACCCCATTAACATGCCCCTCAGATCTATCAGGCAAATGTCTGCATACCTACTTTATAAATTATTACAAGCGACTGTTAAATATTTCAGAACTTGTTTGGGGATATCACTCACCTTATAGTTTTTAATTTATACACACTCATGATTTCAAACATTTTAAGTTCAAGGATTACTCGGAACTACTTTTATATTTTCACTTTACATGAGCTTATTCTGCTGATAGTAATCCATCCAGTTTTGAAAAGTACAGTCAGTGTATTGAAGTAAATTTTAAAAATTCAAATTATTCACTAGCAAAGAGCACATTTTCTTTAACAATGAAGTAGCCAAGATTTCATAGCAATATAATCGAAAAAAAAATAAAATGTTATTCGTTTTCCTTTTAATGCAAAATAATTCTGAACTAAAAAGAATGCATTCAAATCATGTTTATCTGAAACTTTTGCTCTTTAAATTATTTTTATTTACTCACTTAAATTTTATTAGCCCACTGACACACAATATTTCAATTTGTAGTAATAATGCTTTAAAAGCCCAAGGTTTTACTTTAATAATTTTAGTGTGTTAATTTTTAAGATCTCAAATTGTTAAGTATTATTCATAGAACAATTATTCCAATGTTCTCCTGAACTATAAAGCTACTGTACACGAGAGTGAATTGGTTATAGAAATGGAGACAGGGAGCAGATTTTTTTCAATGTAATTAAAATAAATTTGAACTGAATAAAGTTCAATGTATTTCAGATTTAATAGGCATTGTATTTACTAATAAAAAATTGCATGCTTGAACTTACATATCCTTGGAGAGTAGAGGTAGCTTTTCATTAATCTCCTTTTTTAAAGTTGGATGAGGTTATGTAACTGAAATAGACATTAAAATTGAAGAGACATTCTTCATGGATTACAGAACAGTATTTGGAAGGAAACCAAATCATTAAAATATCACCAATAAATAATTAAATTTGCTCATTACATTGAAAGGACAGAACTAGAATAAAATTTATTGAGGCTACTGTGAGCCAAAGGCTTTATATAAATTATTGTGTTATATCTTCATAATACTCTTTTGTGGTAGATATTTTCTCATATATTAAAGTTGGAAAAAACAGGTTTAGGGAAGTTAAGTCAATTTCAAAAATACCAAATGAGTAAGAAGTACAAATCAGGATCTTATCTAGTTCTGTCTGACTCCAGTGGCAGTGATGTGTGCATTACATATTTGTGTGTGTGTGTCAAAAGAAGAGCAAAGGAGACTTTAGAAGAGATGCTGATTAAAGAAGATCAGAGGCAGAGACGGGCGGATCATGAGGTCAAGAGATCGAGACCATCCCGGCCAACATGGTGAAACCCTGTCTCTGCTAAAAATAGAAAAATTAGCCAGGCATGGTGGCGGGTGCCTGTAGCCCCAGCTACTCAGGCGGCTGAGGCAGGAGAATGATTTGAACCTGGGAGGGGGAGGTTGCAGTGAGCCGAGATCACGCCACTGCACTCCAACCTGGAGACAGAGCAACACTCTGTCTCAACAAAACAAAACAAAAAAAAAGAAGATCAGAAATATCTTTTTTACTTTCTCTTCCCATTTTTTTAGAATTTTATTGAAGTATAAATGAAATACCATAAACTGCAAATATTGATAAATTTTGATACGTGTATGTCTAGTGCAAATAATGAAGATAATGAAAATATTGCATATCTGTCAACCAAAAATATGTTGTTTATACCCCTTTGTACTTTCTCCATCCTGCCTCTTTTTACTACTTCCTCCCACTCCTAACAACAGCTGATCTGCTTTCTGTCACTATAAGATTAGTTAGTATTTTGTATAAATGGACTGATTACAGGAGCCACCTTTTTTTCTGACTTTTTTCATTTAGGGTAATTATTTTGAGATTAATCCATGTAGCTATAGGTATCAAAAATCTGTTCCTTTGTATTGTTGAGTGGTATTCCATTGTAAGGATATACTGTAATTTGTTTGTTTATACACTTAATGGACATTTGGATTTTACTAGTTCCTGGTTATTGCAAAGAGAGCTTCATCCTTTTCCAGTGTTCATATGAACCTACACTTTTTCTCCTATTCATGCAACTCATAGCACCTATCATATGCTATGTGAATGTTTATGTGTGTATATATATGTAAACATATATATACACATATATAAACATATATACACATATATAAACATATATACACATATATAAACATATATATACACATATATAAACATATATATACACATATATACACATATATAAACATATATACACATATATACACATATATACACATATATACACATATATAAACATATATACACATATATATAAACATATATATACACACATATATATAAACATGTATACACACACATATATATATATATATTTGATTAAACTCTTTTTGGAGTAGTTGTACCATTTTACACTCCCATCAGCAGTATATGAGAGTTCTAGTTCAACCACATCCTCGTCAACAGTTTGTATTTTTTCTTAATTTTCTTTTTGAAAAAAATCTAGCCTTCTAATAAATGTGCATTGACATACTATTACAGATTTGCTTTGTATTTCCCTAAAGACTAATGATTTCCAGCCTCTTTTAATAAATTTATTTGCCATTTGTATATCCTTTTTTATGAAGAGCCTCTTCATATCTTGAGCACAGTTTTAAAATTTGAGTTTTTTTCTTATTATTGTATTTTACAAGTGCATCATATATTTTAAATAAAATCCTTTACCACATACAAGATTTACAAATATTTTTTCTAATATCTGGCTTAAATTTTTATTTTATTTCTAATGTCTTCCAAAAATTAGAAGTTCTTCAATTCGATAAAGCACATTTTATCAATTCATTTATTTTTTAAATAAATTATGATTTTGTTGTCTTATTTAGGAAAACTTTGCCTATTTCATGGTCACACAGATGTTCTCTTAAGGTTTCTTCTAGAAGATTTCTGTTTTAGATTTTAACTTTAGGTCTATGGTGCATGGTAAGGATAAAGATACCATGCATATTTCCTTTTTTTTTAAAAAAGGACATTAATTGTTGGTTTTGTTTGTTTGTGTTTTGAGACAGAGTCTCAGTTTGTTGCCCAGACTGGAGTACAGTGGCGTGAACACAGCTCACTACAGCCTTGAACTTCTGGGCTCAAGCGATCCTCCCACGTCAGCCTCCCCAATTAGCTGGGACTACAGGTATGGATCATCACGCTCATCTAATTTTTGTATTTTTTGTAGAGACTAGATTTTGCTATGTTGCCTAGGTTGGTCTCAAACTCTTGGGCTAAAGTGATCAGCCCACCTACGCCTCCCAAAGTGCTGGAATTACAGCGTGAGCCACCGTGTCGGCCATTAATTGTTTTACCACTGTGATAATCAGCCTTATGTGTAAAGCTGACTAAGCTATAGTTCCTAATTATTCAATCTAACATGTAAGTTTTGTTCAAAGACGTTTCTGTAGATATTATTAAGTGAGGAAGATGATTCTAGATAATCATGGTGGGCCTGAATCAGTCAGTTGAAAAGCCGTAAGAGAAGGCGTGAGTTTTCCCTGAGGAGGAAGCCATTCTGCCCATGGACTGCAACCTCAGCTCATGTCTAGAATACGTGAAGTGTTTCAGCTTGCCCTCCCTGACAGCCTTCCCTATGCCAATGCCTTGCGATAAATCTCTGTCCTCTCTCTCTCTCCTTCGCTCCCACCTTCTCTCTCCCACTTACTTACCCTACTGGTTCTGTTCTCTGGTGGAACACTGACTGATGCTACCACCGTTTCCTGAAAAAGATTATTTCTTTTCTCCATAAACTGCCTTTACATTTTTGTCGAAGATCAATTGTATGAATATGTGTAAGTCCATTACTAGGCTTTCCTTTTTTTTGAGACGGAGTCTTACTCTGTCACCCAGGCTGGAGTGCAGTGGCGCGACCTCGGCTCACTGCAAGCTCCGCCTCCCGGGTTCACGCCATTCTCCTGCCTCGGCCTCCCGAGTAGCTGGGACTACAGGCGCCCGCCACCACGCCCGGCTAATTTTTTGTATTTTTAGTAGAGACGGGGTTTCACCGTGTTAGCCAGGATAGTCTCGATTTCCTAACCTGGTCATCTGCCCGCCTCGGCCTCCCGAAGTGCTGGGATTACAGGTGTCGCCACTGAGCCCGGCCGTCTATTACTAGACTCTTATCTGTTCTATTAATTTGTTGGACTATCCACCACTACCTACCATGCTGTCTTGACTACTGCATTTTTATCATATATATTGGAATCAGGTAGCATAAATTTTCATGGGAGAGAAGCTGAGATCATTGGTTTGAATCTTTTTGTTCTTTTCTAATATTGATTTTCATTGTTAAAAATACACCTGAAAATACTGACTTAACTGAATCTCACAAATATATACATTTCAGAAATATATATTACATATTTAAAAATTAGATAAGTTTGGTTGATAATAATGCTTATTTCTACCAAATTGCTACTAGTTTTCTGTATGTATAATGTTTATTATTCTCCCTTTTCTCGTTTCCTAGGAAATAAAAACATAAATTTAGAACTCTTTATCCAACACAAGTTTTTAAAAAAATGAATGTGTTGTAAAACCGATGTAATGACTTAAGATTTAAGTCTTTATAAAGACTATCAAACATATATAGATTGGAAAGAGTCATCACTTGCAGAGCAACACTATAAGAAATGGTAATAAAAAGGCTTTAGGCAGGAAAATAATACCAGATAAAATGCTTTAAAAATAGCAAACACATAAGTATATAAAATATCTTTTTATTTTCATTTATTCAAAAGATAACTGGATGCTAAAAAATAATGACAATGTATTCTTGACACACCAAAATAAAAATTGTGTCATAAGAAAAGAAATCAGCTTTGACCATCTACCATACCCAGAGAACAAAATAAAACATGACTGTGTGAGTTAAATAAGACCTTTTCTGCTTCACACCTATCCCCACTTCCAAAACTCCCTGGAGCGTGTTGTTGTTTTTGTTTGTTTATTTGTTTTAAGAATGTCCAAAATACACAAAATCTATCAGAAATTTAATCAAGTGACAAGGAAGAAATAAAATGAGTACAAGTCCTTAGTGGGAAATTTTAAAAGTTGTTTGTGAATGTATCCTATCAAGTAGAATCAATTCAACACAATGATTTTGTAGATTTTGGAATGTTTAATAAAACTATATACCAAAGCATTAAAAATTATGTATTAATGGGGCAAAATGAAGGTTATTTTTTCTATTTTACTTTATATATTTGTGTACTCTTTGGGGTATTTTTAGAAACATTTATTACCATTATAATCAAAATTAAAGATATTTCAATTATTTAAAGTTATAAAATTGTATTTAACTTTTTTTGTCATTATCTGATGGTGATCTAAAAGCAGTGCTTCTCAAAATTGTATGCATTAGAATCACCTGGGGAGTTTTCTAAAGCAAAATGTGCTCTACCCCATTCCCAGAGTTTCTGGTTTCAGTAGAATACGGGATGGAACCTGAATACATCCAATTTTAAGATGTCATCAGATCATGTTCATGTTCATTTAAGAATCATACTTTATGAACCAGAGGACTGCAGTATACATTTGATGTGTCCTTTGTCAAGAAAGTATCAAGGATGGTGATCAAGTTATACATATCTAAGCATATAATTGTCCTTCAGTTCACACAGGGGATTGGTTCCAGGACCGCTGCCTATATTCAAATCCACACATACTCAAGTGCCACAAAAAGTTAGCGCTCTACATATGCAGGTTTGGCTTCTTGTGAATACTATTCATTCAATGTTTGGTTGAAAAAAAATTCATGTATAAGTGGATCCACACAGTTTAAACCCATATTGTTCAAGAGTCAACCATATCTCAATTTTGTTATTGTACAAGTGTTAACAAAAGTTCTCTGAGAAGGAATTTGGAGAAACAAGACTTTAATCCAGTGAATAGTTTGGAAACCTGGGAGATGCGGCTATTGGTGGAAAATGAAGCTAACAGTCTAGAGAACAAAGACAGGGTTTGGTTTTATGTTAAAAGTTCTCAGGCAGGTTCCCAATCTGTTCCATTTATGCAAATGAAGAATTCAAACCTGCTTATTTCGGATTTTGACACAGCTGAGTCCTGATTGGTTGATACAATTGAGTTCTGAGTGGGTCTGTCTAGACAGATGTGCTCTGACTGATTGGCTCAGGTGAGCTCTGATTGGTTGGTTTCCAAGTCCAAAAACAGATTTCTCTGCCAGATGTTTTCTTCAGATGACAGGTGATATGGGATTCCAGCAGCAGCTTATCTTGGCACTAAACACAGAAACTTGTTTGGCTTAATTGTAGGAAGTGAGGTCCTGTGATACTTTACATCTTTTTAATCTTTCTGAGGACACACAGTATGTGACTGCTCCCTCAGTCAGCCATGGGGATTTTGTCTGTTGGCCAGGGTACTTGGGGCAGATTTTAACATAAGTGAAATAATTTGGCTGAGCATATTAACCTTGAGTATAATCTCCTGTCAGTACTCTCATAACATTTATTTTTTAAAGATTGCCATTGTTTGAACTAGTGTACTTTTTTTTTAACTCTTTCCCTGGTAGAAGTTCTGATATCCCTTGATAATTCTCATTCCCGGTGCTATGGATGGGTCTGATTCCACCTTCATGAATGAGAATGTGCTTCTCAGTCTGAGCCAATCCAGTAGTGTGCCATCAAGCCAAGTGCATTTGGTTCATGAGCTGAAAAATTATCCAATCCAGACCCATTAAAGTAGTGATAAACAAATCCAGGACTTCTGAAGCTTTCTGATTATGGTATCAAAAATTCAAGATGAAATCCAAATAGCCCTGACAGCTGTGTTTCATCATGTAGAGATTACTGAGAATGAAACCACAATAAAGAAGGTAGAAGGGAAAAGACAAAGTTGTGTGTGTGTGTTGAGGGGGTGGGGAGTGTGTTGTATGCTTCAGATGCAGCAATTATTAAAATACCCTAGTTTTTACTCAGAAATTTAAATCATATGACTAACTAGAGCGTCTCTCTCCTTCTCCCTCAACCTTTATTTATATTTATTTTATTTTCTATGTAGTTATTTAAAACAGGATTTTTATCACTTTCAGTGAAGTATTCTAGCGAATACGGATTGATTCTGGTTTGTATCATTTGAAATATTAATTTGTTTCTTATTGAAGTCTAAGAAATATGCATTTTAGGAAGGACATTTTAACAAATATTATACTATTATGTCTACTTAAGAAATATTTTTATGCTGCATTATTTTACAGCACAGTAGATATTTTTCCCTATTTTACTATTCTTATTTTTTTCCAGGATATTTCTTATGTAATTTCTGTGGCACTTACATACTATTTATTTTCTTGTTTTCATATATTTCACATTCTCATTGTTTTAAGTATTACCATATTGTTTTCTTTCTTTTTTGTGTGTGTGACGGAATCTCACTCTGTTGCCCAGGCTGTAGAGCAGTGGCATGATCTTGGCTCACTGCAACCTCTGCCTCCCAGGTTCAAGCGATTCTCCTGCCTCAGCCTCCCAAGTAGCTGGGATTACAGGCATCTGCCACCAAGTCCAGCTAATTTTTGTATTTTTAGTAGAGATGGGGTTTCACCATGTTGGCCAGGCTGGTCTCAAACTCCTGACTGCAAGTGATCCGCCCACCTCGGCCTCCCAAAGTGCTGGGATTACAGGCGTGAGCCACCACACCCGGCCTTACCGTATTGTTTTCTTTTAGCAGGTTCTCATGCGTATCTCTTCTAGTCAATATGGTTTTCATATTATTAT
Source organism: Gorilla gorilla gorilla (assembly GCF_029281585.2). NCBI lineage: Eukaryota > Metazoa > Chordata > Mammalia > Primates > Hominidae > Gorilla > Gorilla gorilla. The sequence goes on from NC_073246.2 coordinate 22,085,278, forward strand.
TTCTGATTCTAAAGATAATCATAAATCTGATTTTTAATTTTAATCTTTTTATTTTATTTCATTTTATTTACTTCATTAAAAAAGCAAGCAATTACTTTCTAAAATTTTTTGATTTCTAAGAAATATGCTTTTTGTACATAAGCTTTCACGTATCTCCTCCTTTTATGCTGTGAAATATTTTTCCCCTATGTCAATCCTTAAACATATTTGAATCACATTTTTTTTACCTCAAGGTAAAATGCCTGTATTCCGAGAAATTTAGCTTCTCTCAAGTTGCCTTTAGGGTACTCCATTCAAATTTGGGTTGGTACTTGGTAAATGGGTACTTACCTGACAAGTCTATCATTCTACTTGTTTGTAATGAATAATTTTAATTAAAAATTCTTGTCACAAGCAAACTGCTTCCCTATTTCACACATGTCACTTCATATATACCTAAAATAGGAGAAGGAAACAATATCTATCTCCTGGTTTCTTGTAAGTGAATTGTAAATAAAATTAAATATAATTTAAGCCATTTTCTATTGCAAGTTAAACGTCTAGTTTATTTTCTTTCTCTACTTCCATTCCTAGAATATGGAAAATGATAAAAAGACACGTCTATATTATCTTTTACAAATATTTGTACCCATTTTAATATTGAAATAGTATAAATGAATCATAAAATTTTATGCATATCATTCAAATTACTATGCTTTAGAATGCTTTTGGTGATATGACACATTGCTTTCGGACTGATAATTTCTCTCAGAACAATTTATTTCCATTAGAGAATAAACTCCTTGCATGTATATATTACCATATAAATGGAATTCTTCATACCCTTTATTGAATAAGTCATCTTACTACTATATAATTTATATAGAAATGTGTCTTATGATATTGTTTTGAAGAGTTTGGTTTAATGTTTTACTATACATATATTTATATATTTCAGTTTCCTTACTTAGATCAAGTTCATGGGGGGTACAAAACAGTATCAATAATTTCCTTTACAAAAATGCTTTTCCAGATCAAAATATTTATAAATAACTTCTATAAGGTAGTTCATAATTCTTAGATAAATATGAATAATAAAAACTGTATGCAAATCCTTCAATTTTACTGTTCCATAAAATCACAATGGAAATAGATTTGATTAGTGAATTGGAAAAATGTTAACCAAGTACAAATGCTGGCCTTTCCTAACATATCTTCTTCCACATAGAAAGGATTTTATCAAAAACAGAGCAACATAGCACATCAAAATTAACGATTCAATAGTAAAATAATTTAACGGATTAAAATGCATAATGTACACGTTTTGATATTAAATTGGATACAAATGTAAATGATGTACAAGGTTTCATAGTTGATTTTCTTAGCAGTGCAATTATACATTTTGTAATATTTACCTTACACCTAAGCCTCTAGTTCACATTTTAAAATTATTGTATCGGTAATATTTTCACTCAGGGTCTACTATCAAAGAGAGAGCTAAAAAGAAATTTGATCTTTTTTCATAAAAAATGTAAATTGTGAATAAACTTTTAAATATAGTATAATAGGCTTAATGGTAGGCATATATAATATTAATTTCTGGGTAAAAAGGGAAACTTGAAAATATTTTATAAGCTAAGCACATAATTAGTAGTAATGTTTCTTTATCATGTAATTAATTGTGAGAGAAAAAAATAATTTCCAAATGATTTATATTCATTACAGCATTCCCTCCTTTCCATAGAAAATTGACTCTTGAACAACTTGGAGCTGAGGGGCACTGATTCCCCACACAGTCAAAAATCTGCATATAAGTTTTGACTCCAAAACTTAACTAGTAATAGCCTACTCTTGACTAGAAGCCTGACCAATAACGTTAAGTAGTCAACTAACACGTATTTGTTATGTTATACACTGCATTCTTAAAGTAAGCTGGAGAAAAGAAAGTGTTACTGAGGAAATCATAAGAAAGAGAGCATCTGTTTACTATTCATTAAATGATAGTGGATCGTCATAAAGATCTTCATCCTTGTCATCTTCACATTGAGTAGGCTGAAGAGGAGGAAAAAGAAGAGAGATTGGTCTTACTGTCTCGAGGGCGGCAGAGGTGGAAGAGAATTTCTGTATAACTGGACCCACACAGTTCAAACCTGTGTTTTGCAAGGGTCAACTGTATACTAAGAAAAGTTACTTTAAATATTTTGATGTGGTTTCAGGAGAGGAATTATGCTAATTTAAAGTGAAGATTTTAGTCTTGAAAATAGGAAATAATTCTTGGAAATAATTAAAATAATGCATAGGTAGAAAAATACTATATTCTTTTACTCGTTTATTTTGCAAGTGTTTTCAACATGCTCATTACATTCCTGCAAGGTCAGTGTGGCACTTTACATATAGTATCCCTTTAATATAATTTTTTCGGCTTGTATTAGGAAACCTGAGGGCAAGCATACTTTTATGTGAATAGAATTTTGAAGCAGTGAGGTGTTATAATTATCTTCAAATGTTTCATCTCTACTCTCTGCCAATTTACATAAAATGCTATTACTGGAATCACATTTTTAGTAGAGTTCTCCCAGTATTTTTATTCAAAATAGTATGGTCTTTTCAACATTTTGGAATACTTAGAAGAAAATATAAAAATTTAGCTTCCAATTGATTATTATCTTGGTGAATATTTCTGATATATTTGATACTGGTGATCACATTCTTTTTCCTTAATTCCATTCACTTCCATATCAACACACATTCTGGGTCTGCTCCTAACTGTCTGAATAAATCTTAAATGTAGATACAGCTTAGAATTTTAGCCTTGCTTTACCATTCTCTAAATTCATTCCTGGGACAGTATCATCCACTCTCACAGTTACATGACTTACATTGATAAGTTCAAATTTGAAATCTCTATCTCCATTCATATCCTTTTCCAGAATTTTGGATCCCTGAATCCAACTTCTCATTTGTCAACTTATATTTTCAACTGTGCAATTTGAGGTACAGGTATCTTCGAAGTTAACGTAGCCCAAATCAAAATCACATTCACCCAAGAACTAGTTTTGCTGCCCCTTCTGTATCTTAGTTATATCCATCATTCTTTTATTTTTCCAAATTGTAAACCTAAGAAGTATCCTTGGAGCACCACCCCCTTTTTTTTTTGAAACGGAGTCTTGCTCTGTCGCCCAGGCTGGAATGGAGTGGCATGATCTTGGCTCACTGCAACCTCCGCCTCCTGGGTTCAAGTGATTCTCCTGCCTCAGCCTCCCAAGTAGCTGGGATTACAGGTGCCTGCCACCACGCCTGGCTGATTTTTGTATTTTTAGTAGAGACGGATTTCACCGTGTTGGCCAGGCTGCTCTCGAACTCCTGACCTCAGGTGATCCACCCACCTCGGCCTCCCAAAGTGCTGGTATTACAGGCATGAGCCACCACACCCAGCCCCTTTCTTATTTTATACGTTAACTAATGCATCAAGTTTTTATTTTACTTCCAAGTAATTCTCACATCTGTCACATTCTCTCAAATTATACTCCTTTGGCCCCAGCTTAAACTCACATAACCTCAGACATAAAATATACTTATTGTCTCATAACCATTTTTTCAATATTTACATTTCAGCATTATTTTCCAGATCACAGCTAGGTTGACCTATGTGAAACACAAATTTGATAACATTTTTCCTCATTTGCCAAGTACTCTATAGCTCCAACTCTACTTTAGGATTAATCAGTGGCCTCTTAGCTTGAAAAAAAAAAAAAGGATCTTCATGACATTTCTGAGAATTGCTATTTTTGCCTTATTTTCTCTCTCTGAACACACTTTACACTCCAGCGACACTAATATGCATTATATTCTGAAAAAATAATGCAATGTCTTCTTTTAGCGACTTTACTAACATTGTTAATTCAGCTTGGAACAGCGTTTCTTCCAGTTCTTTGCGTAATTCCTAATTATCCATTTCCTCCCTTCTTTGTAAAACTGCAGTTCTGATAATGGCTAGGAAAACATGTCCTACAGTGCTAGGAAGGCCTATAATGATGCTTTGATTTCATCTGTGTCAAGGAGGTAAGGTTGCTAGATTTAGGGGAACAAAAAATAGGATTCTGAATTAAATTTGAAATTCAGACTAGCTATGGCTTTTAATATAAGTATGTCTCACATGATATTTTGGACATACTTATACTACAAATTTATTTGTTTTTTACATGAAATTCACTTTTAACTATGCATCCTTTATTTTATCTGGAAATCCTACAAGCATGACAAAAGGCATTGCAGAGGGTGGAGAAACCAACACAAACACGATAGGCAATAGGAGTTGAAAATCTGGCCCACTGTTAAGAAATTTGGTGAGAGAAAAAAATACCGAATGCTTTTTTTCCTGCTCTAATAAAAAAGTTCCAATTGTACAATCTTGGCAAAAGTTATGGTGCAAACCATTATTGCTATTGATTAGTGAACTTACATGCAAGCCAAAGACAAACATTGCAGTGATGTTTCAAATCAGCCTATTCCTTCTCTCCAGAATCCAAAGTTTATATACCAAGGCTTGAAAGGACAGGCATGCTAGCTCTGATTTCTAGCACATTCATGAATATTTCTGTTATTTAGCTAAAAATGAAAGTAGGAACTTAGGTTGCATCTAGTTATTGACTTTGTTTATTTATTACCATAATTTGCGGTAGATCATTCTGGGTGATGGCAGCAGCCCATCTGCTTGGACAATGTTTTCTTTCTTCCCCTTTTACAACTTTATTGAGGTATAATTGACATACGATAAAATGTACATATTTTAAGTAGTCTGACAAATCCTTATGCACATGGAAACATCACCATCACCACATCAAGATAATGAACACATCCATAATTTTGATATTCTTCCTCTAATTCCTTATACCCAGGCAACAACCGATTTGCTTTTTGTCGCTATGTTTTAAATATGTAGAATATATATTATTCTAAATATATTATATATATAGGACTAATAAGTATCTACTGTATAATGTTTTGTATTATGCAGTAGATACTCAGTGTCTTTCATTCAACAAAATTATTTTGAGATTTATCCATTTTATTGTTTGTATAAATAATTCATTTATTTTTATTGCTGGAAGGGTACATAATTATAAGTGGTGTGTGCTTCAATTTGTTTATCCACTCACATGTTGATGGACATTTGGATTGTTTACAGGTTTAAGATATTACAAATAAAGCTGATACAAACTTCATGTACAATCCTTATACATGTATGGACCTACGCTTTCGTTTCTCTTGGGAAAATACTTAATACTATAATGATTTAATTATACTATACATATGTGTTTGAGAAACTTTCAAATTGTTTTCTGAAAGGCTTGTAACATTTTCATTGCCACTAACATTGCATAAATATTCCAGTTACTCTACATTCTTTTCAATACTTGAAATTCTTAGTCTTTTTAATGTTAGACTTTCAAGTATGTGTGGTTTTACTTTGTATTTTCATAATGACAAATGATGACTATCTCTTTTCATGTACTTATTTATGATCTGCAAATCTTTGGTGAAGGGTTGTTTAAATCTGTTGCACAATTTTTAGTGATTTGATTCTTATTATTGAATTTGTTAAACTCTTTACGGATTGTGGATATGTTTTTCTTCAGAGATGTGCTTTTACAATATTTTCTACCAATTTATAGTTTGTTTTTAATTCTCTTGACAGTGTTTTGCAAAAAGCAGACTATCTTAATTTGGGGTGACATTCTTATTTTCTTCAGTGGAAACTCCTAATTAAATATTAAATTAAATAACATATAAACTTTTTGACCTGACACTATTGCTTTATTTTAAAAGGTAATGTAGAGCTACACAGCTATTTTGGAAACACCAATATATGTATTTAAAATCACTGAGGTTTCACAGGTTGAAATATACACAAATATAGAAATTAGGCACAGGACTATCAGATGTCAGAATTATTATACAAATAATATGCTGCAGTACTCATGCTTCTATCTTTAACCCAAATGGCTAATATTTCTCTCTAAATTATTAGTACTTATTCACATATCCAACCAGTAACAGTGGAGAGGGGCAGGCCCCCAACAAAGAGACAGAAAACAATTTGATTATACTTTATCTATTGAAAGCCAGGTCTAAAAGTTTGTGGATAAAGGGGTTGACAGCCACTTCCTTCATCAATCAGGTAAGTCACCCCTTCTTCCATTTTCAGTAGTTGTGATGGTTAATACTGAGTGTCAACTTGATTGGATCAAAGGTGCAAAGTATTGATCCTGGGTGTGTCTGTGAGGGTGTTGCCAAAGGAGATTAACGTTTGAGTTAGTGGGCTGGGGAAAGCAGATTCATCCTTAATCTGGTGGACAGAACCTAATCAGCTGCCAGCGAATATAAAGCAGGCAGGAAAACATGAAAAGGCGAGTCTAGCCCAGCCTCCCAGCCTGCATCTTTCTCCCGTGCTGGAAACTTCCTGAATTGAACACTGGACTCCAAGTTCTTCAGTTTTGAGACTCAGACTGGCTCTCCTTTCTCCTCAAGCTTGCAGACAGCCTATTGCAGGATCTTGTGATCATGTAAGTTAATAATTAATTACCATATATAATATATATAATATTTTATATATATAAATTTTATATGTATAAATTTTTATATAATATATAAATATATATATTATATGCTGCAGTACTAATAGGATATATATCCTATTAGTTCTGTTCCTCTAGGGAACCTAGACTAATACAGATTTTGGTACCAGGAGTGGTTCTAGAGGAACAGAATATTAAGGATGGAGTTCTTTCATTGGTTTTGGGGTGTCTGGAGTTTGCTGCTTAATATGATTAGACTCAAAATGCTAAGGACTCTACGTCTAATAGTATGAAGAACACTGATAGTCCTTGGTGTGAATTGTTTAGAGAGGTATGCAAAATAAATGCATTTGACACTCCTGATTAACTGCTTATGAGAGGCAAGGAGTTTAGTGACTCTCTACACAATAATTTTGACCATGTATGGAAAAACAAGGAACATAATGAAGCTGGTTGGTTACTCCTAAGTTCAGGAGACAAAGTGATGAAAGAAAATGATCAACTCAGGGATTCTGTCTCCGGGCTTCAGAAGCAGATACTGAGCCTCAAATCTCCTAAGATTGCCCTGAGTGAGTCTTATCTTCTGTAGAGAAATAGCTGAAATTGTGGAAAAAGAGACACAAGCTCTTACCACGCGAGTGGCTGACCTGCAACAAAAGGTGCACACACAGCCTCGCCAAGTGTCTACTGTTAAAGTGAGGACATTGATTGAAAAAGAACGGGACCCTGCAACTTGGAATGGGAACACGTGGGAGGACCCTGATGAAACTAGGGACACTGAGTTTGTAAACTCTGATGAACCTTTTTTGCCAGAAGGAACAGCTTCCCCATCCCCAGTAGTGGCAACATCCCCTCCCCAACCCATGGTACCATCACCCTTTCCACCTTTGTCTGAGGAGGTAAACCCTACACTGCCTGAGGCAACAGTGATGGGCTTTCCTGAGGCAGTTGCCAGGCAAAATAACGTTGATTCTCCTCAGGAGTCAGCCCCAATGCCCCTGTTTGCTTCTAGACCTATAACTAGACTAAAGTCCCTATGGGCCCCTAGAGGTGAGGTTGAGAGTGTGACCCACGGGAGGTGTGGTACACTCAAGAAGAACTGTTTGTGTTCTCTAATTTATATAAACAGAAATCTGAAGAACAGGCATGGGAACAGATATTAGGAGTATGGGATAATGGTGTAACAAACATAGAGTTGAATCAGACTGAATTTATTGATTTGGGCCCACCAAGTAGGGACTCTGCATTTAATGTTGCAGCTCGGGGAATTAAAAAGGGTTCTAATAGTTTGCTTGCTTGTTTAGCCAAAATATGTATTAAAAGGGCCCACTGTGAGCAAGCTGGAAATGCCTGATCTCCCTTGGTTTAATGTAGAGGAAGGGAATCCAAAGGCTTAGGGAGATTGGCATGGTAGAGTGGATTAGTCACTTTAGACCTACACATCCCAGCTGGGAGGGTCCAGGAGACATACCCTTGACCAATGCCTTGCAAAATAGATTTATGGGGGCAGCACCTGCATCTTTGAAGAGCCCTGTAATTGCTTTTCTCTGTATGTCAGATCTAACAGTAGGAACCATAGTCACTCAACTACAAAATTTAAATACAATGGGAATAATTGGATCCCGAGGTGGCAGGGACCAAGTGGAGCCACTCAACCGTCAAAGGCAAGGTGGGTGTAGCTACGTAATGGACAGCAGAGGCAAAGCAGCAATCAGAATAGTCTCACTCATGTAGAGCTCTGGCATTGGCTAATTAATCACAGTGTTCCTTGCAATGAAATTGGCAGGAAGCCTACTGCATCGCTACTTAATTCATACAAGCAGAAAACTTCTAGGTCGAATCGAGAAAAGGCTAATTTGAATGATAAAAACAGAGAATCATGGCCCCTCAATCAATTTCCAGATTTGAGCCACCCCCACCCCCAACCCTTGAATGTAGGGGAGGCTGGGTCCCCTCGAGGAAGGACTTTACTACATTACTGATAATTTTTATCAGGGAATCTTTCTCTCATCCTTCCCCAAGGAGACTTTTGGGCTTTTACCAGGGTAACTGTGCACTGGAGAAAGGGAAATGATCAGACATTTCCAGGACTATTGGACACTGGCTGTAAGCTGACATTGATTCCAAGGGATCCAAAACATCACTGTGGCCCTCCAACTAAACTAGGAGCTTATGGAGGTCAAGTAATTAATGGAGTTTTAGCTCAGGGCCAACTTACAGTGGGTCCAGTGGGTCCCCAGACTCATCCTGTGGTCATTTCCCCAGTGCTAGAATGCATAATTGGCATAGACATACTTAGCAGCTGGCAGGGCCCCCACATTGGCTCCTTGACTGATAGGGTGAGGGCTATTATGGTGGGAAAAACCAAATGGAAGCCATTAGATCTGCTTCTACCTAGAAAAATAGAAAATCAAAAACAATATTGTATCCCTGGAGGTGAAAAATACTTTTCCCGCCCGAATGTTGCCTTTTCCAAAACCACCCTGGCCTGCCCGCCACCCACATCCTGTACCCATAAAAGCTCAAGGCCCACCAGCAGAGTGGCAGAACAGCAGAGAAAGAGTGAAGAGAAGAAGCAGCTGGGTGTTGGAGAGAAGCAGCTTGACTTCAGAGGAATGGCTTGATGGCGGGACTCCGGAAAAGAGTTTGGTGGTCCCCAGTGAGAGCCACTTCCTGCTGACAGCCACTTCTGCTGTTCAATGAAATCCTCATTCACCACCATGCAATTTGTTCACGTGACCTGATTCTTCCTGGACACCGGAAAAGAACTACTCCTGCCGGGGCTCAGAAGCACTTGTCTTGGCCGCTGCACCCACTCACCTGACTGTTCACACTGGAATGAGGGGTTGAGACCGGCAGGCTGAGTAAATGAGCCAACCCCATTACAAGTCTCATGAAGGGGTCAAGGGAATGATCCCATTTCAATATCACTGGCAGATACCAAATTGCAAGTTGTTGGAGATTGTACAAACTAACATAGTATTTTGTATGTAGAAGGAAATTTGCATTTTTTTTTGAAATTTATGATAGAAATCTAGGTGAATTGCATTAATAGCCAATGAAATTCATGGTGACCATTAGAGATATGCTTGAGCTTAGGAAAGCAGATAATTTTCAAGTTAGGTGTACCTTCCCTACTGTAAGGCCCTTGGATGGGGCTGAAAAATAAGGTACTTAAAATTGTTTTCCTGTTCCTGTGGTCCTTCAAATTGGAAGTTGAAATCTTCCCAATTTCTGAGTCTGGGAATGAGACGACATATGTCTTTGAGGGGGAAAAAAAAAGGACCCATTAATATTTGGGTACTTTTTCAGCTATAGCCCAAAATAATTGAATATTACATATTTGGAGTGAACAGTTTTGGCTTCAAAAACCAAAAACTATTAAAATCTAGTATATGAGAAAAGTTTTGTTTTTTTGTTTTTTACTTTTTGCTGTCAGATGCTAAATCAAACTTGTTATCTAGAAGAGAGGGAAAAATCTAGAATAGCAACAATATGTTCAAATGGAAAAAAAAAAAAAAAAAAAAAACAAAAAACTCTACCGAAATTTAGCAGGCAGAAAATAGAAGCAAGAATGGAGGAATCAGATAGATACAGCCACACTGCTCCTAAAGGAGAAAATCTGATCAAGAAATTTATCTCCTTGGGCTTGTATTTTTCAAAAGGAGAAATTTCATGGGTCTGATATTCATGAATACACTCATTACTGTTACTTACGTTTGTTGAAGAAAGATTCACATTTTAATAAGGTAATCAAAAAAGTAAACGTAAGCTATGTACCAAATGCATTATATACCTTAACTTCCTTTAAGAAAGTCATAAGGTTGATCTGATTAATCTATATATTTAAGATAGATAAAATGAGGTACAAAGAAATTAAATAGACTGTCTAATGTAAAATTAATAAGCAAAAGCAATGAGATTCTAATTCATTCATCAACAACACAAGAGCCTGAGTACTTATCCACAATGCTTATTATTGACTTTCATCATTATCATTATCAATCATCATCAGCTGTATTTACTGTCTTTACTCCTTACACAGTTTTATTTCATCCTCGTGTTTATAAAGAGGAGAAGATGCATGGAATAGCCCGTTCGCTCTCCCTATGCTGACAGTATGCTTTCAACACTCCTTAGGCTTGAATGTTTGCCACAGACAATTAAGCAGGTGATAGATGAACTCTTGGCTTTCCTGGGATGTAAAATAAACTGTACTGAGTCTGAAAATATCAACATACAATATGAATGATGCGTCCTTGCAGGCTAGTTTGCATTTCTATCAGCCTCAAATTGGTTCTTATTGTTGAGCCATAAACATGTCACAATATTGTTTAACTGTCAACAAAGTGTATTTTCTTGCTAACTGAGCTAAATGTAAATATTCAATATTATTGCCCAATTATATTTTGTTCATGACATTGTAAAATCTAACAATATATTTTTGTAATAAAAATTATATTTGCAAAGGCATGGTGAATTTATATATATATGTGTGTGTGTGTGTCTATACACATATATATATATGTATATAAACGTTTTAATATATGTCAACATAATCTAAATCATATTCCTAGCACTATTTGGTGCTTACTCAGTATTTGTTGACTGAATTCATACATATTCCATGCATGCCTTCATTTTAAGTCTAACTTTATTTTTTAACAATACTGACCTCTTTACTTAATGGAAAAAAAGAACTCTCAAAATAAGTTGCATGCAAAGAATAAAGATATACATATTTATCTTGGAAAATGCAGCACGAGGCTAACAGAGCACAGAGAGAAGTAAGACATATCTTAATTTATTCTGCTCCTAATTTTCTGTACTTTTTTCTATTTCAAATGAAAAAAAAACAAACAGAGATCTTGACAAAAGTATGAAATGTTCATGGAAAAGAAACACACAAATTTTCAAGTTACTCCAGTAAAACATGGGAATGGATGAAATGTTAGGTGGGCATTAGCTATAATAGACATGTTTTGTTTCTAGAAGCAAAACAAAACAATTGAGTAACGGATACATATGTGTCTCATTATTTTTGGTACATTTATGTATTTTCAGATATATTTTCATTTTAAAATAAAACATTAGAAAATAAAAATTTATGATGTGTGAGAAAAATACTGGTATATTTATATAATGTATTTAAATCTAAAGCCAGACAAATGTATTATATAGGTAATTTTCAAATGAGCAGTAAAAATAATTCTTTAAAAAAAAGATTATTTCTTTAGAAGTCTGGTACTAAAAATTCAGTAGGGCTCTTTGAATCCTTATATGAGCATTGTCAGCATTTGCATAAAATCATGTCAAAGTATTTGAAAAAATGTCATCAGGATATGAATATGTATACCAGAAAATAAAAAAGTTCAAATGAGACATGACTTTTGAAATGAAAAATATAATAAATTATTTAATCAACCTACTCAGGGTAACAGGATGATCACTGAAGAAAAATTTACCTGTGAGAAAGCCACAATCAGTGATTATAAGAAGAGATGAAGAATCATATACTTAGAGTTCATGACATTAAAATTTCTATGAGGTATACCATGTCGCATTACCTAAGTTTAAAATGTCCATATGTCTGTACCATTCACAAAGAATCTTTGTATGTGCTGAACCTGTCTGCTGACTGGGACACTATGTCAGTGATACCAGGTTTACCCAGAGACGAGAGGTGTTAATAGTATAAACTCAGAAATGAAGAATATAAAGTCAGTCAGAGGGAAAATATGGGGAAGTTGCTACATAAAGCAGGAACAGGAAATGCAAAGGGCTTAAGAGAGATGAATCACTTTTACACAAAACAGCAAGGAAGCTGTTGCACTTCAATCATAATAAACAGTGGAGAGGGGAAGAGAAGTATAAGAGATGGCTGAGTTAGCAAGGGCCCAAATTATGTCAGCCATGATATTTAGTCGTATAGGTATTTTTAAATTTGGAATGGAGAGGCTATTCAAAGGTTTTAAGCCAAAGAAGTGACATAATCTGAAGCATATTTTCAAAGTTTATTTTAGCTGCTAAAGTGAAAAAATGGAGACCAACAGAAAACTATAGCAAGTAGACCAGATGAAAATGATGGTGTCTTGGAACAGGATTGAGTGAACAAGGATGAAAAAAAAAAGCAAACAGATTGAAGATATATTTAGGAGCTACAATATGAGAAAAGCAGTCGTGTCCTTGATGGGTATGGTAAGAAACTCTCTTTATTTATCAGTCATGCAGGTTTTTTTAAATAAAACACTTAACCATTTGTTTATTCATTCATTCATTTTACATGTATTAATCACTCACCAGGTGTTGGACACCTTTCTACATCAGTAGTAAAACAGACAAAGATCCCTCTGTCATTCTAGCACGAAGAGATGAGTAGCAAACACAAAAGCTAGGTAACATATTTACTAAGTAAATTACACAGTATGGTAGAGAGTAATAAATAGGGTAAAAACTAGGTGAGGGACATGGTGAGCATAAAATAGGCAAGCCAAAGAATGAAAGAGAATTATCAGAGTGGGCTTTATTGTGCAGATGACATTTGAGAAGAGGATTAGATGAGGTGAAGAAGTTAGCTACATACGTATCAGAGGGAAACTCAAATTAGGCAGAAGTGCTAGGAAGGACAAAGGCCCTAAACTGACAAAGGACTAGAATTTTAACAACAATCAATCCAAGCAGAGAGTCAGTGTGCCGGAAGCAGAGGAAATGTGGAGGAAAATAATAGAATTTGAGGTCAGAGTGCACAGAGAGAGGGGATTATATCTTGCAGGTCACTTTAGGCCATTGGAAATACTGGGAGAAGTGGAAGCCATTATAAGATTTTGAGTAGATAGTGAAATTATCAAACATTTCAAAGAATGCCTCTGGCTGCTGTGTCAAGATTAGATTCTAGTAAGGCAGTGAGAAACCAAAAACCTGACCCAGAGAGGATTTAAATAATCAAGGAGAGAAGGGTTGGTGGTTTCCTCTAAGGTAGTAACTGTGGATATGATAATAAGTAATCAGATTAAGAATGTATTTTCAAGAGAGGAGAGTATTTCCTGTTGGATTGGATGAGAGTAAGAAAGAAAGTAGTATTAAGAGGGTACTATTTATTATTTGTTTATTTTGGCTGCCCTTATTTTAAATGAGAAAGTTCTGGAGGGATTGAGGGTTTCTTTTAGGAATAATAAAATTAAAATGGTTCAACTTTAAATACGCTAAATATCTGAATGGAGAGGTCAGTAAGTACTTTATACAAATTTGCAGTTTAGAAAGGTTTGAATGGAAGATATAATTGATGGGGTCATTGGCATACAGCTAAGAATGAAAGCTGTAAGACTTGAGAAAACTAAGAAAGTGTGTAGACAGTGCCCATATGTGATTCTTGATTATGAATTTAAAGTGAGACCACTTAACATAGAGAATAGATGGAAAGTTGGATTTGGATCGGGCTGTGATAAAATATGAGCAAAGGAGAGCATAGCAAAGTGCAGGCAGAGGACACATTTCTAGCTGTGCTCCGTGTACTTTCACCATTTCTTTTTTTCTCTTTTTTCTTTTTTTTTTCTTTTTTTGCTTAGCAGTACCATGTTGCCCAAAGCCAACTTTATCCGTCTCACCTAAATTAATTTCTGGAAAAAGCTTGACACTCAGGTGTGGATTTTCTGATTTTCAGTTTTGAGGGGATTTTCTTTTGTCTAATTTTATTTCTAATACAGTACACTAATAGGAAGGTAAAGTGAAATTAAAAAGTAGTTTTATCTCTTCTCTTTTAGGTAACTACATCTCCTGGCAAAGCTAGGAAAAGAGCAAAAATAAATAAAAGCGTAGCTCTCATCAATAAAAAAAAGCTACATTATTTTCTTCAATGCCTGAGAAAAAGATTTTCTAGTATTTCATAACATAAATAAGAATAGAAGAAAAGCTATTAACGTTCTTTTAGTTGTCTCTCTGTGTGTGTACGGTGTGTCTATTTATTTTTGTACTGAGAAATAAAAATAAAATCCAAAGCAACCTCCACTGAATGAATGGACCTCCTCTAAGTCAAGAAGACCTCAGAGAAACCTAAAGGAAAAAAAAAAAAAATGAGTTCCTGGCCATGATGAGTAGGAAATTTCAGACAGGCATGTGTGTACCTCCCCTTTGTGAATATTCAGAGCCCTTTCTATAAACTGTTGAGTATGTATATGTAGCCAACCCATTTGGTATATCTTCCTGTCTCATGCTTCCCACCCTTGAATCACTTTATTTTCCTGCCTGCAGGATGTGATGCTCCCCTTTAGAAATAAAACTCTCCTTTTCAAATGGATGAACCTCATGATTCTTCACTTGGCAGTACTAAAGCAAACTACCCTTTTAAAGATATTTATTTTAGAAGCATTTTTTAAAAATACAAATAATGCCACTAAAAATAACCTCAGTTGTGTGTGTGTGTGTATGTGTGTGTTTGTTTGTTTGTTTGTTTTGAGATCTGAAGCCTATATTTGAACAATCTTACTCTATGGTATTTTTAGGATAGTAGCATTTTATCCAGAAGATGTTACTAGAAGTATTTTGTTAGCAAATTTCTGTTAATTTTTTTTTTGTTTTTCAGCCTGTAAAATAACAATCTTGTGGTTCATTTCACATATTAATCTTAGAAGATCTTAAATATAAATGAAATGTGGACACTAGAATTTAAAAAATGTAAATAAATACTACTATTCATTACACACAGAAACGTCTGACATTAACATGTGATGCCATCATAGAAAATCATGACGACTCCAGTATTTCCTGATCCAGGTCTGAAAACAGAGTTTGTCCCACTAGCACTATTATGCCACTGTTTTTACATTTTGCCAGGCCTTATCATACTCATTCTAGAATGCCTGAGCAGCAAATTTCCTAAATTCACTCTGGTATGGGCAATGTTTCTTTTTTGAATATGTTGAGTAAATAGAAAAAAAACTGAAATCCTGTAGAACTGTGCTCCCCAGACTTTTTGGCACCAGAGACTGGTTTCATGGAAGACAATTTTGCCATGGACAGGAGTTAGGTGGGGCATGGTTTTGGGATGAAACTGTTCCACCTCAGATCATCAGGCATTAGTTAGATTCCCATAAGGCATGCCCAACCTAGATCCCTCCCATGTGCAGTTCACAATACAGTTCACACTCCAGTGAGAATCTAATGCTGCTGTTGATCTGACATATACATAGTGTATGGTGTGTGTGTGTGTGTGTGTGTGTGTGTGTATATATATGGTATGCATGTGTGTGTATATATATATATATATATGCCACATTTCTTTACAAATGTATACCATATTCAATGGTATGTTTATACATATATATACACACACACTATATATATATATACACACACATACATAGATATATACACATATATATATATAGATATATGCCACATTTTCTTTATCCACTCATTGGTTGATGGACATTTAGGCTGGCTTCATATTTTTGCAGTTGCAAATTGTGCTGCTCTAAACATGCATGTGCAAGTGTTTTTCATATAATGACTTCTTTTCCTCTGAGTAGATATCAAGTAATGGGATTGCTGGATCAAATGGTACTTCTACTTTCCATTCTTTAAGGAATCTCCATACTGCTATCCCTAGTGGCTGTAGTAGTTTACATTCCTACTAGCAGTGTAAAAATGATCCCTTTTTGCCACATCCACTCCAACTTCTATTTTTATTTTTTATTTTTTAATTATGGCCACTCTTGCAGGGGTAAGGTAGTATTGCATTGTGGTTTTGATTTGCATTTTCCTGATAATTAGTGGTGTTGAGCATTTTTTCATATGTTTGTTGGCCATTTATATATCTTCTTTTGAAAACTGTCTATTCATGTCCTCTGCCCACTTATTGATGGGATTATTATTTTTTCTTGCTGATTTGTTTGACTTCATTTAGATTCTGGATATTAGTCCTTTGTTGGATGCATAGTTTGCAAATATTTTCTCCCATTCTGAGGGTTGTCTGTGTACTCTGCTGATTATTTATTTTGCTGTGTAGAAGATTTTTAGTTTAGTTAATTTCCCATTTATTTATCTCTGTTTTTGTTGCATTTGTTTGTGGGTTCTTGGTCATGAACTCTTTCCCTAAGCCAATGTCTAGAAGAGTTTTTCCAATGTTATCTTCTAGAATTTTTATGGTTTCCGGTCTTAGATTTAAGTCTTTGATCCATCTTGAGTTGATTCTTGTATAATGTTCCATTCTTCTACAGGTGGCTTGCCAATTATCCCAGCACCGTTTGTTGAACAGGGTTGCCTTTCCCCACTTGAAGTTTTTCGTTTGCTTTGCTGAAGATCAATTGGCTCTAAGTATTTGGCTTTATTTGAAGGTTCTTTATTCTGTTCCATTGGTCTACATGTCTGTTTTTATAACAGTACCATGCCACTTGGTAACTGCAGCCTTGTAGTATAGTTTGAAATCGGGTAATGTGATGCCTCCAGATTTGTTCTTTTTGCTTAGTCTTGCTTTGGCTATGCAGGCTCTTTTTTTTTTTTTTTTTTTTGTTTCATATGAATCTTAGGATTGTTTTTGCTAGTTCCCTGAAGAGTGATGATGGCATTTTGATGGGAATTGCATTGAATGTGTAGATTGCTTTTGGCAGTATCGTCATTTTCACAGTATTGATTCCACTCGTCTATGAGCATGAGATATGTTTCCCTTTGTTTGTGTCATCTATAATTTCTTTCAGCTGTGTTTTATAGGTTTCCTTGTAGAGAGCTTTCACTTCTTTGGTTGTATACATTCATAAGTAGTTCTCTTTTTTCCAAAAATACTTAAAATCCCTTTTGTAAAAGGGATTGAGTTCTTGATTTGATTCATGGATTTGTCCCTGTTGGTGTATAGCAGTGCTACTGATTTGTGTATATTGATGTTGTATCCTGAAACTTCACCAAGTTCATTTATCAGATCGAGGGGCTTTCTGGATGAGTCTTCAGGGTTTTCCAGGTATATGATCGTATCATGAGTGAATAGCAACAGTTTGACTTCCACTTTACTGATTTGGATGCCCTTCATTTCTTTCTCTTGTCTGATTGCACTGGCTAGGACTTTTAGTACTACATTGGATAGAAGTGGTGAAAGTGGGCATCCTTGTCTTTCTTGTTCCAGTTCTCATGGGGGAAGGCTTTCAACTTTTTCCCATTCAGTATAATGTTGTAATAGATGGCTTTTATTACCTTAAGGTATGTCCCTTCTATGACAGTTTTACTGAGGTTTTTAATCATAAAGTGAGGCTGGATTTTGTCAAATGCTTTTTCTGCCTTTGAGATAATAATGTGATTTTTGTTTTTAATTCTGTGTATGTGGTGCATCACATTTATTGACTTGTGTATGTGAAACCAACCCTGCATCCCTAGTATAAAACCCACCTGATCATGGTGTTGGATTCAGTTAGCTAGTATTTGGTTGATGATTTTTGCATCTATGTTCATCAGGGATATTGGCTATAGTTTTCTTTTTTTTGTTATGTCCTTTCCTGGTTTTGGTATTAGGTTAATACTGGATTCATAAAATGGTTTAAGGAGAATTCCATATTTTTCTGTCTTTTGGAGTAATTTCAGTAGGATTGTTACCAATTCTTCTTTGAATATTTGATGGAATTTAGTTGTGAATCCATCTGGTCCTGGACTATTTTTTTGTGGGCAATTTATTTATTACTATTTCAATCTCACTACTTGTTATTTGTCTGTTCAGAGTTTCTATTTCTTCCTGGTTTAATCTAAGAAGATTGTGTATTTCCAGGAGTTTATTCATCTCCTCTTGGTTTTCTAGTTTGTGTGCATGAAGGTGTTCACAGGAGCTTTGAATAATCATTTGTATTTCTGTGGTGTCAGTTGTAATATTTCTCATTTCATTTTCATTTAGCTTATTTGGATCTTCTCTCCTCTTATCTTGGTTAATCTCGCTAATGGTCTCTGGATTGTGTTTATCTTTTCAAAGAACCAACTTTTTGTTTCAATTATCTTTTTTGTTGTTGTTGTTTCAGTTTCATTTAGCTCTGCTCTGCTCTTCATTATTTATTTTGTTCTGCTGGGTTTGGATTGTTCTTGTTTCTTCAGTTCCACAAGTTATGACCTTAGATTGTCTATTTGTGCTCTTTCAGACCTTTTGATATAGGCATTTAATGCTATGGACTTTCCTCTTAGCACCACTTTTGCTGTATCCCAGAGGTTTCGATAGTTTGTATCACTATTCTCATTTAGTTCAAAGAATTTTTTTATTTCCTTCTTGATTTCATTGTTGACCCAACCATCATTCAGGAGTAGATTATTTAATTTCCATGTATTTGCATGGTTTTGAGGGTTCCTTTTGGAGTGGATTTCCAATTTTGTTTCACTGTGCTTTGAGAGAGTACTTGATATAATTTCAATTTTCTTAAATTTATTGAGACTTGTTTTGTGGCCTGTTAAGCAGTCTATCTTGGAAAATGTTCCATATGCTGATGAAAAGAATGTATACTCTGCAGTTGTTGGGTAGAATGTTCTGTAAACATCCGTTAAGTCCATTTGTTCTAGGGTATAGTTTAAGTCTATTGTTTCTTTGTTAACTTTCTGTCTTGATGACCTGTCTATTGTTGTCAGTGGGGTACTGACATCACTGCAACTATTATTGTGTTGCCATCTATCTCATTCCTTATGTTCAGAATAATTGCTTTATAAATTTGGGAGCCCTGGTATTTGGTGCATATATATTTATGATTGTGATATTTTTCTGTTGGAATAATCCTTTTATCATTATGTAATGCCCCTCTTTGTTTTTTACTGTTGTTGCTTTAAAGTCTATGTTGTCTGATGTAAGAGTAGCTATTCCTGCTTGTTTTTGGTATCCATTTGCATCGAATATCTTTTTCCACCTGTGTATCTTAAGTTTATGTGACTCCATATGTGTTAGGTGAGTCTCTTGAAGACAGCAGATAGTTGGTTGGTGGATTTTTTTTTTTATCCATTCTGCCATTATGTATATTTTAAGTGGATCATTTAGGCCATTACATTCAATGTTAATATTGAGATTTGAAGTACTCTTCTATTCATCATGCTAGTTGTTGCTGCTTGAATACTTTTTTCATTGCATTATTGTTTTATAGGCCCTGTGAGATTTATGTTTTAAGGTGGTCCTATTGTCATGTATTTTGAGGTTTTATTTCAAGACATAGAACTCTTTTTATCATTTCTTGCAGTGCTGGCTTTGCAGTGGTAAATTGTCTCAACATTTGTTTGTTTGAAAAAGATTTTATCTCTCCTTCATTTATAAGGCTTTGTTTCACTAAATACAAAGTTCTTGGCTGATAGTTATTTTGTTTAAGGAGGCTAAAAATAAGACCCCAATCTTTTTTGGCTTGTAGGGCATCTTTTGAAAAATCTGCTGTTAACCTGATAGGTTTTCCTTTATAGACTACCTGATACTTTTGTCTCATAGCTCTTAAGATTCTTTCCTTCATCTTCACTTTAGATAACCTGATAACTATGTGCATAGGTGATGATCTTTTTGTGATTAATTTCCTAGGTGTTCTTTGAGCCTCTTTTACTTGGATGTCTGGATCTCTAGTGAGGCCAGGAAAGTTTTCCTTAATTATTTCCTCAAATAAATTTTCCATACATTTAGATTTCTCTTCTTCCTCAGGACATCAGTTATTCTTACGTTTGGTCATTTAATATAATCCCAATTTTCTTGGAGTCTTTATTTATTAAAATTTTTTTTTTGTCTTTGTCAGATTGGGTTAATTTGAAAGTCCTTGTCTTTGAGCTCTGAAGTTCTTTCTTCTGCTTTCCCAATTCTATTGTTGAACCTTTCCAGTGTATTTTGCATTTCTCTAAGTGCGTCTCCCATTTACATAAGTTGTAACTTTTTATGATATCTATTTCTCTGCAGCCTTTTTCATCCATATTCTTTTTATTTTTTTTAATTCTTTAAGTTGGTTTTCTCCTTTCTCTGGTACCTCTTGGAGTAGCTTAATAATCAAGCTTCTGAATTGCTTATCTGGCAATTCAGAGATTTCTTGTTTGTTTGGACCCATTGCTGGAGAGCTAGTGTGATCTTCTGGGGTTGTTATAGACCCTTGTTTTGTCATATTACAAGAATTGTTTTTCTGGTTCCTTCTCATTTAGGTAGAGTCTTTCGGTGGAAAGATCTGAAATTCAAGGGCTGCTGTTCAGATTTTTTTTGTCCCACTGGTGATCCCTTGATGTGGTACTCTCCCCTTTCCTCTAGTGATGGGGCTTCCTGACAGCTGGACTGCAGTGATTGTTATTGCCCCTTTGGGTCTAGCCACCCAGTTGGGTTATCAGGCTCTGGGCTAGTGCTGAGTAAGGGCTGCAAAGAATCCTGTGATGTAATCCGTCTTCAGGTCTTCCAGCCATGGATATTAGCAACTGCTCCAGTGAAGGTGGGAGGGAAGTGAAGTGGATTCTGTGGGAGTCCTTGGTTGTTGTTTTGTTTAGTGTGGAGTTTTACTTGAATTCTGGTTATTTTAGCAGTGAGGTTGTCATGTGGACAGACTTAGGATCTCTGGTTAGTCAAGGTGTTGCAGGTGGTAGAATTAACTGTTGTTTTCTCCTTCTTTGGAGCAGGGTTGTTCCATTTTGAGTTGTCATAATGGCTTGAGTTGGTAGGCCTGCAACCAGGAGGTAGCACTTTCAAGAGAGCACCAGCTGTAGTAGTCGAAGGGGAATATAAACTTGTCCTAAGTTGGCTAGAATCAGTATTCGGGTTTTTCAGGCGATGGGCAGGGCCATAGAGCTCCCAAGAGTTTATGTCTTTTGTCATCAGCTACCAGGTCAGGTAGAGAAAAACCATCAGGTGCAGGCCATTAGGTCGTTCTGAGCTCAGACTCTCCTTGGGCCAGGATTGCTATAGCCATTCTGGGTGTGGAGAGTGGTACTCAGATCAATGGAGTTACGTTCCCAGGGGGATTATGGCTGCTTCTGCTGCATCATACAAGTCACCAGGGAAGTGGGGGGAAACTGGCAGTGACAGGCCTCACCCAGCATCCATGCAACCAAGAAGGCCAGTCTTACTTTCCCCATGCCCCATCAATAGCATCGAGTTTATATTCAGGCAGCCAGTGAGCAGGGCTGAGATTTTGCCCAAGGCTGCAAGACTCCCTGATGAGAAAGCAAGCTGGGCTTTCAGGCCTCATCCCTCCCCACTTCCGGCATCACTGGCTGTGGCATCTAAACTTGTATGTGCACTTCCCATTTGCACCCCCTTGATTCTGCTCAGGAAAATTCATGCTCAGTCCAAATTATTATGAAATTCAGCTAAAAACTTCCATCATCTGGTGGTACCTCCCCAATTCTGATGGCTGCCTTCCCCAAGGACCCCTATGAGTTAAAGCTTCCCTGGGCTAGAGCTGGGGACCAGGAGTGCCTACAGAGTTCATCCCGCTGCTTCTACTTTTATATTTCACTTGGCTCCCTAAGTCTGTTTCAGCTGTAGGTAAGGTTCAATCCTTCTCCCATGATCTGAGCTGTCTCGTGGAGTTTGCAGTAGCAAACTGCTTTTTTTAGAGGGTTCGTGAATTCTTTCAGTTTTCACGGTACTTCATGTGGTGGTTCTTGAAGCAAAAGTTCACAATGTGAATCTCCACACGCTGTTCTGTACGTCCAAGGGTGAGCTGCACGTTTGTCCTGTCTCCTATCCATCATTCAATTTTTTCCAAAACCAGAAAACACCATCAACTTGATGTGTGTGACATATGTGAAAATAAGTCATGTGATATTGGCTGATTGGGAATGGGTCCGATAGACTTTATAGATTGATGGAAATATTCTACATCTTTATAGGAGTGGTTATTACACTTACTTAAGTAAATATATTTATAAAATCTATCAAGTTAAGTAAGATTTGTGCATTTTATTGATTTTTATATCTCATTAAAAATAAAATGACATGAAAGCATAAACTCAACAACAAAATCTTTATCTGGTTACCTTCGTACAGTGTTTTTATCAGTAAACAGAGGTAGAATAAAAATTTACAATAGCACAACTGTTTTCAGCAGACCTGTGTTTGAGACCTAGTTTTGCCACATGCTCCCGATATGGCTTTGAGAAAAGTAATTAACTTCTCCAATTAGTTACTCTTAGCTTTGCCATCTATACGGTAAGAATAATGAAAGTTCCTATCTCACAGAGTTGTAATACTTAAATAAAGGGCAAAGAACATTTACCTGTGCATGGCATATAAAAAGAGTACAATAAAAGTCCCAACACTATCTTTGCTTCCAAATTTAAGACAAGAATATTAGATTTAGCTGAAAACTGTCATATCTTTAAATGTTTAAATAGTTATTAGTTAAAATTAATTGAGATATTCTGAGTACTACAGCAAAATTTTATTTAAAAAATTCAACAAAGTAGAATAGAATCATAATCACAAATATAATTGAAATAACGTAGTACCTACAAGCATTAATCTTTTTGAAGTCTATTTCATAATAATGAAAAGCTGCCAAGACCCATATTTTATTTCACCCTTATCAAATTCTCAATATTTTCAGTGTTTTTCACGTCGCTCAAAATGATGGAGTTTGAGTTCTATTTTGTTAAGGCAGAGCACAGGACATAGTCTCTATCACCAAGGGAATCTAATAGTAAAAAGAATCCATGTATCCTCAACACTTTATTATTTCCCATAAAACATTGCATTTCTCAGAGAGTTTATCCAAATATGAAAAATTACTACGTAATAAAATTTAAAGAATTATTTTAAAAATAAATGCATTAAATTCTTTCACTTTTTTTTTTTTTTTTTTTTGAGACAGAGTCTCACTCTGTCACCCAGGCCGGAGTCCAGTGGTGCGATCTCGGCTAACTGCAACCTCTGCCTCCGGGGTTCAAGCAATTCTCTGCCTCAGCCTCCTGAGTAGCTGGGATTATAGGTGCCTGCCACCACGCCTGACTAATTTTTGTATTTTTAGTAGAGACGGGATTTCACCATGTTGGCCAGGCTGGTCTTGAACTCCTGACCTCATGATCCACCTGCCTCAGCCTCCCAAAGTGCTGGGATTACAGGCGTGAACCACCGTGCACCGCTTAGTTTATCTCACTACCTGGGTGATGTGATCATTCATACACCAAACCTCAGTGACCTACAATTTCCCCATGTAACAAATCTGTATATGTATCCCATGAGCCTAAAATCGAGTTAGAAAAGAGAAATAAAATCTAATAAAAATCATTTTAAAAGTATACTTTACAAGCTACAAAAGTATCTTCATATTTGTTTTATGATTTCCAGGGGAAGAAAGTTAGATAATGAAGAATGAAATAATTTGAAAAAGGTTTTGGTAAATGTTAAAAAAATAATAATTACATTTCACAGTTTCAGTATATGGAAAAATTTATTTTGACTCCATAGCATTTTCATTTAAATACTTTGAAAAACAAACTCAAAATATGTTTTAAATTGTTGATGATTTCAAATATTACAGGAATAGAAACTTTAACTTAACACAGAATGATTATCTGGCTTCCTTCTGTAAAATATCTTAAAGGTTAATGTGGATTTGAATTACACAATATTCCAAATGCTTCTCCCCTTTTAAAAAGAATAGTCTTATCTTTTAAAAAGAATACTCTTATCTTTTATTTTTCTTATGCAAGAGCAAAAATAAGGAAAAAATATATTATTCAGGAGAATCATGGCAACAATTTAAGGAAGACAAAACCAGTCTTTAGCAACCAGTATACATATATATCATCTTTTTTTCTGCTTTCGGGTAGGTTGCTTCTATCACCAACCTGTTCCAAATCCTCCTCTTACATGCACCATTAAAACATACTCTTTCAAAAACGAGGTAATAAAATCACAAATATCAATCTATCTATTGTTTAGAAGAAGGTACCTTTATTTTCCCTTAAAGGAATTTGATATATAATAGAGAAAAGAAAATTACTTTCTAATTTCCAAGACTCAAAAAGTGTCTCGGGGAATATCTCTGTCCTTGTTTGTTTATTTTAAGGCGGATGGCCTTTTCAGAATTCCCAAAATCATAATAAGTAAAAGTATCTACTATTATGACTACATTTAGATTACATGTCAATACACAATGAATCATTGTCACATTTACGGATAAGTTATAGGTCCAGTTCTGTGGTCGTATTAAAGAGAATAAAGTTAAATTAAGTAAATTTGAAAGTTTGTTAATCTTTTATCATGGTGATAAATGTCTTACTTAGTCCATTTGGACTGCTATAATAAAATAGCATAAACTGTGTGGCTTATGAACAACAATTTATTTTCTCACAGTTCTGGGAGCTGGAAAGTCTAAGATCAAGGTGCTTACAGATTCAGCATCCGGTGAAAGCTAATTCCTCATAAATGGAATTTTTTTGCTTCATCCTCACATGATGAAAGGGGCAAACAAGCTCTGTTGGGCCTCTTTTCTAGGGGCACTAATTCCATTCATCAGGGCTCCACCCTTGTGATCTAGTCATTTCCCAAAGTTCCCACCAATTAATACTATCATATAAGATTAGATTTCAACCTAGGAATTTTGGGTGACACAAACATTTAAAAATGTAGCAATCAGTATGTTTAAGTAAGTTGTTCTAACGATTTCTCTCTTATACAAACTTCATATCTGAAGATACATACTTTGAATAGTAGTCCTTATTATACAGATTAACTAATGGTCACTGTGTCAGTTAAAACATAAGTAGTGCTGTAATAAAAAAAGTATTTAAAATCCTTGGTTACAGAAATAAATTTATTTCTTGCTCATGTTCAGGTTAATTATAGATTGGCTGTAGGCCTTCTCTATGTCATCTGCACTCCAGAACGCAGATTGACCAGGCAGCCTCTCTCTGAATATCTTTGAAATGGGAAAAGAAAAATGGAGCATCACACATGGCTATCAAAGTTGATGCACATAACATGGAAATCCTGAGTTCAACATAGATTTAAGGATTTAAAGAGTCAAGGATTTCAGTAATCCTTCTACAGTCGGTCATGAAACAAAGAAAATCACAATATTTGGAAACAAAATTACATCCACTACAGTACTTTAGCAATCATGTTGTTTTATTTCACTTTGTTTATAAATGAGGAAATTAGTCTTAAAAAACAAAAGCAACTTGTCCACATAACAGTTATGTAATCATAGTGTCTGTCCCAACATGAAAATAAAATCATAGTTTTCTTTCTCTCAAGATTAGTAAACATAAACAGAAATGTTATTAGAAATTCTCCACCGTGTTTTTGCAACAGAAGGAAGAAGGGAAAGCTAGACAAAGCAGATGGCTAAACATGTGTCTTATGGTCTCATCTATTATTAAATAAATTATTGATAGCAATATATTCACCATGAATTTATTTATATATTGAATGGATAGCCTCTACTTCTTTCCATGACTAAAATAATTATTTTCGTAGAAGAATAGATTCTAAGAAGAAAGAAGTAATATTTTGGGGGAAACCCTATGTTTGTATTCAAGGTGAATTTATAAATACTTTCTGAAAATCTTTCAACCTTTTAATCTATCTAAGCTCTATAACTGATCCAAGCGCAGATATATCTTTTGAGTTTCTCCATTTTTCCAACTTATAATGAATTAAAATAGTGATTCATACTGTTACTTAACTCTTTAATGTGTCACTGTCATGCATTCATAGGGAAGTAGATTTCATTACCTATAAATAAAGGACCATGATTCCATTCAGCCATGAACATCAAATAGGGAAGCAACAGATATTCCATAAATGTCTAACGATAGACTGTGCATTAGAAAAAAAATCATTTTATACTATGAATAGCTGAAAATACTGGTTAGCCCTGTAGAGGGAATAATAAAATTTATTACTCTCAAAACTGCTCAATATTTATGACCTTTCATATGAAGCATTTGTTTAAAATTTTTAGAAAAATTGAATGAAAAAATAAAAAGATGAGGTTTTTTTCCTTTTGTATGGAGGTTAATGAGTTAGTGGAAGCTCATTACAATAGGCTTGTAACATGAATTTGAACTCAATGCTGCAAAAATTAATAGTATAAACCTGGTGAAGTCTTTAATTCTCTTGTTTTAGGTTCCTCATTGATATAATAAAGGAACTAAACTAAATTGCAATTGACTTTTTCTTTCCATATTTCAAAAGTATAGAGTAAGAATACTAGCATGTTTTACTGTTGCTATGCAAGCAATACCACCATAGTTGGGTTTTGCAATGAAAAGTTAATGTAAAATAAGAAATAATATACCATTATCCAATATAATGATGAGCAGTGTTTTTATGAGTGCTTATCTTAATTTTATTCTATTTTATAATGTAATATTATGAGCAGCCTATATAAACACATAGTGAAACATCCAATGATAAGGCATAGTCTCTATATTTTTGGCAAATATATATTTAAGTCAAAAAGCATTTACAGGCAAGAAATATGAAATCCATTAAAATCCATTTGATAGGAATTTTATTGTGTACATGTCACACAATAAGCACTTTCTTCCATACCACCTTATTTACCCAGACCTGTTATTCAGCATACTATAGCACCACAAACAAACCTGCTGGGCTCTCTCTCCTATGTTTTGAGAAAAATATTTTAAATTTTGGCAACCTCAGCTATTCCTGTCAATGTCAATCTAATAACATGCTTGTGAGCAAGTTAATACTCCAGTATTAACAACCCAGTTTGCACATTCACTTGATACCTCATTAGCAGATTTCGTTTTCTGCCAGAACCCAGTATCATGCTAAGAGATGTTTCTCCAAAGAATATTTATCTATAAAAAAAGAACATGATTTACTTCCATACCTGGGGAGTAAACTCCCTGTACTGTGATTTACTGATGGGGCTCCCTAGAGCTCATTAGAGCCATCTTTTTGATACAAATCTTTTGAATGTTGTTTGTTCACCTCTTTTTTAAAGTACAAAGGGCAAAACATCTGCCTCCATCTTCTAGATATACTTCAGAGCTTCATTTGCTCTAGGCTGTACTCAAACCTGGCAGCCTTCCTGACTACCCAGTAAATGTGCCAGAGTAGCTTACTCAAACATGGAATGTGGCCTCCAGAATCCAAAGAGGCCAGTCAAGTGCTTCCATATTAATGACACACAATGCAAAGTGCAGTAATTTTCCTTTACAGAGGAAATATCCTAACAAGCTCTTGCTCACAGGATGACTGGAAACGTTCCAAGAGAGAAGATCCCTGAATGTCTTTTGTGTTTCTCTCTCAACCTCTATCTTATATATATGTTAGCAAAGCATCTAGTTTTTTATTTCTTTCTCTCTCCAGGCTCAGTGTCAACCAACTAGTGAAACAGTGTGATAATGGGCAGGATTTTAGGAAGGTTGGGTTTTTTCACAGACTAGCCTATGGCAGACTACAGAATTGACATAGAACTGCAGTACAAAATTGAAGCTACACTGCTGTTACCAGGTAAAAGTGAACTGCGGCCGGGCACGGTGGCTCACGCCTGTAATCCCAGCACTTTGGGACGCTGAGGCCGGCGGATCAGGAGGTCAGGAGATCGAGACCATCCTGGCTAACATGGTGAAACACCGTCTGTACTAAAAATACAAAAAATTAGCCAGGCATGGTGGCGGGCGGCTGTCCCAGCTTTTCGGGAGGCTGAGGCAGTAGAATGGCGTGAACCCGGGAGGCAGAGCTTGCAGTGAGCCGAGATCGCACCACTGCACTCCAGCCTGGGCGACAGAGCGAGACTCCGTCTCAAAAAAAAAACAAAAAAACAAAAAACAAAAAAAGTGAACTACTTATGATGGTTCTTCCAAATCACTATAGACATTACTAGTATTTCCTAGATCAATAACCACATGTCTGGTCATGGGGTATTCTTGACTAGCTTCTATGGTTAATCTGCTTCCAAGGTTAATCTGCTTTCTTTTTAAGTGATTTAGTTTGAGATAGGATAGAAATCATCAAACTTTGACAACAGTTTAAAATTCCTGGCACATATCTCTTGAAAATAAATATCATATTATTTTCCATTCATTTTAAGTGCTTGTTTAACAGAGACATATGATAAACTCAAAAGAGGGTTTTGGTGGGCATGTTATGTTATCACTATCCAAATTTAAGGAGAATCTTCAACAATAAATTATTCACAACTGAGGCATATAAAAAGAAACACGCTATTATTGTGCCAACGTGCATAAATATATATTAAATTTGTAAACCTAATTATATTTGGATTTTTAACCCCTAGTGCTAAAAATCAGTTACCATTTGAATCTTAATCTGTCCTTTTATTTCCTTTTGAAAGCCTTAAATAGTACTGAATTCCATTTCCTATTTAGTAAAGACATGCATTCTATTGTTGTAATGTTTGTTTTGTTTGTTGCTTTTCCTTATAGTAATGACATGCCAGCCTCCATGTAACTTCTTGAATTCTTAAGTTGGAAACACTTGTATTTGAAATAAAATTCTTAGGTGTATAACCAAATTCCTGATATTTAAAGGATGTGCAGGCTTAGATAAGGTATTTACTATTTTTAAAACCCTCTGCATTAGTAAAAGGGTAGTAGTAATAAGAAAAAAGTAGAGTTACTAACAAAGGAGTTATTCAGATTGACAATATAACACATAAAGTCCATAGGTTATGTGTCGTTAATACCAGATATGGATTCTGGTTTTCCTAATCATTTTCTATAGAAGCATTTATAGTCACAAAGATGGGACTCTGGGAATGAGCCAATTCAGGTCAAAAGGGTATTCGAATACATCTATAACCATTGATAATTTTTTATAACATGTATTTCTTAGGTATTTTTTGTAACTATAATTGCAACTATATATAATATTATTTTATGCACAATAATGTAGACATAACAGGATTTTGGGTTGTTTCCCCAAACTTACTAGCAAAATTACCATTTTCCTACAAGTCATATGTCTTTCATTAGTGGGTAGGTCACTAGAGGCCAATGAAGAAAAAACACAGGACTCTATCTATAAAGAGACTTAACCATATCTAGCAACCTAATAACAAACTTTATTAATGCAAGCTTCCTAGTGTCATGTTGGATCACAGCCCATTTCTCTCCTGTGAACGTAGCACAATGGTGACTCCCAATTTATCTCATGCTAATTTAACTACGTGACATACCTGTTTATTTTAATTTGTGGCCCTTTAACTGGGAGTCAGTTACTGTAAGATCAAGTTTGTCATAGTTTAGAATGGCTGTAATGATTTCATAAATATTGTACTCCAGCACACCTAGCCACTGACCTTTTAAGTATATCAGATCCCCCTGCAATCAATATGCCAATGAGTTCTTTCTAACTGAATGGCTATGATCTCCTTGAGAGTTGTTGGCAAGCAGAATGCCCTGTAGCCCTGTTTAGTAATATACATACACCACTTACATATTGCTTCATAATCTTTTCAGCTGACTCCTGAGTGTTGTCAGTATTCTAGTGGAACACCCCTATGAGTGTCCCAAACTAGGTTAAAAAGTTCTTCTCATTATCAGGGGTAAGAGTTCAGAAAAACCAAGTCATAAGACCCAAAATGCCTTTTGCACACTGAAGCCATCAAATTGGAATCTGTGCAGCTTATACCATCACAAATGCTGCTGCCACTGAGTACTTGAAGTATGCATACAATTCAAGAATACTGTAAGTGTCCAAAAGAGTGTGCCTTCTGGATATTTTAGATTCAGCATATTCAACTCCTATGGTAGTTCACTCTGAATATGACAAAGGCGTCTCATAATCATTCTAAGTATGAATCATTAATTATATTAACTGATTATATCATACTAATTATCACCACGTTGGACATTATTCTGCTTACAAAAAGTTATGATTACATATTATTCTACCCACTTTCAGGTTTGGTGCTTGACTGCTTTGAGTAACAGCAGAGTAGCCTCTGAAATACAAATGTGTCTACTTTTATCCCAACAGGCTATCTTCATACACAGTATCAGAGTAATTCAGCTACTCATTGTCAACTGACTGCCACATACATGGTCTGATGCAAAGATAGAATTTATTTCAAGGTTAAAAAAGAATAAATAGCACTTTGGGAGGCCGAGGCAGGTAGATCACGAGGTCAGGAGATCAAGACCATCCTGTCTAACACGGTGAACCTCCGTCTGTACTAAAAAAATTAGCCAGGCATGGTGGCGGGCGCCTGTAGTCCCAGCTACGGGGGAGGCTGAGGCAGGAGAATGGCGTGAACTTGGGAGGCGGAGCTTGCAGTAAGCTGAGATCGCTCCACTGCACTCCAGCCTGGGAGACAGAGTGAGACTCTGTCTCAAAAAAAAAAAAAAAAAAAAAAAAATAGAATAAATATTACAAATGTAACACACAAAATATGACCCAAATTGTAATTCCAATCTGCTATTTTCTAAGTAGATTGCTAGGAAACAATAATTGATATATTCTCTTGAAATTACTTAAATAGAGTCACGTGTAAATCTTACAGTTTGGTTCTTTCAACACGAACCATGACTCTGAATCACAATAATGAGAAACAGACAGGGGTTTACTTTTCCTACACTGGAAACTTTCTTGGGAAATGAGTGAGATTGCATTCTTTTTTATCATCTTTACTCATTTGATTTGCTCATTATTTTTACACTCGACATTAACGATGAAGAGACATTTATGCACATTGAAAAGTGTTTGTTGCACTAATGAACAACTTGAATATTGAATGATGTAGAAAATTTAATTTCCAATTTTATGGTTAATCAAGAACATTTTTGCTGTAAATTCTACATAAATTTGGAGGTATATGTCTGTACATCCATATACTCAAAATATAATTTTAAGTAGATAATTATTGTTTCTTGAATTTGAATATGTTTTATCTTACAAACTATATTAGATCTAAATTATTGTGTCAAAGTCCCAAAGACATACTTTTTGATTAAGCATGTTATTTAGTTCTAAAGTCATATGTGTGTGTGTGCGTGTGTGTGTGTGTGTGTTCTCAGTAGAAATAAGCAGAGAAACCCTTTTTGTTAGCTCAACAAAAGACCATTACCTATTGCTCCTGTAAATGGCAAACACAAAATCCTCATAAATGAATTCTATTACTATTTCAAAATATAGTTTTCAGGACAACTGATTCAGTTAGGGAGGATTCTCTCTTTTTCTATTGATTAGAATAGTTTCAGAAGGAATGGTACCAGCTCCTCTTTGTACCTCTGGTAGAATTCAGCTGTGAATCCGTCTGGTGCTGGACTTTTTTTTGGTTGGTAGGCTGTTAATTATTGCCTCAATTTCAGAACCTGTTATTGGTCTATTCAGAGATTCAGTTTCTTCCTGGTTTAGTCTTGGGAGGGTGTATGTGTCCAGGAATTTATCAATTTCTTCTAGATTTTCTACTTTATTTGCGTAGAGGTGTTTATAGTACTCTCTGATGGTAGTTTGTATTTCTGCTCTGATCTTAGTTATTCTTGCCTTCTACTAGCTTTTGAATTTGTTTGCTGTGGCTTCTGTAGTTCTTTTAATTGTGATATTAGGGTGTCGGTTTTAGATCTTTCCTGCTTTCTCTTGCGGGCATTTAGTGCTATAAATTTCCCTCTACACACTGCTTTAAATGTGTCCCAGAGATCCTGGTACGTTGTGTCTTTGTTCTCATCGGTTTCAAAGAACATCTTTATTTCTGCCTTCATTTCGTTATTTACCCAGTAGTCATTCAGGAGCAGGTTGTTCAGTTTCCTTGTAGTTGTGTGGCTTTGAGTGAGTTTCTTAATCCTGAGTTCTAATTTGATTGCACTGTGGTCTGAGAGATAGTTTGTTGTGATTTCTGTTCTTTTACATTTGCTGAGGAGTGTTTTACTACCAATTATGTGGTCAATTTTAGAGTAAGTGTGATGTGGTGCTGAGAAGAATGTATATTCTGTTGATTTGGGGTGGAGAGTTCTATAAATGTCTATTAGGTCCTCTTGGTCCAGAACTGAGTTCAAGTCCTGGATATCCTTGTTAACCTTGTGTCTCATTGATCTGTCTAATATTGACAGTGGGGTCTAGAAATGCCATTTGACCCAGTGATCCCATCACTGGGTATATTCAAAAGATTATAAATCATGCTACTGTAAAGACACATGCACACGTATGTTTATTGTGGCACTGTTCACAATAGCAAAGACTTGGAACCAACCCAAATGTCCATCAATGATAGACTGGATTAAGAAAATGTGGCACATATATACCATGGAATATTATACAGCCATAAGAAAGGATGAGTTCATGTTCTTTGCAGGGACATGGATGAAGCTGGAAACCATCATTCTAAGCAAACTATCACAAGGACAGAAAAACAAACACTGCACGTTATCACTCATAGGTAGGAGCTGAACAACGAGAACACATGGACACAGGGTGGGGAACATCACACACCGGGGCCTGTTGGGGGCTAGGGGGCTGGAGGAGGGGTAGCATTAGGAGAAACACCTCATGTAAATGACGAGTTGATGGGTGCAGCAAACCAACATGGCACATGTATACCTATGTAACAAACCTGCACGTTGTGCACATGCACCCTAGAACTTAAAGTATAATAATAATAATAATAAAAACAGCTAATTCAGATTTCATCCTTTAGCTATCTTCTCCTAATTAAATAGTAGTTCTTTTTAAATTTTATTGTTTTAATTCTATTTTTCTCTGGTCCTTTTAAAAGTAAAATAATATCATCAATTTATAGTATATTTCAGAATAGCTAGAAGGGAAGATTTGGAGTGTTCCCAACACAAAGAAATAGCAAATGTCTGAGGAAGATTTTAATTACAGTGATTTGATTATGACATTTTGTATGCATGTATCAGAAACACACATGTACCCCATAAGTATGTAGAACTATTAAGTATCAATAAAAATAATACGTCTCATAAATGTTCTAAAATGAAAATTTTAACATCTATTTTAAAAATATACTATAAAGCAAGTGTGTCCAACCTGTGGCCAGGATATCTTTGAATGCAGCCCAACACAAATCTGTAAATTTTTAAAAAACAATATGATTTTTTTTGCAATTTTGTTTTAGGCCATCAGCTATCATTATTATTAGGATGTTTTATGTGTGGCCCAAGGCAATTCTTCTTCTTCCAATGTGGTGCAGGAAACCCAAAAGATGGGACACCCCTGCTATAAATACTAGATTGTATTTATATGTCTTAGGAGGAGTTAATATAAAATATGATTTATTATAAATGGTAATTATATTAACATTATGAACTTTTTTGAAAATTTGTTTAGCTGCTAAAAATTTAAACAATACCTTGAAAATCAATGACAAACAGAAAATTGATCCAACATTTAGAAGCACAAGAGTGCAAATCACTTCTAATTATACTAGTTTGGTGTCCCATTGAATACTCATTTTCTCTTTATTTAGTCCAGATTTGACATATTCATGATATAAAAATAAGATCCAGATAAATCATTATTCTGATTTTTATCCACCAATGAGAGGAAAGGTTAGTATTTATTTTATTCATAAATAACTCATGTTAACATTCATTAGGCACGCTTGCATTTTTTTCACATTTTTTGCTTTGTTTTGTTTTGTTTTTTGGAGACTGAGTCTTGCTCTGTCGCCCAGGCTGAAGTGCAATGGCGCGATCTCAGCTCACTGCAATCTCCATCCCAGGGTTGAAGCAATTCTCCTATCTTAGCCTCCCAAGTAGCTGGGATTACAGGCGCACACCACCATGCCTGGCTAATTGTTTTTATTATTATTATTTTTTTTGAGACAGAGTCTCACTCTGTTTCCCAGCCTGGAGTGCAGTGGCGTGATCTCGGCTCACCGCAAGCTCTGCCTCCCGGGTTCACGCCATTCTCCTGCCTCAGCCTCCCGAGTAGCTGGGACTACAGGCGCCTGCCACCATGCCCGGCTAATTTTTTGTATTTTTTTTTAGTAGAGATGGGGTTTCACCGTGTTAGCCAGGATGGTCTCGATCTCCTGACCTTGTAATCTGTCCACCTCGGCCTCCCAAAGTGCTGGGATTACAGGTTTGAGCCACCACGCCCAGCCATGTTTTTCTTTAATCATATTGGTAAGTAAGCACAGTAATAAAGAGAATGAATTTAAATATTAATTAGGGGAAATGGATATCTTAGAGAAAAAATTATGTGGCCTGAAGACATGTTAATGCTACTTACCATTTTATAGTTAATGCTACATAATATTAGGGACAATTTTTCCCTAACGTTAGGGATAGTTTGAAAGATTTGAAGAGTTATGAATAAATTGCCTAAAACAGGATTTAAGTGTTAATAGGTCTAAGTCAATTGAAGTTAAAAAAAAAAATCAGTAACAACTAAATTTAAGGTAAATATATAGGATATTGTACCACGGCCAATATCCATGGTCACTTAGTCACTTAGAATATACTTTAAAAGGACATATTATTTAATATAAAATGCCAAGTTAAAGTGAAAAACAAAGTACCCTACACCTACACAGAATAAAAGATAAACACTTATTTGATTGTATAAATTAAAATTGATTCTGATTTCCAGTTAACCCACAACTTGATGAATTCACAGCCTGAGGAAATATCCAGCATATTAATTTGTTCTCATTTCCTTTTATTAATGAAACAGTGTTCATCTATAACACGAATCTCTGGAACTGATTAAAGTATTGATTAACTGAAGACATGATATGGGTTTTTTGTTGGTTTCAGATGGAGAACAATGAACAAAATGATGGAGTTGAACAATCTCCTTTTTTTTTAATATTTAACTGGAACAAAATAAAACATTATCTACTTAGGTCATTATATTGACTTGACCAAGTTTAATTAATTTAACTTATGAGGACCATAATCATATGTATCATTAGAAAATATTAAAATACCATGTAAGTATGAGGAGATATTTAAAAAGCTATTCTTAAAAAGATATCAGTAACTAATCAAATAAATATTATAGTATATTATTGATGTATTAAAAATTAACTCTCGAAATTTAAGTCAAATGTACATTAGAGGTCTGAACCCATGAATTACTCTCAGAAAACATGATAATAATCATATATATGTCATATTAGAAACACTTAGAGAAAGAAAATTCTATTCGAATTGAAGTCATCTAAGCCTCTTCATTTTAATGTTTTAAATTTCTTGAAACAAAGTAGAAAATTTAAGAAAACACACATAAAGGATAAATAAAAGCCTATCAATTCATGCATATGTTTTGCATTCAAAAGACAGAATTTAGATACTAATTAACATAAAAATATTGGTTTCTAAAACCTGATTTATGACTTTTTCTAAAATATTTTTTCTTTGATATTTCCAAGTATTATTATTGTTATAACACATATTATTATTATAACCAAGTATTATTGGTTTTTTTATATTTACAATAAATGAATGGAAATTTGTCTCCATTTAACTCCATAAGAGATGTAGTTTCTAAGAAGTAATGATAAGTATATGATTTATTTAAATCACCATTAAGGAAATTTCATAAAATTTTTGGGAAATATTTCACTTTTGTTTGTATTTTGGAACAGATTTATAGTAAGAGAGAGAATAGATATCTATACTGGGACCATAATAAGCTGAACTAATAGTGTAAATTTTTTACTGTAACTTTCATCCCAACTTTCTTTTATATTCTTCTTTCTCTTAGCCTTGTGAACCCCGAATATCTGAGACAGGTCTCAGTTAATTTAGAAAGTTTATCTTGCCAAGGTTGAGGGCACGCACAGGTGACACAGCCTGAGAAGGTCCTGATGACATGTAGCCAAGGTGGTCAGATCATAGTTTGGTGTTATACATTTTAGGGAGACATGAGACATCAATCAACACATGTAAGATGAACATTAGTTGTGCCTGGAAAGGCAAGACAACTCAAAACAAAGGCACGAAGACTTGAGGTGGGGAGTGGGCTTCCAGGTAATGGGTAGGTAAGAGACAAATGATTGCATCTTTTGAGTTTCTGATTAGCCCCTCCAAAAGATACCATCACATATGCGTTTATCTCAGTAGTCAGAAGGGTGACTTTGAATAGAATGGGAGGCAGGTTGACCCTAAACAGTTCCCAGCTTGACTTTTCCACTTTAGCTTAGTGATTTTTAGGGCCCCAAGATTTATTTTCCTTTCACAGTGTGTTTTCCTTCTTGTTGACTTACCATGTTTTCTTTTATATTATGCTATGGAGTTGGAATTTTCTTGTATTTTGGAGTCTACAAAGCTGTTGTTTTCTAAGTAAACTCTTTAATACATCATGTTCAGAAATGTGCTTCTTCAGTGAATCACAAAGTTCTTGACAATATTTTCATATTTTGCAGATTTTTGATAGGTACTCTGCTGTTTGTCTGCTTTCTCGGTTATTCTTTTATGAATGGATGACATCTCTCCATAGCTGGTCTTTACACAGAGACTTAATGGCCCCAGAATCATCACAAAGTAGTTGAATTTTAGCTGAGGTGTCCAGTGAGTTCTGTTTCCTAAAATATTTACTTGGAGTAATACCACTTTCTTTTATTTTCACTGACTAGGACTCTTATTATTCTCAAGAATGAGATTTATCATATTGAGGCAGGAAAATAGAATCTGGAGGCAGGGAGCATAAGGCCAATTCACACTTCAGCTCTGACAGGAAATATCCTCTCTATAGGGCGTAGGCCCAGTAAATGACTTTGTAACTTTACTTCATCCTCTCCATTTACATAGGGCATACCCGAAATAACTAATGGAATCCTTTAGAGGGTACTTAAACTCCCTCTAGAGTTTAAAGTTCTGTAACAGTGCCCTTGAGCCCTTTGCTTGGGCCCGCTCCCACACTGTGGAGTGTATGCTTTCATTTTCAATAAATCCCTTCATTCCTTCCTTGTTTTGTTTGTGTGTTTTGTCCAATACTTTGTTCAAGATGCCAAGAACCTGGACACCCTCCACCAGTGATAATATGATTCTTCTTTCACAAAATATTACTTACACAATGTTGGAGCTTGCTTTAGCATTATGAGTGCAATGACTGATCCAGTGCTTTTGGATCAGTCATTTCCCAAGTGTTATTATGCAAAAAACTACAAACAGAATCCGCTAACATTAAAAGGATTCTTAAAACTTTCTTCACAATACATTGTATCTCAAAGTTTAAGCCACTGTTCCTCAGTACAATGAACCCCGAAACTTTGTGTAATGTATCTTTCTTGCTTTAGTATTTTTTTCTTTCAACATCCCTAGTTACAGTCATTTTTGAAATTACCACTCTATATCCAACAAAATGCCCCATTCTCAATATCTCTGAATGCTCTCTCCTCTTACATATTTTTTTTTTAATACAGAGTCTCACTCTGTCACCCAGGCTGGAGTGCAATGGCATGATCTCGGCTCACTGCAACCTCTGCCTCCCGGGTTAAAGTGATTCTCCTGCCTCAGCCTCCCAAGTAGTGGGGACTACAGGTGCATGCCACCATGCCCAGCTAATTTTTTTTTTTTTTTGTATTTTTGTAGAGATGGCATTGCACCGTATTAGCCAGGATAGTCTTGATCTCCTGACCTCATTATCCACCTGCCTCAGCCTCCCAAAGTGCTGGGATTACAGGTGTGAGCCACCACACCCAGCCTCCCTTACATGTTCTAACTGAACCTGCCCTTACCACAAAGGCACCATTGTAAGTAGAGACTGGTTTATTTATCACAATCTCCAGGAAATTAAAAAAAATTACCTCTAGATATAGATTGATATATAGATAAATAAAGAAATGTAGGTCTAGATATTTATGTATGTATATATTCTGTTCTCTTCTACCATTTTATTACTGATTATTTTATCACAGTCCCCAGGAATTAAAAAAATTTATATAATGGAGAGTAATATAAATATAGTTATATAGATATATAGATATAGATAGGTATGCATATATTCTAGTGTCTTATACCATTTTATCACTGAAAAATATGAAAAACTACATCTTGATTATCTTCCTTCCTTAAAGACAAAAACTGCTCTTCTTGCTGGCTAATGCCTGTTTCTGGACACCATTCGTACCTCACAAGTATGTTCAACCTGTCTTGAAACGATATCTTCCCACTTATTTTTAAAGACACAAAAATCTCAATTCAAATTACGTGGGCCTCTCCAGATATATCTACTTCTTCTTCTTAACACTACATTTATCAAAAATTTTATTTAACTATTATCTTTGTTCCTCACTCCGCACTAACTCCTGTATCGTTCCACCAAAACTACTCTAATTTTGTCTTCACATAGGTCATTTTACAGAGATTTTCAGCTCCCATATTACTTGACTTCTCAGCAGATTTTGTCCTAGTGAAATCCTCTGTTCTTTTGGTAACATTCTATTCCTTTGTTGTGACCCAGTTTTCTCTTTGTTTTCCTATTATGACCCTTGCTGGCTGATGCTATACTATCTGGATAAGAAAAGTTGAAAATCCTCAATATTTATTACAAGCTATCTGCTTTGCTAAAATTATATCCTTTCCCTGGACAATCATACATGACACACACACACACACACACACACACACAGAGAACTATTTTTTTTCAATTCTGCAAGTAGCTTATAAATGTATTTCTTAATCACCTTTCTGTTCACAAGAGTCTCATATCCAACCTCATACGTTTGGTATTTTTCTTGAATGTCTTAGAGTTGTCTCAAGCAAACCCAACATGCTTACTATACTCTGCATGTTTGTCCCCTCCAAACCTCATGTTGAATTTTGATTTGCAGTGTTGGAGGTGGGGCCTAATGGGTGGTGTTCCATCACAATTCTCCATAAATTAACAGGTTCCTCAAACTGGAAGCCAGTCTTCTGGAAATGGCTGGACAACTAGAGATGAAATAATGTCCAATTCCTTGATTTACCATATTGGAGTACAAGTAAATTCCTATTTTGAAGCAGTTTCTCCATGATGATACTGCTTGCCATTTCAGCACATGCATTTCTACTATTTTCTCAATAGCAACTATCCTAAACTTCTGTGGGTTTTTCTAATACACTCACAGAATGTAGAATTTCTGGATTGTGGTAGCATGTGCTAAAAGTTAAGTATAATTCTAGTTCTGATTCAGAATATATCATGTAGTAAACTTATGAGAAAATATGAAAAACTTGAACCAAAACACATTAAACATGGTCATGAAAAGACATAGTCAATTATGGTTTTGCAAAAGCCCTTGTAAAGCTGAAAAGATTGTTGGTATAAAAAGCTAATCTGTTTCTATTACTGACTAAGGTGTATGATAATTATATTTATGTTATCAAGGGTGAGCAGGCAATGGATATAAAAGAGATAAGAACAGATGAACCAATCTCAGTGTTATCTAATATATATCTGCCTTCTACAGAAATGCATTAAGGGAAAGAGCAATGTTGTTATTCTACTGTGAAAAGGAAATTATGAAATTTTAAATTTGTGCCAATAGAAGCAAAGAGAAGTGGAAAGATGGGTGAAATTGATCACTCTAAGCATCTGGTTTCAGTAATTCAGTCTGCTCAAAATAAATGTTTATGATAGGAAGTCAGCAGCACTTGTAAGTTGCTAATTTATAAATGTGAAAACTAACTCCCCTCCAAAATACTTGATCACAACGTATTTTTTCAAACTAGTATGCTGTGGAAGAAATGCCTTTAGCTTCTAGATGAATGTTTACTAAAAACAGGCCCCATGTCGTTAATTCTATTTTTATAATGTTGATATTCACATCAGGCTTAACTAGGCATAAAATAAAAAGAAAATAAGGCACTATAATTTTTTATTCAATTTAAGAATAATAAGTAATTTTATTTACACATGAGAAATGCAAAGCTAATTTTATATGACATTTTACGTTTACATAAAGTTAAATACTTAAAGGTATGTATTTTGATAACCATTGATTTATTTTTTAAATGATCTAATTAAAATCATATTTGAATTCTCAATTATTTTCACTACTGAATAAAGCATCATGACTGAATATAATCTTAAAAAGGATATTCATTCCTACAAATGTGGG
Organism: Gorilla gorilla gorilla; assembly: GCF_029281585.2. Taxonomy (NCBI): domain Eukaryota; kingdom Metazoa; phylum Chordata; class Mammalia; order Primates; family Hominidae; genus Gorilla; species Gorilla gorilla. The sequence goes on from NC_073246.2 coordinate 22,125,740, forward strand.
GAGAATAGAGTTATTAAAGTTTAAAATTATACATTTAATATTTCAAAATTTAATGAGTGACATTATACATTGTAAAAGTACAGTATCATAGTATCTTGATATGTTAAAATCTTGGATGTCATCAACAAACTTATAAATAATTTCCTCAAAAATTTAACTAACATGCTATAGAATTAATTTTCATGGTCTCAAATTGTACTGACTGATATTGTAACCAATAGTAGCAGTCCTAGACTAGTATCAGTTACCATATTGTACAGCACAAACATAGAACGTTTTTTATCATCTCAAAGTTCTACAGGACAGTACTGTTATAAAACTATTCAATTTATAAAAACAATTTCATGACTTACCCTTATTCTTTTTATTTTTTTATTATTAAATATGTGACCGCTGTGGAAATTTAAAATTAGCTCATAATTTGCTTTAAAAACATAAAATCCATAACTATTTTGAAGCAAAGTCTCACAGCAATGTCATTTGTTTTCTTTAACTGTTTTTCTAAGTCAGTTCAGAAAAAAAGAAGGTAAAATTAAATCACTATTGATTAAACATCTAGCAATGAGACTCTCATTTCACCTTGTCTCTTAAATACATTAAAATTCAGGCCAAATAATCTTTACAAAGAAAAAATAACTTAAAGCCAAACAAGCGGAAGACTTAAGTGATGCAGGGTGTATTTCTTATTCATTTGTACAGAAAACTATGTTTCTATATAACTTTTGCAGAATTCTAAACTAATTATACAAGGCAATTGTTTTCTGAAATGAAGTAGATTTCTATGACATACACAGACTTCATTTTCAGACTACTTCTTTTAATGTCAAAACGAATGCAATTATCTGATATCACCATATTTATAATGCTTATTATTTTATTTGGTTAATTAATAATTAAATCATATATAACAATTATATGTTACTTCTTAAATTAAGAACTGTAAAGGCCCATATTTACCCAGGTTTCGCTGATCTCTGTTAAAAGAAAAATTTTAGACAAATTAAATTTAACAGAGTTTATGACAGCAAAGAATGATTCATGAATTAGGCAGCACTCAGAAGAGATTCAGAGAGTTCTACCCAGCAGTGTGGGCAGCAAGCTTTATAGGCTGAACATGGAAGGAAAGTAGAGAAATCACCTGATTGGCTACATCTAGGCCTTTGCCTTTTTCAAACATAGCGTGATGAGCCATTTGTTTTACTTGGGCATGGGGCCTGATTAGTTGGCTGCTCATGATTGTCTGAAGTTTATCTTTGATTGGCTGAAATTCAGCTGTTCGTTATGAAAATATACTCCCAAGTTAGGCTTCAGTTTGTTTACTTACTATAATAAATTAGGTTGTGGCTTGTTGCTTAGAAACTCAAAGTCCAGAGACAGTCTCAGGCTAATGGCCTCCTGCCCACTTATTTGGCACCCCCTTTGGCAACTATTGTTTTGAAATAATGGTGAAATATCCAGTTCACAAGCAAACATTGTCCTGTGCTCCAAAACAAATGATCAGGATCTTAGACTCTTCTCTGAGACTCTTTATACACTAAACTTGAAGAAGTCACTTAAATTTTTTTAACTGTCAATAGACGACATTAGAAATGCTCTAACATTGCTTCAGAGGCTATAATTCTCTTTAAGAACCTTGCGTGTAGAGTTTTTATTTAACCTATTAACAAGCATATTATTTTTAACAGGCAAGACACCTATGTACTATCGTACATAGCACATGCACAGTAAGTATATGTTCAACTAAATTAACAAACAGTCCACTAAATTTGTCACAGGTCCGGCCTATAATGGTTGATCAATAAATATTTGTTTAATGAATTAAAATATAACTAAGGAGCCTAAAAGAGTGATGAAATAACCCCTAATATGCATTTACCAATATAAAATATGTATTATTTTATCAGTTGAATCTACTTATGCTAATTAAAATTGAAAATTTCCCCAGAATTCTGTTTTTTAACTACTGAAACTATAAAAGCCTGAACACGAAAAACAATTGTGTTGTCAAATGTACATCTTTGAGGTCTTTCCACTTCTTTCTATTGTAATATCCTAAATGGTAGCCTGGAAGACAGACAGTCCACGTGAGCGTCAAATAGCTTTATCACAAAGAACATTGGATAAATATTTAGATTTCACATTTCAGCTTATGTTTTCTACTACATATCAAACTACATAAAAATAAATCAATAGAAATGTATTGATTTTATGACCTTAACGAAATTCACTTAAACTCTCCAAATGTCAGTTTACACAGCTGAAAATGTAATCAATAATATCTGTATTTCTGAGTCCAGTACTTTTTATAAGTATTAAATCACTGTTATAAACATTTTTCAAAAGCAAGAACTCATATTTAAAGATAAAAAGATCATATTTTATAAAGACAAAAACATCATATTTAAAGTACTCAGGAGGAACATCTAATAGCATTATTAGTCATTTATGAAGAATTCTATTTAGAAATTATTTAGATAAAAAGTGGTTATACTTTTTTAACCATATATGTATCTTAGCACTCGATGCTCTTCCAAATACTTATTGGTTATTTAGAAATACCAACTGAAGTTATGATTCATAGCTGAATTATGATACAATATTTTCTGAGGATATAATATATTTAAAAATTAAAGGCAATTGCTTGGTTAATAAGTATTTATGTCTTGGAGCCTCAAGAACACTGGCTCTCAAAACGTATTTTAGAGACTTTATTTTGACATATAAGATCCCCCAGATAATCGACAATATAATCTAATCTTATATTAATGCCACTTAATAAATGTTATCAGTTTACTGGTTTCTGAATTAGTTGCTATGAAAAGAGTAACAAACATCCTTAGGTGACTGTATTAAGCCATCAGTAACTTCACAAGCCATTATTGAATGACTCATTGAATGAGTCCTATGTCCAGTAAGTGTGGGGAATTGGAAAAGTTGACTCCAAAATAATGATTGTGCCAGCTAACATTTAAGGCATATACTTTTCTGGAGATAATTTTAGAATTAAAACAGAAGTTTAAAACAATCACACATTTTTTCAAGTGTCACAATTAGTCTCCATAAATTGAATAGGGAAAAACATCCAAACAGTTCCTATTGGTCTGAAATAGTTTATGCCACTTAAGAAGGTTTGAAATTCTTAAGGTTTATGATAAAACTCATCGTTTTCATTGGTAATATGATTAATAATGAATGTTTTATTAATAGTTCATCTTATAATTGTAAGTGCTGAGTTAAGGGAAATTTGATTGCTTTTCCTGCACTTGATCTTACAGTCAAGAGCCACATTTTAAAATCCATTGCTCTAATTATAGTCAACCACTGAAATAGTGTTTTGTCAGTTTTCTTCCGGGACATGGATTGATGTTTTTATCCTCTGTAAAAGCCAGCATGATCACTCAACAAGGATTATACCTTATTTTCTGTAAATAGAGTATGATATTAATATTTGAAGCTCTTGAAAATTATTTAAAACTTGTCAAGTTTTCTGCCCTCATTGAGTGATGATTGATGAGGCAATATTTGCAATCTGTAGTAAGTTTTATGAGTGAAAGTTGTTGAATAAGTAATAGAGTACAAGCTACTTTAATTAAATAATAATTTATTAGAAATTTCCCCATTTCTTCTCCTTCCAAAGATACTTGGAAAACCAATTAATGAAATATTTATGACATTTAAGAAACCAAAATTAAGATTTTTTTTTTGTTTCATCATAGAACACTTAATAGCTCATTGTTTCTTGTAGTTGAAATATTTCTCACCAGGCAAATATCTTACATTTCTAATGGTGCCAAAAACGGGAGCAGCAATGATATCAATAACGAAAGCAAAATTATTTTGAATGGTTAAAGGCATTTTTTTTACTACCAGTTCTGAAAAAACTAATAACTGATAATTATGCTGTTGTTTCACATAATTTTATCATATAGTGTCTGTTTTTCATTGTACTATGCAATGACTGTTTTTGTGGAATGTACAGAATGAGAAGGTGATTTTTATTTAATGTTCATTATACTTTAATTTCATTAGGTGTTTTAGTTAAATGAGGCCAAATTGCACGGGTTCAGCTTAACTGATTTTTGTACAGACAAATAAACTGTCTTTATTGTTTTTAACAGACATGCTAGAATTTGACTTATATCATTAAATCATATCTACTTGTTTACAAAGATGTTTTGAGAATGGATTTTTAAAATTAATTAAGATTAAATATCAGACCAACATGTCAAAACAAATACTATATAATTCCATACTCTAAAATACTTATTGTACTTTTATTTTTATAACTAATACTAAGATATGCCCAGTGTTCTCATGAGCATTACTACACTTACTATAAAAAGCAAACGTCTCATCAAATTTAAATTCTTAGAAATGTTGAACATATCTTCAAAAATCTAAGGCATAACTAAAATAATTTTGTTAATTTAGATTATTTTATTAAATATATTTTCATTCCATTCATCTGGCTGACATTTTGAAATGAAATGCAAACAATTCTCCAATTAATAATTTAATTTTTTAAGATGAGTTTAATATTAAAAATTATTACATTGTTATTATTATTTTTAGCAAAGTCTCTCTTTTCACCCAGGAGGGAATGTAGTGGAACAATCATGGCTCATTACAGCCTTGACTCCTAGACTCAAGCAATCCATCTGGCATATTTTCTGTTTTGTTTTTTTTTTTTTTTTTGTAAAGACAAGATCTTCCTATATGTTGCCCAGGTTGGTCTTGAACTCTTGGGCTCAAGTGATTTTCCTGCCTCAGCCCTACAAAGTGCTGGGATTACAGGCATGAACCACCACACCTGTCCAAAAAAACTTATTACAATTTTGATAGGAATTTTTCTTCCTTCCTTCCTTCCTTGCTTCCTTCCTTTCTTCTTTCCTTCGTTCCTCCCTTCCTTCCTTCCTTTTTTTTTTTTTTTTTTTGACGGACCCTCCTCTGTTGCCCAGGTTGGAGTGCAGTGGCACGATTTCAACTCACTGCAACCTCTGCCTCCCAGGTTCAAGCGACTCTCTTGTCTCAGCCTCCCAAGTAGCTGGGATTAGAGGTGGGTGCCACCACTCCCAGCTAATTTTTGTATTTTTAGTAGATACAGGATTTTGCTATGTTGGCCAGGCTGGTTCTTGAACTCCTAGCCTCAAGTGATCCTCCTGCCTTGGCCTCCCAAGTGTTGGGATTACAGATGTGAGCCACGACATCGAGCTTTGGTAGGAATTTCTTTGTAACATACTTAGTAATTTGAAATGAATTCAAAATAGTTCACATAATCTCATGCACATATTATACATTCAAATGATTTCGAAAATGATCAGCATAAATATTTGCAAATCTAGCTTTATCTAAAAATTGTTAACAAGATAGGAGAGTATTTTTATATTTATGCAAATTTTAAATGCCTTTTTAAGATCAGAATTTCCAAACAGATATGTTTAGTCTATGAGGAAATTATTTTGATCTACAGTCATATAAATGAAGAACCAGTAATCTGATTCTAAACTTAGAAGTAAAGAGGAATTCCTAGTAACTTAGAAAATGTGCCCAACAAGTACAAAACTGTTAATTCAAAAATTAAGATAAACTCTATTCTGAGATAAATTATAAAAATTATTAAATAATTGTTTTATGTGAAGAGGCAATAACAATAGAAACAATATCCCCAATGCCTGTATCTCTTCATTTATTTATTATTATTATTTTACTTAAATTGTAAAAGATACATAGTAGTATTTTCCTAGCCTCCTAAGCCTTTCCCGTAGAAAGTATTCATTTCAGGGCCGCAGGGCAATTCAGTGATGCTTTCCAACACTCAGTGTTGTTGTCGACAGTGTCATTATTATCAAAATTGACTCCTTTTAAAATAGTTCAAAAATAAAGCCTGTATATTTATCTCTGAAGTCTGCATTTGTGTGTTATTTTCTTGCTATTTGTTTCCTTGTCGAAGAATGCTAGAATAAAGCTACCATAAGAAAAGAGGGTATATTTTCCCCCAAATACTCATAAAATTGTGGATATTTAATCTAATGAGAGACTGAACAGAAATATTCCTCATTGTAGGAACACCTGCCACCTGAGGATCAGGGTGCCTCATAAAAACAGCTGTACTGAGTAACCTCTATCCCCTCTACCACACTGTTGCGCTGATCTGCGGCACCCAGGTGCCACCAATTAGGCAGGCCACTGGAAGATTCTATTCTGGGAAATATGACCTCTTACGGAAGAGAGATAAACTATACAAATGGTTGTGACTGATGTACATTTTTTTTCCTTAATTTAAGAAATTATCATTTTTTCTCAGTCTTTGCTCTACTTTGCCATATATCTGAGCAAGAAGGTACTTAACCGTCATTCAAAGTCTCCCTCGTTTTCATATTATTATTATTATTATTATTATTATTATTATTATTTTTGAGATGGAGTCTCACTCTGTCGCCCAGGCTGGAGTGCAGTGGCGCGATCTCGGCTCACTGCAAGCTCCGCCTCCCGGGTTCACGCCATTCTCCTGCCTCAGCCTCCCAAGTAGCTGGGACTACAGGCGCCCGCCACCACGCCCAGCTAATTTTTTGTATTTTTAGTAGAGACGGGGTTTCACCGTGGTCTCGATCCCCTGACCTCGTGATCCGCTCGCCTCGGTCTCCCAAAGTGCTGGGATTACAGACGTGAGCCACCACGCCGGGCCCGTTTATTTATTATTACTTTGTGTGTGTGTGTGGGTGTGTGTGTGTGTGAGACAGAGTCTTGCTCTGTCACCCAGGCTGGAGTGCAGTGTGGTGACCTCAGCTCACTGCAACCTTCACCTCCCAGGTTCAACCAATTCTCCTGCCTCAGCCTCCTGAGTAGCTGATATTACAGGTGCCCACCACCATGCCCACCTAATAATATTTGTAGTTTTTTAGTAGAGACAGGGTTTCACCATGTTGGCCAGGCTGGTCTCGAACTTCCGACCTCAGGTGATCCTCCTGCCTCGGCCTTCCAAAGTTTTGGGATTACAGACATGAGCCATAGTGCCCAGCCCTCCCTTGTCTTTAGTGTGTTGAATCTGATTTTCATCATTAGCCGTGTGTTCCCTAAAGATTTGCAATGTGGAGGAGAAACAAAGCATTTGCTTCTTCCTCCAGGAGTGGTAACCGAATGTTGGGGTTTAGGTGGGAATTTTTGCAGTAACCTCTGAATGCCTCTGACATTCATTCACACCGAGGCTTCAGAGGAACTGCTAAGTCAGTATCCTGACTCTAGCTGGTAGCTGCTGTTTTTTGACTGAATATCTGTTAGATCAAGAAATCTAAGTTAGTGTGGTGCTTATTCTAACTTCTCTTCTAAGCCTTCCAATAACTGTGATATTATTAACTCACTTTGTTATTGAAAAAACTATTTATTTTTCATGAAACTCTTGGACAATAAATGCATTATATCATTAATTAAATTATTGAAAAATGTTAGACACTTGGGGAAATTTCTCAGAGAGCAGAGAGAAATAGGGAAAAAAATTTTAAAGTAGATAACAATATAAATGATAGCAGTTCTTGTTACTCAACAGAGAGGACTTGAACAACTAACTAATTCAAGGTTCTTTCTGTTAACAGACAAAGTATCTAATTTTAAAAGGCACACCCAATGATAAACCCAAAGAATAAGAAAAAACCACATGATGGGTGCATTATGCTGAAATGTGAGAGTTCTGAGGTCAAAAAGAAGTTCCTACAAGATTGCAGAAGAATTTTTAAAAGTACACACAAAAGATCAAGCATCAGAACTATATTAGTTTTCAACAACCACAGTTGGAAACCACTATTGGAAAACTAAGAAGATATTAATAATTCCAATATTAAAATATCAAAGAAGATATTAAAAATTCCAAGGTAAAATTATTTCCAACTCAGAATAAAATTTCTAGCCAAACAAATTGCAAAATAAAGTTTGCCAGATATGCAAAGTATCAAAAATTTTCTTCCCATTCCCATTTTCTCAGGAAGCTACTAAAGGAGGTACCTCATAAAAATAGTTTTTAGTATTTGGAGATCCGTATTGGAACAAGTAAGGTAACTCTGAGATTGCTATCTTTTAGAAGGTTAAAAATGATAAGTTTGCATATTTTAAAAGCAAATTTACATGTATAGTGGATTAATTGCTAAATTATGATAAATATCCAGATACAGAGTAAATGACAACAATGATTAACTCCATGGGAAACAAGCAAAAACAAATGTATATAATAAAAAAACCATAGTAGACTCCTTGCCTCAGCCGTATAAAGGGAAAACAACATACATAATATGTGTAGGACAATCTTATATTTGTTAACAAATCAATAAATAATCAAGAAATATAAGCATATTATGTAAATATATGCAGAAAAATATCAAAAATATATGCAGAAAAAATTCTTTCAAGTGGCTGCCCCAGGACAGAATGCACAAGAAAATGTACGACATTCTTTTAAATTTCAGTGATACTAGAAAAACTACTTGACATTTTAACTTAGTCATATATGATTTGATAAAAGCAGAAGTTGCCTTTTAATAGACCAATTAGGACGCATTGGCTTCGTGATTTTCAAATAAACAGTACACTGTATTTCAAGCTGTATGTATTCCTGTGGTGTTTTAGTGTTTTGAGTGAGTATGCATTTGTATAGCAGGAAACAATCATATTTTAAGGTGAAGAGGACAAAAGTGTGCTATATTTTTTTACTTTTTCTTGAATTTGAGAATATCCACCTATGAGCACTTTACTTTCAAACACATATTTACAGAGTTGTTTTCCTTAGAACCCTGTCCATGACCTTCCATTGTCTTTTAGTTTTGAAAATTGCCTGAGAGTATTTTAAGTCTAGACTCATTTTGATGCTTTTCCTGAAAATAAGCTATATACCAGCTGGATTATAATTAAGACATACAGAAATTCCTGCAGAATGACTCTAGACTTAGTTTGGAAATGATTCTAGTTTGCGTTCTATTCTGCACAAATAATTTGGAAGAAAAAATCTCTCTCTCTCTATATATATATATATATATTTGTGATTGTTCTACAGTTTTGTTTTTGTTGTGTTTTTTCTTGTTTATAAAAATTTTAGGTATAGATATCAAAGCAATGTTTTTTACATAGAATTTTCATCTTTACTATGCTTTACTAGTCTAAATTATACAAGATTTATTCAATTTGGCCACCGGAGACTTTTAGGAATGCAATTTGTTAATGCAAACTTTTGTTTCTCCAATGGTAATTAACTTTTTCAGGGAATCCTTTTTCTTCTTCATTAGCTAATATCTATAATATAATGACAATGATTATATAATATTAATAATTTAATAATTATTTTTTATTTTGAAAATTTTTCATTTACTTGACAAATATTTTAATATACTTATTTGTCTTAAACACCAATTTAATTAACAACACGATTTTGGGAAAATTCCTCTTTTCTTCTATAAAATATTCTTAATTTCAAGTGCCTTCTATTTGAAGTCATTTTATGTTTTTATGTTTTATCTGTTTGTTGGTTTATTTTGCTTTAGAATTTCCTTCTCTTAACCTGGTGGGTGAATATCAGAATGTATAGAGTTAAATTTCTTTGAATGATCTTAGTTATAGAAATATGCTACAATAGTTTTAATTATAAGTGTCTAGAAGATAATTTTGGCTGACATGATGCTCAAAAGCTATATTGAAAACTACGCCTCTCAGCAAGATAAGGAAGAGAAGGTTAGATGGCCTTAGCATGTCCATGGTCACAGAAATACTATTTAAATGAAAGGAAGAAAGAGACAAATATGCAACAGAGATCCTGATATGATTAGAGCTTCTTTATTTAAAATCCATAACTTTTTCGTCCCCTAGGAATACAAATAATATGTCATGCAGCTTATGCCTTTCATAAAACTTTTAATACAAGTTAACAGAAATGCTGTTTATTTACTTAGCAGGATAACATTTTCTATAAGAATCAAAACTACTGATATAGCTATAAAAGAATTCACAACATTTGCATTAATTAATCCAGCTTCATATATAATATAATGTGTGAATTTTCTAGCTGCTCACAATTCATTTTGGCTCTTTATTTTCATGAATGATGATTATGATTATGATCATGATCATTGTGTCTGAAGATACTCAAATATAATATCACGTTTTTTTCTTTCAAAATTAATACCCTGGGAAAAAAGAACCTAACATCAAATGCTTATATTATTTCCTTGATGTTGTTATTTTTACAGTCATTAATCCCTACCATGGAGGTCAGTAAATAAACTTAAGTTTGGAATATATTGAGGATTACCTAGGAACACGATCAGAATGTGTGTGAATGTGTGTGTGCTTCTGAATTCTGATACACAACAGAGGAATGACTGGCAGATTTCACACCCAAGCCTTTAGTGTCAGTAAACTAGATAAGAATATTGTAAATATGAATGAACAACCATTAGAAAGGAAGAGAGATAAAAAGGGGAGGAAAATGTTCAGCTTCATGAAAAGAGAATGAAAGTAATCAATGTCACTAAAATTCAAAACACTAGTGAACATTGGTTTAAAAATTAGCAACAGATATCAGTGACAGTATAAACAAAAATAATTAACAATTAAATTGAAAATTACAGCTGCATATCATTGTTTCTCAAATATATACCAGCTAATAGAGAAATAAGGATTCTCACAATTTATTTTAATTTAATCTTCTTCACATATTTCAGACATATTACAAATTCAAAAATGGTTAAACAAGTTTAACACCTCCAGAGTAGTCATTAAAAAATTGAATATAATTTATATAAAATAGTGTGAAGTGCCAAGTAAGTAGTAAACGATTTAATCTTATGACAAAATACTACATATTAATGGACCAAGTCATCAAAGTGTCTGCAAGTATTAAAAATAAGACACCTATGCCAGGGACAGTGGCTCACGCCTGTAGTCCCAGCACTTTGGGAGGCAGAGGTGGGCAGATCACGAGGTCAGGAGATCGAGACCATCTTGGCCAACTGGTGAAACCCTATCTCTACTAAAATACAAAAAAAAAAAATTAGCCTGGTGTGGTGGAGTGTGCCTGTAGTCCCAGCTACTCTGGAGGCTGAGGCAGGAGAATTGCTTGAACCCGGGAGGTGGAGGTTGCAGTAAGCTGAGATCATGCCACTGCACTCAAGCCTGGCAACAGAGCAAGACTCCATCTCCAATAAATAAATAAATAAATAAATAAATAAATAAATAAATAAATAAATAAAAAGATACCTATGAAATATCCTTGAATTTGAAGCACATGATCTTAAGATGACCTTAAAACCACTAATTCAACAGTGAAATGACTTTTTATGGAATACAGTTTGAGGGTCATAGATCAAATTGAATTATATTACAGGGTTCCCTCTATGACACACAATACATGTAATAAATAACTTGGAAACTAGTTCTGATACATAGTTTATAATCTTACTTTTAAAGAAAAGCAACTTTGTGAACAACAAGGAAGACAATTTCTTGATTTTGGCACTAGCAAAGAAATAGATTTATGGATTTCAAATACAAATAATAAATGGAATCACTTGGAGAATGGGAAGATTAATAACATAAAAGTCCACCAAGTTTACATAGAAATCTTCAAATACTGTGACTGATTTCTTATGTTTATCTTACCAAACTCTAAAAATGCTTTCAGAGTATTGCAGAATACTCTACAGTTGAGATAATAAGCTACTCTTATGTTATTTATGCAATATTATTCTTTAGTAAACAAAATGTATTGTATTTTAATTGTATAACTACTTGAAAATATTTTAACTGTATTTCCTAGGAGTATAGCTTTTTAGAGGAAAGCACATTCAAATGGATTTAATAAAATCTACATATTTAGTTGATGAACCGACATTTTTATTAATTAAAGGGTAATTTAATAGTCATCTACTCCAATTTTTTTCTAAAGGAGGCGCTCTCAAAACTAGTATCTAAAATATGGAGAAAAACATTTGTTTTACTCACAACCTGACAAGGTACTTAATTTTTATTTACAAGTGCTCTATTTTAAGTCCTTCATTTGATTTTTAATCATAAAAATAATGTATTCACTCAAGAGAAACTCTGTGAAACTTTGCGTATTTCAGGAAAAGATACATAGATGGGTTAAGCAACTGCTGCAATTTGAATGTCTCCTTCAAAATTCATGCTGAAACCTAATCCCCATTGTGTGACTATTGAGAGGTGGGAATCTAAAAGTGATTGGATCATGAGAGCTCTGGCCTCATGAATAAATTAATTCATTAATAGGTTAATGGATTAATTGGTTACCATGAGAGTGGAAATGGGGGCTTTATAAGAAGAGGAAGAGATACCTGAGCTAGCATATTACTATGCTCAGCCCCTTTCCCCTTTACCACATGATGCCTTGCTGCTTCAGGACTGTAGTCTCACCACCAGCAAGAAGGCCCCTCACCAGGTGATACTTCTACACCTTGTACTTCTCAGCCTCCAAAACTGTAAGACATACCAGTTTAAGGTATTCTGTTATAAGCAACAGAATATTGACTAATACAGCAACCCACTACATTTCAAGGGGATGAGAAGACCAAATTAAATTTCCATTTCAGTACATTGTATGGATGGTAGAGTTATAAAACTGTAATGTGCAAATATCTTAATATTTCAAGATAAATTAAAAATTATGTAGGCTGAAATTATTAAATGATTTCTATATACATAAGTTCTATGTTAAGTACTTTATGTCAATTATTTTACATAATTCTCATAACATCTAAGCAATAGAACTTATTATTATTGCTATATTGAAGATAAAGGAGATGAAGTTTAGAGAAATCATGTAATTAGCCCACGGTCGTGCCAGTTTTAAATTCATAACCAGAATTTAATCCAAGTATTTTGAGTTCTGAGCCTGAAACCTTACACACTGTTATACATATTGTCAATTAGACAGGAACCTATTCAAAAGGCATTTTTTAATCACTTGCAAGAATCAGTAGAAAACAAATGCAGGTGAATTTTGAACAATGCAGGGGTTAGGGGTGTTGGCCCCCTGCACAATTAAAGCCAGAATATGTTTTGACTCTCTAAACAACATTACTAATAGCTTACTGTTGACCAATAACATAAACAACGTGTATTTTTGTATTCTATTTATTCTATGCTGTATCCTTAATGTAATCCAGAGAAAAGAAAATATTATTAAGAAAATCATAAGGAAGGGAAAATATGTTTGCTCTTAAGTGAAAGTGGATCACCATAAAGGTCTCTATCTCTGTAATCTTCACAAGTTGCAGGCTAAATAGGAGGAGAAGTGGCTGGTCTTGCTGTCTGTTTCAGAGGTGGCAGAGGTGGGAGAAAATCTGTGTATAAGTGGACTCATAGAGTTCAAACCCACGTTTTCAAGAGTCAACTTTACTTTAAAATGAAGGAATTTTAAAAGAAAACTAAATATCAGAAAGAGTATTATATCATTATTTCCAGATCAAGCATTTTAGGTAAATTGATTCAATCATTCTAATATTACCTAGATGAAATCTGTCAGCACAATGTTGATGAAAATTAAATGGCATTTCCGACCTCATAATTTATTGTTAGGGACATAATATATCTCTAAAAAGTAATGACATAATATACTTTTGACATTATAACTTTAAAAAATATAATGTTTAGGCCGGGCACGGTGGCTCATGCCTGTAATCCCAGCACTTTGGGAGGCCGAGGTGGGTGGATCACGAGGTCAGGAGATGGAGACCAACCTGGCTAACACGGTGAAACTCCGTCTCTACTAAAAATACAAAAAAAATTAGGTGGGCGTGGTGGCGGATGCCTGTAGTCCCAGCTACTCGGCAGGCGGAGGCAGGAGAATGGCGTGAACCTGGGAGGCGGAGCTTTCAGTGAGCTGAGATCACGCCACTGCACTCCAGCCTGGGCGACAGAGTGAGACTCCGTCTCAAAAAAAAAAAAAAAAAAAAAAAAGTATATATATATATATATAAACATACATATATAAAAACATATATAAACATATAAACATATATAAACATATATATAAACATATATATAATGTTTTACAATTCTAAAAGGAAGAGTTTCTAGAATAAAAGGAACACAGGATGCTGGAAAAGGAGGGTTTGAGAAAAAATCTCCTCTGATAAAATATTACTGAGCAGAAATTGGAAAGATGGCTCAAATAAAGCAAGATAAAAATGGCAACAAAAAAAAACAATAACAACAACAAAAATTTAAGGCAGAGGGACCAGCATATGCAAAAATCCCATGAAGACACAAAATGGGCACATGTGAGAGCCTCATATATTCTTTTCAATGAGCTTGAATAGCAAAATTGGAGACAGTTCTCAGTACTTAACAGACCACACTGATGTATTGTATCTCTTGCTGAAGAGAATTTACTATCAGAGAATGCTTTAATCAAAGCATGGAGATTGTGATGGTTGTTGATGAACACTTATTTGAATGATAAATTTAAATATTTAATAACACTCTCGTATCATGTAGTTTATATTATCAAAGATATATTGAATTAGAGGTGACTCCGCTTTGTTTTTTACAAAATCCCAGATGGAAGAACTGGCATTTATGAATGAAAGAAGTCAGATGAAATATAACTTATATTTGTAAAAATATACCCACACAGGCAATGGATAAGTCATGCATATTTGTTTTCTCAAAAGACGCCTGCATTGAGTGGTAGTGAACAAAAGGGTTGATTCTGAATTTGAAGTGGTTAACCACAAAACTCTCCTCTAATATTTTAAATTAAAATTATTATAACCTGTTAGTATTTTTATCTATTAATAATTCAAAATAATAACCTTATACTACCTTTTATTCTCTCTTTTACTGCAATGCCAGTTGAGTTATTGATGTGGTGGTTGTTTGATTTTCCATCAGACTGGAGGCTATTTTGTAAAGAAAATCATGTTGTGGTCAGACAGCCAAGGATAGACTCTCAACTCAGTCAGCTTCCAATTCCATCACTTTGGTAAATTGGTTATATTCTAAAGTATTACTGCTCAAGGTGTGGTTCCTGACCTAGAAGTATCAATATTACTGGGAAATTGTTGAAAATGTTAACTCTTGGATCTTTAACTTTGGGGTTGAAGTCCCAAACTCTGTTACATGAAGTGACTTCCACACATAGTATTTGAGAATCACTGCTCTAAATTTTAGTATCTTCAAATGTGAAGTTGATTTAATAATACTTCCTATTTCAAACATGGCATATTGGAGGCAGTGTTAGCATGCCTCTCCCACTAGGAAAGACAAAAGATATGTAGATATTCACACTGTGAACTTTTTTCCAATGAGCAATGCAGGAACTTAACAGGAAAACTGAAATCCACAGGTTTTTTGAAAGAAGTGGCAGGCCATAGCCTACACCATGAGCCAGGCGAAAAACTGTTAAGTCCTCAGAGTGTGAGAGGGAGAGAGACTGTCTCTAGGATATGTTCCCCCACTGGGGAACCTGGAAGTCTAGCTTATGAGGAAGGGCCTTAACCTACCTAGCACTGGAACTGATTTAGGTGGTAGCGAGGAAGATAAAAGTAGGAATAGCAGTGGGAGGAGACTTGTGTTAATTTCCACTCTCCAGCACAGACGAAGGGAAATCGTTCCTTATTCTGCCTCACAGGGGACCTCATGAAGTCTGCCAACCCAAATAAATTTTGCGATATAACCTCAAGTGGGGAAGAACTCCCTTAGCCAGAGCCGGGGCAGGCAGGGTTGTAGGGTGCAGACAAGTGGGAAGTGTGTTACAGCCATAAGCGCAGGATCTGGGCACCCAGGCTGTGTGGGAGAACTGGAAGGGATGTGGCCAGAAGGCCGTAGTTCTTGTCTTCATAGGAAGGTAGATGGTCCGGAGCAGTTTTGAGTTCTGAGCTTAGATGACCTGGAATGTAGCTCACTGCTGCTACCAGAAAACTATGGGTGTGAGATCTGTCCTTCCCAGCACATAGGAGCTGGGTAAGGTTTGCTGCATCATGTTACTCCCCACTCTCTGTATGAACTATTCTTTGCAGCAGAGGCAGTTACACTCCTCTCTGTAACATTACCCCAGTTGGCAGAAAACTACCCTCCCACCCAACAGCAACAGGGGTCTTGGTTTGCTCCACATGCAGAGATTCAGAGAATAGACCTGCTTGACCCATGCCCCAGCTGGCTTTGCTCCTATACCAGCCATGGTAGCTTAAGGCAAGCACAAATTCCAATGCTACTCTGACAGCTGATGCACTTTTCCAAGCACCACCTCCTGACTGGAAGCCAACCGACACAGTCCATTATAGCATCAACAGATAGAATAACACCGTACCCAGGAAGGGGAAAACTTGTGCGTGACCTCAGCTATCACCGTTGCCTGCAGCAACCTGGCTAACCAGGAGGTTCTGAGTCTGTCCAGGTGACCTGTTCATTACTTGCAGGTGTTCTCCATCAACAGCCTGGAATGTGGCAGCCACACTGTGTAGGTAATCCCAGAGGAACACAGCATATACAGTAGCCTGGCTTTCAGGGACTCCTACTTCTAGAAGAACAAGGAGTGTACCACATTAAGGGGACACCTCATGGGACAAAAGAACTCAAACAGCAGCCTTGAGGTCCAGATCTCTCTGCTGACAGGGTTTCTTTCAGCAAAGAAGTCATTGTAATGCTGGGCTCAGCACCAAAAATCTATGGTTTGACTCCAACAGACAGGCAGCTCTGGTGTTTGCAAAGAGTCTTGGAGAAGGGGACTTCTTTCCCCCCTTGTTTATCACTGCAGACACATCTGGGGCTCTTCTTCTGGAAGCTCAGTGTATTAGTCAGTTTGCACATGGCTGTAAAAAACTATCTGAGATTGGGTAGTTTATAAAGAAAAGAGGTTTAATTTACTCACAGTTGCATATACAGGGGAGACCTCAGGAAACTTACAGTTATGGTGGAAGGTGAAGGAGAAGCAAGGCATGTCTTACAGGGTGGCAAGAGACAGCGAGAGTGAGGGGAGAACTGGAAAACACTTTTAAACCATCAGATCTCATGAAAACTCATTCACTATCGTAAGAACAGCATGAGAGAAACCACCCCCATGCTCCAATCACCTCTCACCAGGTACCTCCCTCAATACATGGGAATTATAATTCGAGATGAGATTTGGGTGAGGATACAGAGTCAAACCATATCATTCCACCCTGGCCCATCAAAAATCTCATGTCATTCTCACATTTCAAAACACAATCATGCCTTCCCAAGAGTCCCCTGAAGTCTTAACGCATTCCAGCATTAACTCAAAAGCCCAAGTCCAAAATCTCATCTGCAACAAGGCAAGAGTCTATCATCTATGAACACGTAAAATCAAAAGCAAGTTAGTTACTTCCAAGATAACAACGTGGGTACAGGCATTAGGTAAATGCTCCCATTCCAAATGGGAAAAATTGGCCAAAACAAAGGGGCTACAGGCCTTATGCAAGTCTGAAACTCAATGGGAGAGTCATTAAATCTTAAAGCTCCAAAATAATTTCCTTTGACTCCATGTCTCACATCCAGGGCACACTGATGCAAGACGTGGGTTCCCAAGGCCTTGGGCAGCCCTGCCCTTGTGGCTATGTAGTGTGCATCCCCTGCAGCTGCTTTTCCAGGTGCACAGTGCAAGCTATTGATGAATCTATCATTCTGGAGTCTGGAAGAAGGTGACTTTCTTCTCACGGTTCTACTAGGCAGTACCCCAGTGGGGACTCTGTGTGGGGGTGCCAACCCCACATTTCCCCTCTGCATTGTCCTAGTAGAGTTTCTCTACCAGGGCTCCACTCCTGCAGCAGACTTCTGCCTGGACATCCAGGTGTTTCCATACATCTTCTCAAACTTAGGTGGAGGTTCCCAAACTACAATTCTTACCTTCTGCACACCCACAGGCTCCACATCACATGGAAGCTGTCAAGGCCTTGCACCCTCTGAAGCAGCGGCTCAAGCTGTACTTTGGTTTGTTTTAGGCAGTCTCTGCTCTGGCTCCCTTTTAAACATAAATTCCATTTCAGACCATTTCTTTGTGAATGCATATGACTATACACTTTCGGAAGAAGCCAGGTCACACCTTGAATGCTTTGCTGCTTAAAATTCTTTTTTTTTGACAGATACTCTAATTATCTCTTTCAAATTCATAGTTCCACCTATCTCTGGGGCAGGAACTTCATAGTTCCACAGATCTGTGTGCCCCAGCCCATGAAACAATTTTTCCCTCCTAGGCCTCTGGGCCTGTGATGGGAGGGGATGGCATGAAGATCTCTGAAATGCCCTGGAGACATTTACCCCATTGTCTTGGCTCTTAACATTTGGCTATTCTTTATTTATGCAAATATCTGCAGCCAGAGACTTTAATTTCCTCCCAGAAAGTGGGTTTTTCTTTTCTACCACATGGTCGGGATGCAAATTTTCCAAACTTTTGTACTCTGCCTCCCTTGTAAACATAAGTTCCATTTCAGACAATCTCTTTGTGAATGCATATGACTATATGCTTTCAGAAGAAGCTGGGTCACATCTCGAATGCTTTGCTGCTTAGAAATCTTTTTGACAGGTACCCTAATTATCTCTTGCAAGTTCATAGTTCCATAGATCTCTGGGGCAGGGACAAAATGCCACTAGTCTCTTTGCTAAGGCATAGCAAGAGTCACCTTTGCTCTAGTTCCCAATAAGTTCCTCATCTCCATCTGAGACCACTTCAGCATGGACTGAATGCTAATATCACTATCAGCATTTTGGTCACAGCCATTAAACAAGTCTCTAAAGAGTTCCAAACTTCCGCACATCTTCTTGCCTTTTTCCGAGCCCTCCAAACTGTTCCAATCTCTGCTTCCAAAGCCACTTCCACATTTCAGGCATCTTATAGCAGTGCCCCAAACTTCTGGTACCAATTTTCTGCTTCTCTTTGAAGGTCACTGCAGCCATCAGCTTCACAGAATTTACTTTTCTTCACATTGCTGTTTGTTTTTTTTTTTTACACTGCAGCCCCTCCCTGCCTGGCCTGTGCTTCCCACCAACGACGACCTTTCTGCAACTTCAGTGCCAGTGGAATCCCAGATCTGCGGCTGCTTCTGAGCACCGCTGACTGCTTCTAGGTCCCAAAACCACCAATCAGAAGAGCCAAACCATGTCACTCATCAAAGGTAGACCCATAGACAGCCTTTCTGGAACTGCAGGGTGACTGCATTCCCACAGAAGGAGCACCCTCCAGGGCCAGGCCTGCATGGGAAATAGAGTCACAATTCCTCTCTATTTAGAACATAAACATTCCTGAAGATGAAAAGAGGTGCTTGTCTAATCTGAATAGCTGGAACACTCGTTCAAGAGTGTATTTGGGAAGTGAGTAACTTTCCTGGGAGCTGAGTTGGCTCCAATCCTTCTATCTGATAAGATCTCAGTGTGTTTCACTGAGAGCTCCCCCAGCCACTTCTGTCAAGGCTGGGACCTCTGCCCACCGTTGGGTACTGCATTACCCACCTGCTTTAGCCACAGCAGGTTTTTACCTGGGGCACCTCCTCTTTTGGCCTGAAGCCTGAGGTATTCAACCAAGTAAATAAAATACTAGGAGAAAATAAAGAAAGAAAGAAATGCACACACTACAGAGGAATAAGATAAGCTTCAAGAGACTTCTGCCATTCCAAACCTACAGGAGACAGTGAACTTGTTCACACACTGAGCACACTGCTGCTACAACCAGAGCCAAGAAAGCCATCAGACAAAGACTCTCTATAACTGAGGAAATCATACAAACTCTTCACTCCTGAAAGCACCAAGACCTGAATTAGTCTAGAAGAAACAATAAACATCCTTCAGGAAGAAAAAAGAAATTAAAGAAACAGTCAAATAAAAAATAAATTCAAGTATAATTAGAAGAAATAATCTATCTAAATAAGAAATCAGAAAGATATTTCTGGTGCTATGACAAAATAAGGTGCTATAACCTGCCCAAAATATCACACTAGCTCCCCCCACCAGCAATGGATCCAAACCAAGACAAACCTTTTGAAACACCAAATTTTAAAAATTCAAAAATTTGATTATTAAGCTATTCCAGGAGGTATCAGAGAAAGGTGAAAACCAACATAAAGAAATTTTAAAAAATTTTAGGATACAAATAAAAACTTTTCTAAAGAGATAGATATCTTAAAGAAATGAAAATCAGAACTTCTGGAAATGAAAGGTACACTTAGGGAATTACAAAATGGAGGGGAAAGTTTCAACAATGGACTACAAAGGGAAGAAGAAAAAATTTCATAGCTCACTGATATGGTTTGGCTGTGTCCACATCCAAATCTCATCTTGAATTGTAGTTTCTGTAATCCCCACAAGTATGGCAAGGACCAGTGGGAAAAAACTAAATCATGGGGGCTGTTACCCTTATGCTGTTCTCGTGATACTGAGGGAGTTTTCACAAGACATGATGGTTTTATAGGGGCTATTTCTCCTTTGCTTGGCATTTCTCCTTCCTGCTGCCCTGTGAAGAAGTTGCCTTTCTTCCCCTTCACCTTCCACCATGATTGTTAATTTCCTGAGGCCTTCCCAGCCATGCAAAACTGTAAGCCAATTAGATCTCTTTCCTTTATAAATTACCCAGTCTTGGGACGTTCATAGAAGCATAAGAAGAGACTAATACACTCAGAGACAAGGGTTTTGAATTAACCCAATCAGAAAAAAAGAAAGAAAGATGAATACAAAGAAATGAGCAAATTCAAAATACCGATGAAACAAAAAGTTGGTTGAGAGAATAAAAAAATTATACATCATTAGCTAGATTAACCAAGAAGAGAAGAGAGAAGATTCAAATAAGCACAATTAGAAATGAAACTGGAAGCACATGGTTTCTAAAGTCACCTGCTTGACCCTCTTCCAAGTTGTACTTTCCTTCTTTTCTGTCCTTTCCTTATTATTCTGAAGCTTTTTAATAAACTTGCACTCTGGCTCTGAAAAAAAAAAAAAGTAATGAAACTGGAGACATTACAACTGACCCTACAGAAGTACAAAATATCATTTGAGATTATTATAAACACCTGTATGCATGCAAACTAGAAAACCTTGAGGAAAGCCTAGATTAGGAGGGTTGTAAGTTTCCAGGAATTTATCCATTTATTCTAGGTTTTCTATTTGTGTGCATTAAGCCAGGAAGAAATAGAAATCCTGAACAGAGCAAAGGTAAGCAGCAAGGCTGAATCAGTAATAAGAAAAAATTGTCAACAACAAAAATGCCCAAGGCCAGATGGCATCACGGATCATTTCTACCAGGCATTCAAAGAAGATTTGATACTAACCCTACTGAAATTATTCCAAAAGGTAGACAAAGAGGGAATCCTCTTTAAATCTTTCTATTAAGCCGGTATCACACTGACACCGAAACTAGGAAAGGACCTAACCAAAAAGGAAAACTATAGACTAATATTCCTGATGAACATAGATGCAAAATCCTCAGCAAAGTACTAACTAACCAAATCCAATAACACATCAAGAAGATATATACAATGATCAAGTGGGTTTCATCCCAGGGATACAGGGATAGTTTAATATATGCAAGTCAATCAACGTGATATATTATATAAACAGAATGAAAAACAGAAACCATATGATCATCTCAATAGATGCAGAAAAAACATTTGATAAGATCCAGGATCACTTTAAGATAAAAATGCTCAACAAACTGGGCCTAGAAGGGACTTACCTCAAATTATTGAAAGACATATATGACAAACCCACAGCCAACATTATTACCGGATAGATAAAAGTTGAAAGCATTCTCCCTGAGAACTGGAAGAAGACAGGGATGCCCACTTTCACCACTTCTTTTATTTTTTTTTTTTAATTATACTTTAAGCTCTAGGGTACATGTGCACAACGTGCAGGTTTGTTACATAGGTATACATGTGCCGTGTTGGTGTGCTGCACCCATTAACTCGTCATTTACATTTGGTATATCTCCTAATGCTATCCCTCCCCCATCCCCTCAACCCACAACAGACCCCAATGTGGGATGTTCCCCTTCCTGTGTCCAAGTGTTCTCATTGTTCAGTTACCACCTATGAGTGAGAACATGCAGTGTTTGGTTTTTTGTCCTTGTGATAGTTTGCTGAGAATGATAGTCTCCAGCTTCATCCATTTCCCTACAGAGGACATGAACTCATCCTTTTTTATGGCTGCATAGTTTTCCATGGTGTATATGTGCCACATTTTCTTAATCCAGTGTATCATTGATGGACATTTGGGTTGGTTCCAAGTCTTTGCTATTGTGAATAGTGCCACAATAAACATACTGTGCATGTGTCTTTATAGCGGCATGATTTATAATTCTTTGGGTATATACCCAGTAATGGGATGGCTGGATCAGATGATATTTCTAGTTCTAGACCCTTGAGGAATTGCCACACTGTCTTCCACAATGATTGAACTAGGTTATGGTCCCACCAACAGAGTAAAAGTGTTCCTATTTCTCCACATCCTCTCCAGCACCTGTTTTTTCCTGACTTTTTAATGATCGCCATTCTAACTGTGTGAGATGGTATCTCATTGTGGTTTTGATTTGCATTTCTCTGATGGCCAGTGATGATGAGCATTTTTTCATGTGTTTTTTGGCTGCATAAATGTCTTCTTTTGAGAAGTGTCTGTTCATATCCTTCACCCACTTTTTGATGGGGTCATTTGTTTTTTTCTTGTCAATTTGTTTGAGTTCATTGTAGATTCTGGATATTAGCCCTTTGTCAGATGAGTAGATTGCAAAAATTTTCTCCCATTCTATAGGTTGCCTGTTCACTCTGATGGTAGTTTCTTTTGCTGTGCAGAAGCTCTTTAGTTTAATTAGATCCCATTTATCAATTTTGGCTTTTGTTGCCATTGCTTTTGGTGTTTTAGACATGAAGTCCTTGCCCATGCCTATGTCCTTAATGGTATTGCCTAGGTTTTCTTCTAGGGTTTTTATGGTTTTAGGTCTAAGATTTAAGTCTTTAATCCATCTTGAATTAATTTTTGTATAAGGTGTAAGTAAGGGATCTAGTTTCAGCTTTCTACATATGGCTAGCCAGTTTTCCCAGCACCATTTATTAAATAAGGAATCCTTTCCGCATTTCTTGTTTCTGTCAGGTTTGTCAAAGATCAGATGGTTGTAGATGTGTGGTATTATTTCTGCAGGCTCTGTTCTGTTCCATTCTCCATATCTCTGTTTTGGTACCAGTACTATGCTGTTTTCGTTACTTTTGCCTTGTAGTATAGTTTGAAGTCAGGTACTGGAAGTCCTATTCTGAACAATCAGGCAAGAGAAAGAAAGGACACCACTTCTATTCAACATAGTATTGGAAGTCCTATTCTGAACAATCAGGCAAGAGAAAGAAAGAAAGGACACCACTTCTATTCAACATAGTACTGGAAGTCCTATTCTGAATAATCAGGCAAGAGAAAGAAAGAAAGGACATCCTAATAGGAAAAGTGGAAATCAAACTATCGTGGTTCACTGCTGATATAATTGTATACCTATAAAGAACTAAGGACTCATCCAAAAGACTCCAAGATCTGATAAACAAATTCAGCAATGTCTAAGGTTCCAAGATCAATGCACACAAATCAGTAGCATTGCTGTACATCACCAACAACCAAGCTGAGTATCAAATCAATAACTCAATTTGGTTTACAACAATTGCAAAAAATATTAAATACATAGGAATATATTTAACCAAGACAGTGAAAGATCTCTACAAGGAGAACTACAAAATACTGCTGAAGTAAATTATAGAAGACACAAACAAATAAAAACACATCTCATGCCCATGGATTGGAAGAATCAGTATTGTAAAAGTGACCACACTGCCCAAAGCAATCTAAAGATTCAATGCAATTCCCGTTTTAAAAACCACATTGTTTTTTCAAGAATTAGAAAAAACATTCTTAAAGTTCATATGGAACCAAAAAGGAGCCTGGATAGACAAAGAAATCCTAAGCAAAAAGAACAACTCTGGAGGCATCAAGTTACTGGACTTCAAGGCTATATTTACCAAAACAGCATGGTACTGGCATAAAAGTAGGCACATAGAGAACTGAAACAGATTAGAGAACCCAGAAATAAAGCTAAATACTTAGAACCAACTGATCTTCAACAAAGAATTCAAAAACGTAAATTGAGGAAAGTATGCTTTATTTAATAAGTGATGATGGGAAAACTGGCAAGTCACATGCAGGAGAATGAAACTGGATCCCTGTCTCTCACCTCATACTAAAATCCACTCAAGATGTATCAGAGACTTAAATGTAAGACCTCAAACCATAAAATTTCTAGAAGAAAACCCAGGAAAAACTCCTCTGGACATTGGCTTCGGCAAAGAATTTATGACTAAAACCAAAAAAGCAAATGCAACAAAAACAAAAATAAATGTATGAGATCTGATTAAAAATCTTCTGCACAGCAAAAGAAATAATCATCAAAGTAAACAAACAACTCACAGCATGGAATAAAATATTTGAAACCTATACATCCGACAAAGGACTACTATCCAGAATATACAAGGAACTCAAACAAATCAGCAATAAAAAAAAAAATCTTTCCATCAAAAAGTGGGCAAATGACATAAATAGCCTGAAAGAAGATATACAAATGGCCAACAGTCATATGAAAAAATGCTCAACATCAGTAATCATCAGGGAAATGCTAATTAAAACCATAATTAGATTCCATCTTACTCCTGCAAGAATGGTCGTTATTGAAAAGTCAAAAAACAATAGATGTTGGCATGGATGTGGTGAAAGGGGAACACTTATACACTACAGTTGGGAATATAAATTAGTACAACCTCTATGGAAAACAGTATGAAGATTCTTTGAAGAGCTAAAAGTAGATCTACCATTCAATTCAGCAATTCCAGTACTGGGCATCTACCCAAAGGAAAATAAGTGGTTATGTGAAAAAGACACATGCACATGTATGTTTACTACAGCCTAATTCACAATTACAAAAATATGGAACCAGCCGAAGTGTCCATCAGTCAATGATTGGATAAAGAAAATGTGGTATATATACACGGTGGCATATTACTCAGCCATAAATGGAATAAAATAATGTTATTTTGCAGCAACTTGGTTGGAGCTGGAGGTCATTATTCTAAGTGAAGTAACTCACAAATGGAAAATCAAACACCATATGTTCTCACTTATAAGTGGGAGCCAAGTTATGAGTATACAAAGGCATATAGAGTGATATAATGGACCTTGGAGTCTCCAAGGGAGAAGGGTGAGAGGGAGTATATGCGATTAAAAAAAGAACTACATGTTGGGTGCATTGTACACTACTCAGATGATAGGTGCATTGAAATCTCAGAGTTCAGCACTATATAAATGACTCGTGTAACCAAATACCACTAGTACTCCCAAAACAATTGAAATCTAAAAATATATTAATTAAAAAATGTTACCTACTTCAACAGATTATAATTAAGATTATATTACATAATCCTGACAAACAGTACAGTGAGTATTAAAATTTCTCAGTAAATATTAGCTATAATATAATTATTAGACTATTTTTCATTAGCATAGAGAGAAGTTTTGTCATTGATAGAAGTGAGGTTAAGAACAGAGGCTGTCAAAGTGTGACCCCCAGAGCAGTAGCATTAGCATCCTGGGAACTTGTCAGAAACAAATTCCTGGGTCCCAGGCAGCTCTTACTGAATCAAAAACTCCGCAGCAATTTGGGTTTTTAGCAAATTCTCCAAGTAATTATGATTCATGCAAAAATTTGAGAACCATTGAATCTGACAGTTGATACAAGTTATTTCCAATCTGCATAAATATTTTGAATTCAATCATTTGTCTTTTCTTGAAGTGGACTGATCACATCACTTAAAAAAATCATATTAATTGCATGCACAATATCCTTAGTATTCCAAAATTTACTTGTCTTCTAAATTTTCTTTGTTACCTGTCAGAACAATATTATCAAAATAACAATAATCTAATCATTCAAATATAGACAGATGATAGACAGATGATAGATTATAAATAAAGTGTGAAATAGGCTACATGGTTTGTAACCTCAATAATTATACAGTTTTTTATATGTGACAAAACACTCACATGTAAATAATATTGTAGTCATTGTATATCAAAATAAGGATAATAATCAAAAAGTTAAAAAAATTTTAAAAACTGAGCATTTATAATGTATGGCTTGCCATGAAGTAATGTTTTCAGCTTTAAAAATGTTTAAGTTACGTACACACATCTATATATACACACATCTATATATATATATACACACACACATATATGAATAATTTATTCCAATAATTAAAAAATAATGAATTTGGTCTAGCTAAATATAGGTGCATTTTAGAAATAGATAAGAAATTGTAAAAATATCAGCCAATTGTTAAACTCACAATCTTTGATTACCTGAAAGAATTCTGTGCCTGGCCGGGCACAGTGGCTCACACCTGTAATCCCAGCACTTTGGGAGGCCAAGGTGGGCAGATCACCTGAGGTCAGGAGTTCGAGACAAGCCTGGCTAACATGGTGAAACCCTGTCTTTACTAAAAATACAAAAATTAGCTGGGCTTGCTGGCGTGCGCCTGTAGTCCCAGCTACTTAGGAGGCTGAGGCAAGAGAATCACTTGAACCCAGGAAGCGGAGGTTGCAGTGAGCCGAGATTGCACCACTGCACTCCAGTCTGGGCAACAGAGCGAGACTCTATCTCAAAAAAAAAAAAAAGAAGAGAATTCTGTGCCTTTTATCCCTGTCTGTTTATGTGTGCATGTGCATGTGCAGATCCAGTCTCAGAAAAGTATAAGAATGCAAACACCGCATATTCTCACTCATAGGTGGGAATCGAACAATGAGAACACATGGACACAGGAAGGGGAACATCACACTCTGGGGACTGTTGTGGGGTGGGGGGAGGGGGGAGGGATAGCTTTAGGAGATACACCTAATGCTAAATGACGAGTTAATGGGTGCAGCACACCAGCATGGCACATGCATACATATATAACTAACCTGCACATTGTGCACATGTACCCTAAAACTTAAAGTATAATAATAATAAAAAAAGAATGCTTGCTTACAAATTGTGTTTCTTTAGCACTTAATGTTGTTTTGTGTTTTTCAAAAAAACAGCATCCAAATATATTGGTTGACAATTTGTTTCCAGTTTTTTTCTATAAATGACAAATAGGATATTTAATTTTTGTCTAGCGTAGAGAAGAAACATTATAATTTTGACAAAAATATGGTTTCACCTTTCATATAAAATTCTAAACCTGGTAGCACACTTACCTGAAAGGTGAGAAATATAACATTGCCCCAGTAAGTGACAACATCTGTGGTGCTATCGCAAGGCTAAATTCCTTTATTGTGTCTTTTATAAGATACTGTTAAGTCTAGCAAAATACCATTTTGAGATGCTACTTAAACATGGCTCAGAATGAATAAAAAATTGTCAAAGAAATGTTTTAAATTAACACTTCTGATTTTAAAATATAAAGCAATCAAAGACAGTGGTTTTCCAACACGAACACACCAGGTATCAGAGGAGTATTATTGAGGCAATGTAAAGAGTATGACAGAAATCACTGACACAGCCACTAGGGATGCACAAAGCCATTCATAAGATATGTCATTGGTGTATTTTATCTGCTCCACTTAAAATAAATCCTATGTTCTTGAAAGAATGTCATATTTATAGTCTCAGGAACTGCCTTGTTAGTCATGTAGTTTAGTAACAGTGCCAAAAATAGTTCAGACTTTCTTGACCTTCTCTGTCTAGCATATAAACCTTAACCTGGAAGGAGCAGCTTTGAAGTCAGAGGGCAGTTATAGATCTGTCTGATTCTGATCCTTAGTTTCTCTACTGAGATTGCAAACACTCACTTGATATATGACATAAAATATTCTTTCATACTCCATCATGAACAGTACAAATAGTATTTAAACCCATCACATCTTTCCAAATATCACTTGTGCAATTATAATGTTTTTCTTTTAGAAGGAATACATTGTCTTTCATAATTATATAAAATTAAAAATTGTGTTACACAACATGAGTTGTTTACTTCTATGAGCTGTGCAACGTTTGATGATGTCCTTTTTGAGGACACAAAAGCAGATATTGACATACAGTATCATGCATGTGTTCTTAGAGAAGAGTTTAAATATGAAGATGATGGTATAGCCATCAGTTGGGATCTCAAATAAATTGTTTAATAAGTGTATTTCTATATTCAAAAGGCTGAAATAAACTTAAATCTTTTATGGCATTGCCCTTTTATGAATTGGCTTAGCTTATGTATTCTAAAGGCCCATAAGTGATATTTTTTGGCTTCTTACTTCTTTCTAACCAATCAAATTACATTTATAAAAGATTATTTAAATAACATTATCAACTAATATAAATATTTCAAATGTCTAGCAAGGCTGTAATTTATATATTCAAATATATCATTCTAAAAATATTTGTACAAAGATAGAAATATTATTAGGTCACGCATAATGTATGTAGTGACTAAATTAAAAAGAAAGAGGATTTAGGTATAAAATTCCATTATTCTCCACCATACTTTCCTATGTGTTATAAAATTTAAGCAAATATGTCTTCAAGTCATGTTACATTATCTTCATAGTAAATTAATTTTTTCAATCACTGTGAGTAAATTGAGACATAACTGATAATTGGGAATTAGTTGTATAATTAATTTTGTCAGTGCATTACAATTTTTAAGAAACTGTCTGTCTATAAAAGGATCTTAAGAAATTAGATTGGAAAATTACTATTATAACATTCTAAAAGCATAATATTAGAACTACAAGACCTTAATTATTTAGCACGAATCAAGTGACCTGACAAACTCAAAGTGCTAAATTGGCAATCTGTTTACCCGAGCATTTTCAGTAAGTTTTGTCTACTTTATAAGAAGACTGACAGGGATTGCTTTTTGCTATGAGACAGCCAAGATGACCTTTGAGTTCCCTCCTGAATTCTGAAGAAGAAACAAGTAAGATGGACAGGCTTGGTCAATTCTGATAATCAAGGGGCCACTTGACATTTTTAGTGAAGAGAAATAGAAATTCTAATGAGAATGTTTGGATAATACTAATTAAGGTGAGCTTGGTGGTATAAAAGTTATCACAACCCACTCTCAAGGGCCACAGACACAAGTCACAAATAAACTTAGACATTGAATAGTGAAAAGATGGTGAATACAATTGGAACTGGAGAAGTAGAGTGAAGAATTAATTCCAAATTGACTAAATTGTCAAAGTCTAAATTCTTAACCCTGAATCTAATTAAACAACAGGTGATAATGGTTAATTTAAAAACAGATGCTTAGTTAATTAGCTATATCAGAGCATAATACCATTTTAGTAGCAAGTAAAAACCATAATTATATTAATAGCAGATTTCTAACACTTAATTGGTTGATATCCTAATTATAGGATTTGTTTTAACTTTATGAAAGAAAATGAAGCATCTAAGTGTGCTTTTAACAAAATAACTCATGTTCTTCAGGGCATATGACAAAAATCTATTTCAGTGTAAACATTAGTGAGAAAATATCCACAGAGAGTAAAGCCCATGAAGTCAGTAAAATAGTTTTATTATTTTGTGATACTATATAGCTAAATTAAATTGGCTACATTGTTTCATAAATACATCCAGTGTGGAGAGAGAGAGAGAGAGAGAGAGAGAGAGAGAGAGAGAGATAGAGAGAGAGACTATGTATATTTAAATGTGTAAGGAAGAAGCAGACCATCCTGCTCTTTTGTTCATGCAACTCTATATCCGCTCACTTAAAGACACATTGGCATTTGAGACCTAAAATTGTTACTTTGTTGTTGAAATAAAGAATGAATGGAAAGTCAAGGACATTGATTATGATGACAATATTGTCAAGATCT
The DNA here is from genome assembly GCF_029281585.2 of Gorilla gorilla gorilla. Taxonomy (NCBI): domain Eukaryota; kingdom Metazoa; phylum Chordata; class Mammalia; order Primates; family Hominidae; genus Gorilla; species Gorilla gorilla. Next base: position 22,155,614 of record NC_073246.2, read on the forward strand.
GTATTTTAGGAGGAAGTATGTAATATTTTTATTTTATAAAAAAGTAGATCTTTAGGGAGAATGCATTTAGGGCAACTTGAATCTGTCTCCTCAGTTTAAAAAAATAAAAGATCTTTGGCAAATTACTAAATAGTTCATTTATTTTGAGTAGTGATTACTAGATATTTATCATCAATAAATTCTATCAGTTTGAATTTTAAAAGTAAATAAGCCCCAAATTCTAACAATTTAAGTTTAAATTTTATACAGTTTTACAAAACTAAGAATTATCAAATAAAAAATGCATGGTCCAAGAGCTTCTAAAGCTTTGAAAATATTTAGTATTTATATGTCATGTAATGTGCATTGGACACTAGGTTGTTTCCTTCAGAGCGGACCCAGTTAGCATTCATTCATTTTTCCAAACATCACATAACTGACTCTTAAAATTGCTACTTAGTTCATCTAAATTTATTTTCAACATTCTTCTAGAAAATCTGGAGCTGGGGTTTCTCAAATTATTATCTGAAGTCATGTAGAAACAAACATTTCAAGACTTAAAAAACTTTTACGAATCAAAATCAATTATTCACAACTAAAAGAAAAGTAGCCATTACTTCATTTTACAGACAAGTCGGGGAATACATGCTGTGTTGTTGAAATGGCAAACGTAATTTCTGCAGTGTAATACAATGGAAAGAAAAGACAGATATTTTTGGTTACTGTCTTGGTTTTGTCTTCTCAAAAAAAAAAAAACCAAAAAAAACCAGTTTGCTCTATGAGAATTGCTCGTAACTTCTTTGCAGCTCTCACAACATTAAAAAAAATAAAGTTAGAGTTTATTCTGTATGTAAAATATTGGCATTAATGTGGATTAATTTAAAAGATTGGTGAGGTTAAAATTTCCTAATATTATTATAATTGTTATTATAGGTATATTAATTAAATATTTATTTGGGGTGGTAGAGATTAGAGAGGTAAATGTAGGAGGAGAGAAACAGGGAATTAGGAAAGAACTGGGATAGATAAGAACAAAGTAGGAGAAAAAGCAGATTGGAACAAAAGAGACATTTATATCAAGGGGACAAAAAGGCCCCATAATGGACCATTAACAAAAAAAAATCAAATATTCCATAATTTCTTCAGAATATGTTAATTGAGTGGATAAAATGGAATAAATATTTTTGGTGTATAGATTATACCATTGATCAAGGGAGACTTGGACTTGCCTCAAACGTATGTTCAGTTACCAGGTTTTAAATACAGATTCAGAAATAAACTCCCCTATGAATCTTTGCCATACATAAAATGTGGGAGTAGATATAACCTACTCTAATTGAAGAAATATGAATATTAATATGCCCAAATGTAAGGACTTCAACATGGTGGAAGGATTAGTCAACAGCAGGAGAGGCTGGGAAGACAGAGGATTTAGAGACATACATGTAAGAGATCAAGAGGCTTTCCATATTATGAATTTGACTTGATTTTTAAGTCAAGGTTGGATCACTAAAAGACTTGATGGAGTAGCCTTATATTGTTTAATTGGAATTTTTTAAAAGATTACTTTGGGCACAGCTTTGAAATGGATTGGAGCTGAGTGATAGGTGGAATTCTAAGATGACTCCCAAGTACCACTCACTGCTGTGAACACTCTCGTGTAATCCTTTCCACTTGAGTGCAGGTAGGAACTCATAGCTTTGAGCCGACAGACTCTGGCAATATTTTTGCAGATGTCATTAGGATATTTAATAAACTGACTTTAACTTAATAAAGAGGAAGATTATACAGAGTAGGCCCTATTTAATCAGATGAGCCCTTTAAAAAGAGATCAGAGCTTTCCTGAAATGAGACTCCAAAGGACAGCAAGATTGTCTGATTGATTGGCTTAGTCCACTTTTTCTTTTGTTGCTATAAAAGAATACCTGAGGCTTGGTAATTTATAAAGAAAAAAAGGCATTTACTTGGCTCATGATTCTGATGACTGGAAAGTTCAAGATTGGGCTTCTGCATCTGTTGAGGGCCTCAGAATGCTTCCACTCATGGCAGAAGGCAAACAAGAACAGAGATCACATGGTGGGAGAAGAGAAAAGAGAAGCAGGGGAAGGTGCCAGGCTCTTTTTTTAGTAACCAGTTCTCTCAGAAACTAATAGAATGAGAACTTACTCTTAAAGGAGGACATTCATCTATTTATGAGAGATTCACTCCTGTGACTCAAATATCTCCCATTTGGCCCCTCCTCCAACATTGGAAATCAAAACTTATTATGAGGTTTGTACAGGAAAAACAGCTGAACCATAGCACTGCCCTTGAAGAAGCAGGTTCCATGTTCTCAGGGGGCCTGCGAAAGGACCAGTGAAGGGGCTTTGGAGTAAAGACCAGGGAGCAACCTGTAAAGCTGAGAGTAGGCTCTGGCTGACAGCCAGTGAGAAAATAGGAACTTCTGCCTACAATCTGCAACCACAAGGAAGTGAATTCTGCCAGCAACCAGGTGAATTTGGAAGAGGTGACCCAAGCTGCAGAGAAATATGCAACAAACAGAAATTGTGATGATATCCTTGTGAGATCAGGAGCGGAGTGCACAGTTAAGCCATATCCACACTCCTGACCCACAAAACTGTGAAAAAATTTAAAGAGTGTTGTTTTAACTATACATTTGCAGTCATTTGTCAGGTAGAAATAGAAAACCAATACAATTTGCACATAATTTAAAGAGGAAAGTTAAAAGAAGATAGAGAAAATTGTGAGCTCAAGAAATAGTTTCAGATCAGCATATCCTACTCTAGACAGTAGTAGTATCTAACCCTTTAGTAATAAATAGTACCATAGTAATAAGTTAGATTATTGATCTTATGCTTTGCTATATCTTGGATCAGGTACTTCAGTGTATTTATATCACCTGTTTTTTTGTTGTTGAATTTTCAACTTCCTGACTTTGTAATGCTGCATGGAAAATCCAAGTGTAGACTGATTATTTGGACTATAGTGGCAATGACTGGTGATTTTTATATTTGCCAAAAATGATTACTAAGTTTGGAGGTAGATATTTTCCACTTCTCAAAAATTTTTACAAAGTAACTTGTGTAATCTCTTGAGTATAAGTATTCCATACATACTTCAAGTAAATGTGTGAGTTTTCATTTCTATTCAGTAAAGTAGAATGAATCGTCCTAGGTGTCTTCTGAGTCTTTACTTTCAGAATAAGAATAATATACTTCTGCTTTTCTAAAATTTTAATAATGAGTTAACACAACACTCAGAATCAAAGACCAAAAAACTACAACTTCCTTCCTCATCTTAGGCCTTTTTCTACCTGGGTAAGAATTCTATAAAATTGCAAAATTGAAGGTTTTCCTAAAATACGTCTATTTGTTGAAGATTTTAGTAGAAATAATAATGTAATGTTGTCAAGAAAATAAATTGTATATCCTATGTTTGTACTTCTAAATAATTGTATAGCCTGTGACAATTTGCTCACCCTCCTTGATACTTAGTTTAGTTAGCAGATAAAATGGATACAATTTTATTACCTTACTCCATGGTAATTTCAGCCTAAACTGAATTTAAAAATGAGATTAAATGTGGATATCTATGTGGCTATTTCCAGTTCTAAAATGTATAACTCTGTTAATATATGCATTAATATATAACATTATAAAGTTACATATGAATATCTAATATTTGTAATGGGCATTTATGAAGAACACTTTTTTATTGATGTTTTTCTAGCTACTCTTCTCCTATTTAACTTGGATCCTCACTAATTACCCCTGATAAATTACAGTAGATAACTATTGTAAAAGACACTAGTTAAGGTGAACTTAGGGAGTAAAAAAAATGTTATATAATCTTCTCCCACTAAATATGGACAAAATCTCTGACTTTCTTCTAAGCAAATGAATATGGCAAAGTTGAAGTGATATTGCAGATGTAATTAAGGTTCCTAACCAGTTATTTAGGCCTGACCTTAACAAGTGAACTTTTTAAAGAGTGCGTAGGCTATCTTGGAGATTACAGACTCAAAGCAATAGACTCTCTATCAATATTGTTTGATTTAAAGCACCAAGCATCCATGAACCTACAGCTGCAAGAAAATAAATTCTGCAAAAAACCTGAGAGAGCTTGTAATGGAATCCTTCCCTATTCAAATGCAACCTAGTTGACACCTTGATTTTTATCTTGGTGAGACCTTTCAGAGAAACCAGCTAGGTCCTGCCCAGACTTCTGACCAATAAAAACTAAGTTGTAATAATTTAGTTTTTAAGGTAATAAATGGGCATTGCTTTAAGTCACTGAGTGCATTAGTCAATGTTCTCCAGATAAATAGAATCAATAAGATACACACAGACACACACACACAGACACACACACACACACTATTTATATAGTAATTGACCCATGAGATTACAGAGGCTGAGAAGTCCTGCAATATGCCATTATTAAGGTGGAGAATGGGGAAAGCCAGTGGTATAATTCAGTTCAAATCAAAAGGCTTGAGAACCAGAGAAACAAACAGTCCCAGTACAGTCCCAAAGGCCTAAGAACCAGAAGCGATAAGGTTTGGGGTCAGGAGAAGGTCCATGTTCCTGCTCAAACAGAAAAACCATTTCCCTTCCTCTGCTTTTTGTTCTATTTGGCCCCTCAGTGGATTGGATGATGCCTGTACACATTGATGAGCATGGCTTCCCTTTACTCAGCCTGTTGTTTCACATGCTACTCCCTTCCAGAAACACACTGACACATCCAAAAATGTTTTAACAGCTATCCGGGCATTCATTAACCCAGTTATGTTGACACATGAAATTAGCCATCATACTAAGTTTATGGTGAACTTTTTTTGTGCAACAATAGAAAACAAATACAACCACTGCATTTACATTTTTAGAACTAACCTCCTTCTTGAACTCCTTACAGATATTTCCAAATGGCTACAGACATCCCTACCATTAATCTCCCTGTCATGTCAAACTTTCCCAACTCAATTTTGACCTGTTGTTCTTGTCCTTTGAATGTTATCTTTAGTTAACAATACCAAACCAACCAGCTAATTTAGAAATACAGACTCAATCAAACAACTAAATAAATGACCTGGATTGTATCTATCCTTATATTTTTGCTTTAATTAACATGTCTACTCTATCACTCCTGATGGTATCTGTGAGTATATACCTGGCTACTACCTCAAACATTTCTTGAGTTCTTCCTAGTTATCTCTCCTATCCTGCCACAAGTTGGCCCCTATTCCTTGTCTGAAGAGGCTGCCCTGCCAAAGAAATTGCCCTCTGAGATATTTAAAGCACGAGATCACATACACATAAAATAATGTTCTTCTAAAATATCAGACCCTCTTATAAATAAAGGCACACTTGTTCACGATTCTCTACCTACCAAGTTCCCAATTAGAATATCCAGGCAAGAAGTTACTGTTGGGGCAGAATTACCCACTCTTCCCCAGTTCTGTATTTATTTTATTGTATATGTCATGCTTATTGCAAAATATATGTTAACATGGCTCTTTCTCCTTATAAAATATAACCTTCAAGAACAAAGGAGATATCTTTGTATTACAACATTTGCACTGTGGTAAACACGTCATAAATACTTAGTAAATATTGTTTGCATGAATAAGCAAATATAAAATTACTATTACAATCACACACAGGCATTTCTTGCAATTATGTATAGTGGCTATAGGTCAATTTGCAAAAGAAAACAATTTGCTTAATAGCTAATTTGTTAATGGTTCATTCATCAAGTTTTCTAATACATGAATTAAAAATAATGTTCCTTGTGTTTATAGTGTTTATAAAGTTTTGTATGGACTGGGATATAACAGTTTTTAGGGCTCCTAAAGATACTTTTAAAATTTTATTTGGTTTTATTTATTTTCTAAAAGCATTTTTTAAACCACTGCTGCATCAAATCTAAGAATTACAGCATGGTTTGGTTTCCTAACAATATTTACTAAATTTAATTAATACATAACAAACATCACTTCAATATTTTGTAAGTGAACATTTCAGTTTGTAATTATTTTGTACAACTTTTAAATGTTATTTTCCTAAAGAATATTTTAAACTTAATATCTTATTTCTGGCAAAAATTAGGCCATATGGGGTACACTGTTTTTATCTTCTCTTTTATTATTTTACCCAACTTTAACAATTTGGGGATTTTTAATAAATGCATCTTTAATTATTTTTTTCAAAATATCATTACAAATGTGCCCATCAGATTTGAGGTGATAATTGTAGCAATTCTTATGGTAATCTATTGCAATTAACTGACAAAACATAAAAATTTACAAAGATTAGAATGGATCATGGGGAATCATTCCATATCTTGACTATATCAATGTCAATATCTTTTTGTGAAATTATACTATAGCTATGAAACCTGTTATTATTGGGAAAAGTTGAAAGTATCTATAGAATCTTCCTTTTTTGCTTTTTAACCTTTTTGTATAAATTTGTGGGGCACAAGTGTGGTTTTATTACACGAATAAATTGCATAGTCATGAAGTCACAGCTTTCAGGATATCAATCACCAAATAACATACATTGTATCCATTTCATAATTTCTCATCACCAACCACCCCCCACCTTCCCATCCTTCCAAATCTCCGTTGTCTATCATTCCACACTCTAAATCCACGTGTACCCAGGTTTTGGCTCCCACTTATAAGTGAGAACATGTGGATTTGTCTTTCTGTGTCAGAGTTTCACTCACAATAATGACCTCCAGTTTTATCCATGTTGCTGCAAAAGATATGATTCCTTCTTTGTAATGAATGAATAGTATTCCATTATGTACATATACCATATTTTCTTTATCGAATCATCCATTAATGGACACTTAGATTGATTCCATATCTTTGCTATTGTGAATAGTACTGTGATAAACTTATGAGTACTGGTGTTCTTTTGATATATTAATTTTTTTTCTTTTAATAGATACCCAGCAGAGGGATTGCTGAATTGAATGGTAGTTCTATTTTTAGTTCATTGAGAAATCTTCATACTATAGAGATTCTAGTAATTGACGTTTTACCAACAATGTGTAAGCATTCCCTTTTTTTCTGCATCCTAGCCAACATCTATTTTTTTCTTTTTAGTAATAGCCATTCTAATGAATGTAAGATGACATCTCATTGTGGCTTTAATTTGCATGCCTCTGATAATTAGTGATATTGAGCATTTTTCTTCATTTGCTTGTTGGCCATTTGTATGTCTTTTGAAAAATGTCTGCTCATGTCTTTTGCCCGCATTTTAATGAGATTATTTCTTTCCTCATTGTTGTTGGGTTGTTAAGTTCCATGTAGATTCTGAATATTAGCTTCCTGTTGACTATACAGTTAGTAAATATTTTCTCGCTTTCTGCAGGTTGTCTGTTCACTCTGTTGATTATTTCCTTTGTTATGCAGGAGCTTTTTCAGTTTAAGTAAGTCCTATTTGTTTCATTTTTATTGCCTGTACTTTTGAGGACTTAGTCATAAATTCTTGTCTAGACTAATGTCTAGAAAATATTTCCCTAGGTTTTCTGCTGGTAAATTTATAGTTTCAGGTGTTACATTTCAGTCTTTAACCCATTTTGAATTGATTTTGGTATATCGTGAGAGATACAGGTACAGTTTTACACTTCTGCATATGTCAATCCAATTTTCCCAGCACCACTTATTGAAAAACTTGTCCTGTATTTTTAAAAATTAATGTGAATCTACAATTATTTCAAAATATAATTTTTATAAAAGTTCTGAAAAATTTGTGCTCATTGTCATCAGTTCCTCACAAATCCTTGTTTCTTAAACCTATCCCACATAGGCTTTTGTCCCTAACAATTTACTTACCATTATCCTTTCCAGATAAAAAATGACCTCTACACTTAATTTTCAGTCCTCATCTTACTTGAAACAGATAATTGATTCTTCCTTCTTGATAGCATTTTTTTTTTTTTTTTTTTTTTTTTTTGAGATGTAGTCTCACTCTGTCACCAGGCTGGAGTGCAGTAGCGTGATCTTGGCTCACTGCAACTTCCACCTCCCGGGTTCAAGCAATTCTCCTGGCCCAGCCTCCCGAGTAGCTGGGACTACAGGCATGCACCACCACATCCAGCTAATTTTTGTATTTTTAGTAGAGATGGGGTTTCACCATGTTGGCCAGGATGGTCCCAATCTCCTTGACCTCATAATCTGCCTGTCTTGGGTGGATCCCAAAGTACTGGAATTGCAGGCGTGAGCCACCACGCCCAGCCTTGATAGCTTTTTAAAAGGCTTGCAGGGCAGCATATTTCCTTGCTTTTACACATACTGAATTTTTTGTCCTCAGTCTCTTTTGTTGACTTTTCCCTTTTTTTAATTAGCATTGGAATTCTCTAGTTCTCCTCTGTATGTAAAGATGGAAGTATCACTTTTCTCATCATCTTAATCAGGCTCATGGCTTTTAATACTGCATAGCTTCTGGTAACTCCCCTGTACAACTCTCCATCTCAGAACTGTCTTCCAAACACCAGACTCCTACATCTAGCTGCCTCTTGTACACACGTCAGACACCTCAGTCTCAGAATCCAAAACAGAACTCTGATCTTCCCCAGCAAAACCAGTTTTATATATAGACTTCTTTATTACATTACTTAAAAATTCTCCTTTCATTGATGAGAATTTATTTCATCTTAACCTCTCAGTCAAAAATCTATAACTTCTACACTTCTGAGGTTTTTCCCCCTCAAGTCCCACTTTCAATGTATCAGTAAATTCTCACTTAACCATTTTTTTGACACTCATTAGCTGACTTTATTGAATTGCTTTCTTATTTCCATAAGTTTTAGGCTGTACCAACAAATATCAAAAACAATAGAAAATTACACTACATTAGAGGCAAACATTATACACACAATGGGATAAACTAGACATGAAGCTAGATTTTTATTTAGAGCACAAGTACACAGACAAATATGAAGCAAAAACAGTGAGCCGACAAAAATGAGATCTTCTTAGTGTAAAAAATAAGTGAGCAGCAAAATAAAGATGAAACTGAGAGTACTCTTAACAAAAAATTCTGTTATTACAAATATTGACAGGCAGCAGATTATTTGACTAAAAGAATCAGTCACATATTTGACACAGTTAACAGAAATTTCCCTCTATCTCAATTCACCTTTCTTTTCTTTCTTTCATAAACTATGACTGTAGCAGGTTTTTAGAAAGTTTTAAAATACGATTCAAGTGAAACAGGCACAGGTGTCTTTTTTCATGTAAATCAGTTAAAAGCCAAGTGGCCAGAAAAAATATATAAAAATAACAATCTATCAAGTTTTGGGAAAAGTACATGCATCCTAAAAGAATAGTACTATGTTTCTTCATATAGCAGATTTATTCTGTTTCTCCTACAATTTTAAATGTTTTCACTGCCAAAGTTAGACGTAAATTTGCTAGATTAGCCCCATGGTCAGTAATAGTTTGTACTTTTTATATTGTAGTCTGAAAATGTAACTCTAACCCCACAGGCCTGAAACCTGGTGGGAAAATGATCGATAAGTGTTTTAGATTCAACAGTCTTAATATGTGTGACTTATCTATTAAAATGAAGAACTTTCATAGTTTAATAGAATGACTGCTGTATTCAACTTCAACAAGGTCTTCCATCCTTCTTATAAATCTTAAGAATATGTTTAAGGTTTCTTTCACCTTTACTCTATGCCTTGGAAGTTAATTGGGAATAAAAAGATTTATGAGTTCAGTCACTATAATTTAAGACCAGGCATCTGCTTAGAAATACAATAACCACAATTCATACTTAGAGAAAATTGTTTCATTTAACCATTTTTTAAAAAATATATACAGAATCCAACCACTTCTTACCACTTTCAGGATTGCTTTCCTCATCTGAGCCACCAACATCTCTCACTGCGAGAGTTGTAATAACAATATTCAGTGAAATTGCAAATGAGAGTATGAAATGATTGTGATCAAAATTCTGCAATGGTTTCTCATTTTTTCAACGGGTAAGCCTATTGGTCAAAATAATCTCATTTCTAGGCTGGGTGCGGTGACTCACGCCTGTAATTCCAGAACTTTGGGAGGCCAAGGCGGGCAGATCACAAGACCAAGAAGAGATCGAGACCATCCTGGCCAACATGGTGAAACCCCGTCTCTACTAAAAATACAAAAATTAGCTGGATGTGGTGGCATGCCACTGTAGTCCCAGCTACTCGGGAGGCTGAGGCAGGAGAATCGCTTGAATCCGGGAGGTGGAGGTTGCAGCGAGCCGAGATCGCACCACTGCACTCGAGCCTCGCGACAGAGCAAGACTCTGCCTCAAAAAAAAAAAAAATCTCATTTCTGATTTTATATTTTGCTATTTTCTTTTATAAGATGTTTCAGCCCCTCTGAATCCATTGTTTTATCTAAAAAAAAAATACTAGGTATACTTCCTGCCGGGTGTAGTGGCTCACACCGTAATCCCAGCATTCTGGGAGGCTGAGGAAAGTGGATCACGAGGTCAGGAGTTCGAGACGAGACTGGCCACGATGGTGAAACCCGTCTCTACCAAAAATATAAAAAAATTAGCTGGGCATGGTGAGGCATGTCTGTACTCCCAGCTACTCAGGAGGGTGAGGCAGGAGAATCGCTTGAACCCAGCAGGTGGAGGTAGCAGTGAGCCGAGACCACCACTACGCTCCAGCCTGGGCGACAGAGGGAGACTCCATCTCAAAAAATAAATAAATAAATACTAGGTATACTTCCATCTTATGGTTTAACCATTGGCTTATTCTTCTCTTGGAATGCTTTTTTACCCAAGTAAACCCTCAAAATTCATGTTTTTAATATGGCCAGCTCTGACAGTTCTATTTGATACTGAAAATTGTCTATTCCCAATACGTCCCATTAATGCTTCATTCCTGGCAATCCTAAATGCTCTTAGATTGTTTTCTATATTTTGTAGCACATCTTCTATTAACGTGTAATTATGTTATAATGGTTTTTATTTTCTACTTTACATTGCCCCCTTTATATAAGCTGTATATAATTGGGAACTTTATTTTGTTCTTCAATATTCAATCACCTAGAAGGGCACCTAGAACATAATATGCCTCAGATATTTTTGAATACATCTGTTGATTAAAGAATTAAAAATTTAACAAAATATATATTTAATTTATCAATCAGTTATGCTTTCAATTAAAAATACACTAAGTGCTTATTGTATTCTAATAGTTCTTTTGATTCAACTAAACTAAAGAGAGAATAAAGAGATTAAAAAATGAAAGGGATTTGAGCCCTATGGATGGAGAGAGGCTAAAGTAGATATTAGCACCAATATTCAGAATTTGGAAAACAGGTGAGCTTTTCCTGAACTGGTGAATAAAGAAAATCAATGCTTAACATGAATGCAAGCATATTTATCTCCTAAGAACTCCAGACATGTACAGGAAGTAAAAGGTCCATGTAAAACTTTAAAACATGGGCTTATAAAAGGAGGTGGAAACCGGATGACAGGTTAACAATGCAATTGAAATCCCTGTTCCCACTCAGTATAACCAAGCATATCTACACAGACTTCTGAAGACAGAAATTCAAAATTATTGTAAGCAAACACATTCTCTTAAGACAAGAAATGGAAAGATTTCTCTCAGGTGAAGCCATTCAGCCAAAAAGATAAAACTTAAATCTACTAATAGTTGTAGTTGCCTACTAATAGTTGAAAATGTCCAACCTAATTCACCTCCTCAGAGACTAATTGAAAAATTTTGTGTCTATGAAGCTTGCAGTATACTAGTGATACAAAAATATGATTAGTTATGCAGGCTTCACTATCCATTTGAATAAAAGTCAGAGTTTGAAAAACATTGAAAAACAAATTTAAAAAAATAAGAAAATATTCTTCTGTGAAATTTAGGGAGAAAATTTTATCCATGAAACCAAGATAAGAAGAAACATTCAGAGAATAAAAAGAGCTTATGGAAATTAAAGTGACAATGTAGTAAAATAATTCAATGTAAGGATTAGGTCAAGTTAAAGAAATCTATAAAACACAGGGAATTTGATACACAATATAAAACAATTAAGAATTCAATGATTTGATTCATTGATGTCCAACACTTTAATAATAAAATTTTAGATCTTCAACTCATATTGTGAAAATGAGAGTAGAAATACTATGAAACTAATAATTCAGAAAAATATCTTGAAGACAAGCCAATACGTTGTGAAATTTCGGAATAAGGTAGACAAAGAGGGATTTCATATTTTTAGAGAGAATATAAAGGCAATGGAAGATTACTTGCAAAGGACTAGAAAATAAAACAGCATGGAGCTTCCGAAGAGAGAGACCAAATTTCAAGATCATAAAACAATGCATTCAAAATTCTAAACAAATTTGCTTCTAAGGGGAAGACAAAAGGAAATTAAATTGATATCATTCTTGTGGTCTATCAAATAGAGAGCTATCTTCCAATAACTAGGGATGGATTCATGAAAAGTATATAGAACACTAATAAATTAAGTAACAAAAGTATTTACTCCAGGAAATAACAAAAGTTGTATAGGAAAGGAAAATTATCATAACCTAGCTCTAAAAAGTTTTCATGCTCATAAACATGTGCTCGTAACAGTGAACAACTTGAACATTGATTGTTTTAACTAAAACAGTACTGGAGCTATATTGGAAAGTAGGTAGAAAGACATGCATATGAAAGGGAGAATGAGGAATCTAACATGCAAGTGTGCCTTTTTACTTTTGGATGTAGAGAAAATATAAATTTAAAAATGAAGAAAACAAATTATAATCAGGCCATTTCCAAATACAAAGGTATATTGAGAAAAACGGGGGCAAATCTCAAGAGGTTTCAATTGGTTGCTCTTTGAACTTCAGGTCATGGCTCATTTCACTGCAATGGCCTAGGGGCTGGTTTTTATTGTAATCTTCCAAAAATAATTAGATTGTTTATATTATACAATGTAAGACTTCAGTAAAAATAATGGTAAAAATAACTATCCTTATAATTTCACTCTATCTTTTGTTGGAAAGAAGAATGTTTATCGCCTTTTGTTTTAAGAACTATCACTTTATAGGCTTCTTTCCTATTTCCTTTTCTAACTCTAGTGCTCAGTTTCTGCCATAGACACTTGAGGTTTAATGTAAGATTGTTACTGTCATTTTGTCAGTTGCTTTCTGAAAGGCATGGTGTTCTAATTTCACAGCTGTGCAACTTATAAAATCCTGTGATGTAACCTTTAATTGCCAAATGAAGTAAAAAAAGAAAAAAATGTTGGAATAAACATTGGATCCATAATAACATTTTTAATTATTTTCCCCTGGTGACCAAGGTGCTTGACTAAGCCTTCTAAATCATTTTTGACAACCACATGTATTATTTATATCATGACTTGGTATGATTCTTAGAAATGAACAGGTAAAAAGAAGGGGAATTGAACACAGGAAGAATTTAAGTTTTTTAAAGGAATCTGCGTACACCTGCAGTTAACATTGATACAAATTTCCTACTGCTTATAGTGTGGGATATATTTTGGAGATACACCGGCATGAATAAAGTTCATTTATCTGATAAGAACAAAGACAAAATCAAGAACGACATCTCTTTTCTTACCAACCATAATGAATTGTATTGAATACACCAGTTCTTCACCCCTCGCTGTATGTAACCCCTCGGCCTTGTTTCTTTTGCTGTACTCTCTTTTCTGACTCTGGGCTTGATCATGGTACTTGATTTGTCAGCACAATGAGGTGGAAATGACTGTCTATTCAAGCTTGAGGTCTTAAGAAGATTTCAGTGGTTATGCTTGCTCTTTTATGCTTCTGTGATTGCCATGTGATTGTGGCAGGACTAGACTGTTGGAAGACTGGAAGACGAGAGACAGAGATGTGGAAGTTGAAATAAGACTGGCCTGAATCATGAAAAGCCAGCTGACCCACAGCCACCAAGACCTACTGCTTGTGCCCTCCAGAGCTGCACCCTCTGCCATACTTGGACCGTCTTGAGTCACAACTAGGGCAGCCAAGAAGTGCAACACTGGAATGTGGGGTCAAAGAAAGACTGGAGATGGCCCTGGGCAGCAAGTCCTGAGGGCGCACAGGCACCTTGAACCCTTCTGCTCTCAAAGCCCTGGCACTCTGGGTCTGTACTGGGCATGACAGCCTTGAGTATCTCTGAAATGCCTTTGCAGTCATTCTCTCATGGTGTTGATGAATAGCTCTTGGCTTCTCTTTTTCTTTTTTTTCTTTTTTTTTTTTTTGATGGAGTCTCACGCTCTGTCGCCCAGGCTGGAGTGCAGTGGCGCGATCTCAGCTCCCTGCAAGCTCCGCCTCCCGGGTTCACGCCATTCTCCTGCCTCAGCCTTCCGAGTAGCTGGAACTACAGGCACCCGCCACCACGCCCGGCTAATTTTTTTGTATTTTTTAGTAGAGACGGGGTTTCACCGTGTTAGCCAGGATGGTCTCGATCTCCTGACCTCGTGATCCGCCCGCCTCGGCCTCCCAAAGTGCTGAGATTATAGGCGTGAGCCACCGCGCCCGGCCAGCTCTTGGCTTCTTTATGTTCACAATAAGAGCTGCCCTAAAGTAAACTTCAATTACACTGAGGTAAGGGCAAAGATGCCAAATGTACCTGCACAAGAGAGCCTGCCAGGGGTTGTATTTCAATTCTTTCCAGGAGAATTGACAGGAGTAAAATAGCTTCAACAGAGAGAACAGTGAGTGGACAGCCAGAATACCGGGGGTGAAAGACAACTCAAAAGGGGCCGGGCAGGTCCTAGGCAAGATGAGCTTCAGACTTGCTGAGGGCAATGACCTCCGTGGGAGAACAGCAACCAGAAACACACACACGCATTGCAGTTTTGAAAAACTGTAGTTTAGTTGAGGTCACTACCTTGGGTGGGGGATGCTGGATGGCTGCCCTGGGCTCTGGGTTTCACCTGGGCAAGGGGAGTACAGAAAACATTGCATCTCACTCCTCTTTTCTGTATATCATAAAATTTTAAGTTAAATTTTTGATGTTTAATTATCCCCTAAAATGTCTGATAAAAGACTAACGACTTTTCAAGGTTGGATAAATTTGGAGGACTCCATTAACAAAGGAAGTTGCTAAAAATCTACATTGCTTTGGAGATGGCCTGGTTTTATGCAGAGGCCGTATTTGATTCATCATCCTCCCTAATGTGGAATCTTAAAGGTGTTTTCATTTTTTTTCTTGTTCATCCATTATACGTTTGATAATATTTAATTACATGAGTTAGATTTCTAGACATGAAATGAGTGGAATGGCTTAAGTCCTATTTTTGAGTTGATTTCCAGAAATGTTATGGTAATTAACATTTCTAGCAACCTATTAATGCCAATTTCCACTACCATTGTGAATTACCATATTTAACAAAGTTTTGGTGTCAGAGATATGAAGATATGCTTTTTTTCTTTCTTCCTTTCTCTTTTAACTCTTACTTTCTCCATTCCTCCTTCCTTCTCTTCTTCCCTTTCTCCTTCCCTCTGTTCCCTCTTTTATCTCTTTTCTTTCTTCCTCTCTTCTTTTTTCCTCCTAATCCACCCTTCCAATTTGTTTTTATTAAGACTAGTAAGCCTGAATGGATTATCACAACATTTTCAGAGATTTGTATATATTATTCTGTATTTTTACTATTCGTTTATTTTCTCTGTGCTCTATTTTGGTTTTATATGTTTTTTAACTTTAATGTTTTATTATTCATTTATGAGTCCTCTATATCTAAGATATATAAACTCATGTTTATTTGTTGCACCTATTTCTACAGTTGCTCTTATCTTTTAACATTTTTATGTATTACTGTGCAATGTTTCAAATTTTCATGGCATCAAATTTATCATTTCTTACCTTTAATGTTGAAAACACTTTACATATTTATGGATCAATGTAATATCATCTTAATTAAAAGAAAAATGAATATTAAAAGAAGACAAGCATTCAATAAAAAATGAAATACTTACTTCCAAAAAAACTAAGAAGCAGTGAGTATACACAATAAAATAAGATTTATATTTCATAGCTTCAAATGGAAAAAGAATGCAAATTTAAAACAGGTGAATAATTTTGAGCAATGAGGTTAGAAGGGACCTCAAAGTGCACTAGACACGAAGCAGAATACTTAGACAGTACCATCTTGTGATCTAAGCAAGAGAGGCTCAATTCTTAGATCAAGGCTTTAGTGATCCTAACCATGAACCATCTGCCCAGCAACTGTAGCACTGAGGGGATACGCTCACATAGAGCCTGAACCTCTTTCCCAAAATATGATCTGGGACCTTGGCATTCCCCACCCAATTGGCCAAGCCTTCTCCCTGGCCCTCCGCCTTGTCTTTCTGAGAGCCTCATTGGTGTGCACATTCAGAGGCCAAAGGAATGATGGAAGGGGGTGTAGGTGGAGCCAGCTATGTGGATTTTGTTGTCTAAATGTTTGGTCACAAGGGCAAAAGACAGATGGAGTCAAGCATGAGAAGTAAAGAATGCACAGGATGTGAACTGGTGCAGGACAGTTTTCTGGATGTCTTTGAGCCAATTCAGTTATCCTTCCTTTCTTCCTTGTAGTCTTCAGAATAACTGTGGAATTTGCTGAGAATGTAATATCTTAAAATAAAGAGTAGCTAGTCAGAATAGCTATGTTCCTGTCTCTGATAGAACAAGATATTCTACAATTCTTTAACCAGTGATTCAAATTTGCTCTCAGGGTATAAATCCAGGACAGGCTGCTTTCTGTGGCCCCTCAGCTGTGGTGCAGGAGGGGCATACTCAGAAAATACTCCAACTACCTTGCACAACTGTCCTGAACCTTGGGGGACCAGCTTGTTATGAATCCTGGTTTTCTACTGTCCCTTACTCCCTGTCTGTGTATAAGGATCCACTTCTTCATACTACCACATTGGCAACACCTGAATTTTTAAGGGGGTGCATGCAAACCATAGCACCTTCCTGTTTGTGTGTCTTAAATCTCTTGTGCCTTCCACTTTACAGGACAAAGTACTTCAGTATAATATTTTTTGGAGATCCTTAACTTAATTACATCAGCAAAGATATTATTTCCAAATAAGGTCACATCCTTAGATAATGAGCATTAGAACTGGGCATATCTTTTTAGGGGGAACAGGGTCTCAATTCAAACCACTACACTATATAAAAACTAACTTTAAATATAATTTTTTAAAACATCAAACTTATATCCAAAACTTTGGGTACTACACTTTTCTATTATAAATGTGACCTTTAGTAAACCTCATAGTGACTCAATATGAAAGGTGACCTGAGAAAATACCTACTCTAACCTCTTTTACAGTTTAGGAAATAGAGAACATAATTTATGCATTTTGAAGTCAGAAATAACACAATGTAGAGGCATCATCTTAGTACAGATAGCGTAGGTCAAATCTGGTTGCCACACGTGACCTCTTTGTCACTGGGTGATATAACTTCTTGAGTATTAATTTTGTCATCTTAAAATTTTGTATTATAATTTTTTTATTATTATTATACTTTAAGTTTTAGGGTGCATGGGCACAACGTGCAGGTTTGTTACATATGTATACATGTGCCATGCTGGTGTGCTGCACCTTATAGTGTAATTAAAATGATTAAATGAAATAACTCAATCTACTGCAGAACCTGCTACAGAATATTTGCTCAGGATATAATAGATATTATTCTGATAAATAAGCTATTCTGCTAAAGAGTCACATACAGAAAATGGCAGACCCTCTCCTTGATGCCTCATCCTTGGTCCTATTACTCCTTTTACATTAAATGATTGAGCCGTGGATTATCCTGTGTGTGTGTGTGAAATTTTGGCTCTACCAGTATTCCCAAAGCATCTTAATATTGTGACGCTTTATAGAAATCCTGACATCAGTCATTCCACTTTCTTGATGTGCATATTATGAAAGGTTGGAAAAATAAATTTATAGGCACACACATTAGGAACAATAAAAAATAGCAGAAAAATAGTTCTACCTAATAGAAAAATAACACGAAATATTACCAATCTTTTCAAAAGAAATAAACATTATCTTTCTTTGGTAATGTATATGTAATGTTTATTCATTCACTGGTTACTTTCAAGAAATAAATAATGAACTTCTAAATTGTGCATGGAATCATGCTAGATTGAAAGAAAAGTTTTCCCCTCTTATTACTGTGTAGAGTTTAGAGTCAAACTGGGAGAAATATTGGAGGTAGGTTACCCTAGTCTTCCTAGGAGAAGCATTACCTCCTAGTAAATTAATCCTTGCTTTGTGTACTATAAAAATATGCTCATAAATATCATTAAAATATTACACCTAACCGAAGAAAAATATATGTTTTAAAGACATATTTAAATATATGTCCTTAAACATATATTTCATGAAATATGAAACATATATTATGAAATATGAAACATATATTTCATGATTACTTATAGAAAATGTATATATAGATATCAGATTTTCCATTTAATCTTTGTAAATTTAGATTTTGATTTGTCAAGCATACAGATATGTTACAAAGGTGTCAAGAAATTTTTATATTCTTTCTACTCATATTCAACAATTATTTGTATTTCATCCCATTTTAGTCATATTCTCTGTCCTTCTCCCTACTCTTTCTTTCTCCCTCTTCTCTACCTGTATACCATCTATCTACCTATCCATCTATCATCAGTCATTTTTCCCATGTCCTCACCATACCATTTAAGAGCCTGTTCACTTCCTGTGACTTCAATGACAGGTCACTACTTAGTGGTTTAATAGATAACTTTGTGGTTTGAAATAATAGAAATTTGTTTTCTCACAGATCTGGAGGCCAGAATTCCAAAGTCAAGTTTTTGGAAATGTCATATTTCCTATAGAAGCTATAGGAATAAAATCCATTCCATGCCTCTTCCAGCTTCTGAAAGCTGCCAGCTTTCTCTGGCTTGTGGCCACATCATTCTAATCTCTACTTCCTTAATCACAATTTCCTCTTTTATTCTCCGCAAAATTCATTTCGATCACTTTTATAGGGATACAAAGCAATTGCATTTAGGACCCACCTTGATAATCAAAGATATTCTCTTTCTCTCTAGATCCTTAACTTAATTGCATCTTTTGCCATATAATGTAATATTGACATGTTCTGTGGATTAAGAATTTTACATCTTTAGGGGTCTTTTCTAATCCACCCACAATAAGAGATACCGTGATCCTTTAACCTTAATTTTCTTCAGTATATATTTCCTAAGAGGAAGGGTATTCTCTCAAATAACCACGCAACAGATGACAAAAATCAGACAATTCAACATTAATAATAATTAGTGTTTCCCTAGCCATATTAAAGCCTAAGAAACAATAAAAATCAGTAATGTTGATCCCGTAAGTATTTAAAATTTTTATATCTTATTTATCTTAGTCCTTTCGAGCTGCTACAACAAAAATACCATTGACTGGCTGGCTTAAACATATACTTCTGACAGTCCTGGAGGCTGTGAAGTCTAAGATCAAGGTGCTGGGAGATTCAGTGTCTGGTGGAGTCCCACGTCCTGGTTCTTAGAGACGAATTTCATGCTGCTTCCTCACAAAGCGGAAAGGGAAAGAGAGAACTCTCTGGATCCCATTTGTAAGGGCACAATCCTGTTTGTGAGGACTTCATTTTATACCTTATTATTTCCCAAAGACTCACCTTCTAATAATACCATCACGCTGGGGATTACAAGTTCACCTTTTCATTTTGGAGGGATACATGCAGTTTGTTCAGTTTATCATGAATTTTTGCATTGTTTAAAATATTACATTCAAATATTATTTATTGTGATTGCTAAGTTTTTGTGCCACCATAAGTTTTGTGCCCAAGACAAATGACACCCTCACTTCACAATATCCCAGTCTTGGTCTACAGGCCATATTTAAATTTTATCAATTTTTCCAATAGCCTCAATAACAATTTTCTTCTATACAGACTCCTATTAGGATCACGATAACACTTCTTTGTTTATCTCTTATTCTGGAGCTATTTTCAACCTTTCTTTCGTTTCTTAATCTTGATGTTTTGAAGGGTACAGGCCAGTTATTTTGTAGAATGTCTGTCAATTTGGATTTATTTTCTATTTTTCCTGTTTGATTCATGTTACGGTGTGTGTGTGTTATGGCAGGAGTATCACTGAGGTGATGTGGCTTTTTCCATATATTAGAAAGGACATGATATTGCTTTGTTCCACTATCGATGACATTAGGTCCGGTTAAGTTTGGTGGCCTGATTAAAGTGGTATCTACCATGTTTATCACACTATAACATTACTATTTTCTCTTTATAATCATGAAAAAATTTGTGGAATATCCTTAGCAACTATGTCTTGTTCATAGTCCAAATTTGATTCCTGTACTAGCAACCACTGACAATTTTCTAATTATTTGTTACTATACTTACAACTTTTTGTATTATATGTATAACTTTATTTTTTACTTAAAATTCAACTATAAGGAAGATATTTTAATTCCTTTCATATAAATGCATGCAAGTATGTATGTATGTTATATCAATTCAGGCATTCATATTTTATTCAATGGTACATTAAATTTTTCTTAGTATGGTTAGTGAAAGATCTTCCAGCTGCCTTTTGGATCATTTTGAGGATTCCCCATAATTGTTTGAGCTTTTTCCATATTTTTGATCCAAACAATATGTAAAAATATCATCTCGTGTTTTACATGCTCCAATCTAGGGATCGACAGTTTGTCAAAAAATCTTGGTATCTTTTTTAGTAGAGAATGACCTCTGTTGTTTCTGATGATGTCAGCTTTTATTTCTGTCATTATTTTCCTGTATTTAATGCGAAGATTTCCCATGACTTCTTTCGATGTTTTCTATTCATTTTGGGATGTCATCATTTTCTCTCTTATGTACCTTGGTGTGGCTGTATTTCTCCTGCTTGTAGTTCACTGTTCTTGAATATTTAAGTTTAGGTTTTTCATCACATTTAAAAAAATGGTTCGTCATTATTTCTTCAAACATAACTTTTCCCAATTCTCTTTCTTCTCACCCCGGGAATGTAAATACCCATATAACATTTAATATTCTCCCGAAGAATACTGACTTTAAAAATTTTTCTCGCCCCTATTTGTTACTTAAATTCTATTTATTTATCTTGACGTTGTCCTACAAACCATTGAGTTTCTATTATTTTTATTTTTTTCTATTTTATATATTGTATAAATGCTATAAAATTATCTTCAACTTAACTGACTCCTTTTCTTCTATCTATAACTTTCTGGTTTGCCCATTCAGGGAATATAAGAGCATGAATTATAAGAGCATGAGTCATATTTTTCTGATTCTTCACATATCTAGTAATTTCTTTGTATCGCATGTTAGACAATCCAAATATATTGTAGAGATTCTGGTTCCAATAATATTTATCTGCAAATGATACTTGTCCAAGAAGTAAATTTCGATTGCCTAGACCCAAACTTCAAATTCTCTCTCCTTTATGATGGGCAGTAACTGGAAATGTGCATCCTTCCAGACTCTAGCTACTTTATTTGACAAACACCTACGTGTCTCCTTTATGCTTAAACAGATCGGTGGTTAGTCATGAATTTACTGTATATGTGTCAACGTTGGTCTCATTCTTTGTGAAACTCTCTTTCCGGGAATTTTTTCCTTTAATTTCCCAGCTAATATACCAGCCCCAAAGTCTGTGTCTGACCTCATGCCTCTGCACCACAAAGATTAGAGAGTACGCTCCAACAAAACCCTGAAAGCATGCCAATCTCACCTGGAGCAATTCCTATCTTACAGGAGCCACCCCTTTCCAGATTCTTCTTATTTCAGATCCATATATAATTACAGCATTTAAAAAATACTGTATACAAATATTATAGTTGTTATCTGTGGGAGATTTGTCTTATACAAATTTCTCTCACATTATTCTAACCTGGAACATCAAATTTGTTTTCCATTTTGCAGATTTTCTAAAATTAAAATTTACACTAACTCTAACTACTTAAGATAGAAGTAGAATTGCTCTGGTTAAATAAAGAAATAGAGGTAGAATCCTGTCCTTTTTCCGGACAAACACATATGTCACAAAATTACCCAGATATACTCCATAATAATTCTAGGTTTTCATAGATAATTTCAAAATAATTTATCTATATCAAATAATGAATACTTATGAGGGGAAACATATACCATTCAGAATACATTCACATACGTGACCAGAAAAATTGACCATCGGTTCATCGCAATCTTCAAGCCAAACTCCAAAGGACATCTAAAAAAATGCACATTACTTTAAATATATTTAAGGCTGCTTTAAAATATATTAAATATATTGTATAATTAGCTAAGTGCGGCATATACAATTATTGTCATTTTAGTACTGCAACTACTTTATCATTCCATAATAAGAACTGAAAACATATAATTTTATGACTATATGTGACAGACACTATGTTAAGAGTTCTGAAAATGTTATCTGACTTTATTTTTACTGAAAGCTTTTGACATAAGAGTTATTAGTCTGATTATACAAAAGTGAAAGCTGAGCTATGAAGATATCTTACTACTTACTCAAAGAGAGGCAAATAGTAAAAATATGATCCACAAATCAAACCCCACTTTGTATGCCTGTGAAAACACATTCTTTGAAACATATCATCTTGCATTTCCCAAACAAGGAAAGTGTTTCTGAAAGAATTAAATATTTTGACAAGATTTACATTCATTATAATATAGAGATTGGGCTTAAAACCAGTTCTTTTAATTGTTGGGCTTAGCCATTTTGTACTATATAGCATGACAGAAAAAAAAAAGAGGAGAGAGACCATATTAGGACATGTAGGGCTATTGCTGCAACTCTGAAATTTGAGTAGTTTAACCATATAAAAATGTATTTCTCAGCCCGGCGCGGTGGCTCACACCTGTAATCGCAGCACTTTGGGAGGCCGAGGCGGGCGTATCACTAGGTCAGGAGATGGAGACCATCCTGGCTAACACAGTGAAACCCCGTCTCTACTAAAAATACAAAAAAATTAGCCAGGCGTGGTGGCGGGCACCTGTAGTCCCAGCTACCAGGGAGGCTGAGGCAGGAGAATGGCGTGAACCCGGGAGGCAGAGCTTGCAGTGAGCCGAGATTGCGCCACTGCACTCCAGCCTGTGAGACAGAGCAAGACACCATCTCAAACAAACAAACAAACAACAACAAAAATATATATTCATTTATTTATTTATTTCTCATTTACACGAAATCCAATGTGAATTAGTAGCTTTCTTTGACTTTGGGTTTTAATTTAAGCAAAAGATACCATTAAGGTTTGACTGTAATGGTAACAGTAAAGCTGAGTCTTCAAGGAAGTAAGTGTAAGCTGCTCATGTCATGTGAAAGAGCATCCTGGGAAGGGTACAGGAAGTTCAGAGGTCCAGTGTGAGATTATTTTTGGCTAATTGAAGAGCATCTGGGACGCCAGGGTTATTGGTACAGAGGGAGAAAATTGTAGTAGTTGAGGCTGGGGATGTAAAGTCTGTAGGTCTTTGAAAGCCATTGACTTTATTCTAAATGAGATGGAAATCCTCTTCTTCGGTCTTCCATTCCAGGCTCTAATACCTAATTATCAAAACTTAAATAATGTGTCTTCTAATTATATATACATCTTTCCTCTCTGTCTTTGTCAGCAGACTCTGTGTATATTTGTTAGCATATGTACGACAAACCTGTTTTGTGTTTGGTACCTGACAGAGAAGACATACTGGCTGCGTGTTTCTTGATCAGATTTTATGTTCCACTTCAGGTTCATGGGTGTCCCTGTGGGAATATGGTCCTCTTTACATGCTTACAATCAAGCCATTGGGTTTTCATTGTCATATTATCTTGGACCCAAATCAGTTTGGCCCTCTATAAGTAAACTCCACTACTAAGTGCATAGGTTTGTCTTTTAACCAAATTTGGAGATTTGGACACTTCATCCAAGTCAATTGGTTTTTCCACTTAGCCTTCCCCTTATATTAATCCAGCCTTCTGTTTTGACTCCTGTGCTCTACTACTCAACCATCCTGTTCGGACTCCTGGAGTCCTTGTCCCTCTAGTTCTACTCTGTCTCAACTCACAAAACTGACATCAGCCATAATTATTAAGTAAAGGTAATATATGATCCTCTGACATCCTGGAGAATGCAAATGAATTGATATTTCTCCTAACTCTGCAATGAAGAGTCAGACTTGAAACGCTAGTACTGTTATGTGATTTATTACTACAAAAATATTCAATGAAAAATGTGCATCTTTTTCCAAACTTGTCATTTGGGATTGGCAATTCAAAAAACAATAATAATGCTTGGAGAATCAAAATTATCTACCTCATTCTCTCAAAATATGCATTACCTAGGTAATCAAAGTGACAATGATGAAATAGATAAAGGTTAAGTAAATTAGAAAGAGGACGTTATGGATAACTACTATAAAACTAACATTAAAAATTAGCAGATTAAGATTATAGCTAATCAATTTGTTTTAGTTTATAAATAAAACATGAGTTTTGATATATACTTGAAACATTTAATACTAGTGAATAGTAATATTAGTGAATTGATGAGGCAAAAATAATACCACATTTGTTCTGTACAACTAAACTTTTAAAATCCATTTTAAAAGCATCTTCTATGAATAAGCTTTAGTAAAAAGAACAACAAATTGCTACCAAATACATTATAGAGAGTATTAATGGTGCATTTGATTTCTGTACACAGACTGTTGAACAGCTTTCAAGTGAAAGTCCATAAAGAAATACATATCAATACAAATAAACTAACACTTATTTTATTATAGTGAGTTGCATATTTTTTCCAAGCTAGGGTCAATAGAAAGGTAACTCTATTTCAGTGAAAAGCTAGTTTTTCCTAAAATAATGTTTCATTATTTATACCTATAAGTACATATTTTTTTCTAAGTCTGTGTCTCTGTAATAACTGCACTGGTTCAGGAAATGACCAAAGTTTTCCTAAGTTGAATTGTAGAAATATTTTTCAATAATGTGATGCTTTTTTCAAGGTTTGATTTTGCTTTCCCTAGATATTGGTTCCTGAAATTGATAGTTTATAGTATATGATAGAAGAGCTGAAGATATATTTTCCACTTCTCAATCTGCCTATCCAGAAATGCATCTAGGTTTTCTTCCAGGTGATTAAACTGTAATCTCTTAACAATTCACTTGCTGAATTTTTAAATACACTTCTCTCTGTTCCCTCCGTGAAAGAGCATTTGTTGCTGAGCAAAAAGGTGATCTTCAGACTTTCCAGACCAGCAGCACCAAGAGATACATGTATTCCTTTTTGTCCCTAAAAATTTCATGGATTAGGTGGGCATTTAGAATATTAGTGGAAAAAAGCATATTCCAGAACCTTAAGTTTCATTTTTATTTTTTTCTGGATCATTATGCCTAAGAATGCACCTGCCTCAATGCATGCTGCTAGTCTTTCTTCTAATCCTTCCTTTCATAATTATCACTCTTTATTTAGAAAGGAAATCCATATCTTTTACCCACTGTGAAATAGAAACTTCACTGTTTCTTTACTCTTGAGTAAAAAGTCTGAAGTGTGCCAAGCAAAGGAACAATTCAAAACATTGATGTTTGTGAGGACTGTTTTATTCAAAACATCACAAATCCATGGTAGGACTGATTTTGCATTTTTACACACATAGGCACACACCCATGTACATCCCATTAAAGTGGAAAAGTGGCATTACAAATGGTATATTCTGACCTATTCCACAATATCTGAATTAAAACTTATTACATAAGAAATTCTGGGAGTGATATCAATTCCTCTTTCATTCCTGTGTTATTCAGTGCACTCATTGTTCCTGAGAAAGAGAACCAAGGGGAATTAAAATTGTCTATAGAAATTTTAGATGATGTATTATTTATGTAATGATTCTCTAGACATTAAATTAATAATGCAAACTTGACCACATAACTCCATTCTCACCAGTATTGATAATGACAAATAGTCTGCTCAATTCTGTTATTCATGTATACTACAGACATATGGGATTCCACATTTTTCATGACCTTAAGAAAGATGTAAATTCGTGCTTTTAATTTTTTTAATATTCATTTAGAGTCAGAAGAAAATCATCTCTTTCCTAAGCTCCGGTATTATCATTTTGGCCAATCTACCAACTTCCGTTATCTGGATCCCTTATCTGCAATCACCTCTTCATTTTTTTTCTACTTGTACACCAGGTCCACTATTTTCTATTTGCAAAAAGAGCAGCCAGAATGATCTCTGTGAAACAAATTTTGTTATTCCACTTTTCTGCTTCAAACACCCATAGTAAATCTCAAGGCCGTACCATACCAAGGGGCTGGCCCCCATTACCTCCTTGACAGTCCCCTTAACTATTTTCCTTATCTGTTTATTCCCATTAAGGCACATCATGCCAGAATATGTTCACCTCAGAATGTTTGCAAGGCTTAATTAAACCTTTTCATTATGGGTGGTGGGATGACAATATTTAGTTAAGCAAATCAAGTGCTTATGTTTTTATCTTAGAATTATAACAGCGGTGCTGGTTTAAAATATTTGTAAGCAAAAAGTAAGATAGGGCAGGGGGAGATCATTTAGGGTATTATTGCAAATATAGGAGTAAATTTATATGAACTAAAGCGAAAATAATTGTAACAGAGGATCATAGACTTTGATGCATTTAGAAAGTATCTGACCAGTTCTGTAAGGGGAATATGAAAAAAAATTGGCATGATTTAGAAGTTTGTTTGAGCAACCGGATGAATTATCATGACAACAAATGATATTGAGGATAAATACCAAAGAGATTAAAAGAGTAGAGCTAATCTTTCTGTATATCTCTGCACTTCTACAGACTGTCTGGCTTGAAAAATTACAGGCAGCTCATGGAGCTGAAGATAGACAAATATGCATTCCTGGAGGGTTATTTTCTCTGTCTGTAAATGAGTTTGGCAGCTGGCTCAGTAGGTTCAAGGCAGCATAATTACTTTTTTTTTTTTTTAGATGAAGCTTGCTTCTGATCTCTGGAGGCTTCCCATATCTAACAAGACCAGTAGTCTTATTGGTATGAAGCTGCATAGATGTTTCCAATACCCCCAGCCTTATAAATACTTTGATTATTATGAAGGTGAAAACCATGCTCTAACAAAATATTGGCTATGGTGAAATCAGACCACCCATAACTGGTTCAAGCTGCGGGACAATGTCACTCAAGAAGATTGTTGTCACTCTACTAGTTCCTTTAATTTAAACTAAGTTCTCCATAAACCTTCATCTTTTGTGTGTCTCTCCTACTTTTTTGCACATGTCTTCAACTTTTCTTTGCACATGGTGAATTTCAGTCTTTTTTCTGCACCAAGGTTTCCAGTTTTTATGTGGTGTTCACTCTCCCTTATTTTAACTGCAGTGATTAAAAAGAAATCTTGAGATTTAGATAAGCTGACTTTACATTTTCAAATGGGGAAACTGAATGGTCTTTGAGATTTCATAAAGAGATTTCCAGGTAAAATATACATAAATATTATAGCTCAGAAAACTAGGGTATTCTGTGTATTATTCTGATTCTCTAGGGAGACAAATTTAAGAGAAGAAGGCCCCTAGTTACCCATTTCAGCTCTATAGATTACTAGCTTTCAACAATGAGTTCTCACCTGTAAAACAGATACACTGATGGCATCTTTGCACAGGAAGATTATTATATAGATAACTGATATAATTTATGTAATGTGCATGTATATTCCCTAGCATTCAAAAATGTTACCTTGTAGTGTTGTTATTGTCATTATTATTATTCTCTGTTTTAGACTTTGAATGTGTTGAAGTCCTAGGCTTTAAATAATCATAGCTGTATTTCCAATGGCTAATACAATGAGTGGCAAATACTGGCTATTCAATATCTATTTATTTAAAGAACTAACCACACAGGTTAAGGTCATAAGTTGACTTTCTCTTTATTCACTTCTAAGGCTGAAGAAAACTGATAGCCAGAGAAAATTTCAATTGAATTTGAAGCAATGCTGTCTTGAATATGCAGTAATACTTATCAAAGTGTTAGGGAAATTGTGCCATGTTCCCATATTTACACCTTCTTGTCTTAACAAGACCAAGTCAATAACTAAATGTTCTCTCTCTTTTTGTGTTTGTTTCATCATTTTCTTTCCTTAAATTATCTTCCATGCTATATTTTGGTGCATCTGATTGGAAAGTTATAAAATTTATTTTTTAGCATCTGATTTGACAGTTAATGACCTCTTATATTTTGTGTCCTCCATAAATATTATGAGAAATCATGGCATACAGAGCTAAATACAAATACATCATTTAGAAAATATTTTGCATTTTTGTTGTTTTTAACTTTATCTTAATTCATGAGAAAATAATTTTAATATAAGTATTTTGGCCTAGTCAACATATAGTTTTTACCATTAAACAATTATATGGAAATTCTTCAGTAAGAACTGTATTCTGTGTAGATAACATTTATGTTAGAAATATTAATTTATTAACCATCCATAAAAATTTATATTTTCTTATATCATTAATTTTATGTAATATATGTGTGCTCATTCCCAGTCCCCCAAATTATAGAAATAATATTTACAGTGTAGCAGGATTTTAAACCTAGAATATTACATATTAAAATTTATAAATATTCAAAAATACGTTTTTAATTACAGATGGCTACATAATTATGAACAACATAATACCCAGTTATTTATGAACTTTTCTTTTCTCACGCTAATTATTTGTTCATTTCATTGTTTTTGCTACTCAGGGCCAATGACATTAGAGTAAGTTGTTGTCTGTATCTGGAGATCTCTCATTTATAAAAATGCTCTTCCAACTTTTGATTGCTCTAGATAAAATCTAAATGGTAAGTAATGAAAGTTCCTACTATATAGTTCTTACCATGTAATTCTATTCCAATTATAGAGTTAAATATACAGAAATACACATGAAATGCAAAATAAATGCACATAAAATGTAGAGGATTAAAAATAATAAAAAGTTACAATGTCCTACTCAGTCTTTTAAATTTTAATTAGGTACCTAGGATATTTCCATAATTCCATTGTGTTCACCCTTTTAAGATTCCAAAAATTTTTTATAAATCAGAATATTTTTATTGCTTACAATTTTGATAATTGCACCTATACTATTGATTTTGAAAGTTTGGGGGTAAAGGAAGGAAATATATGGAAAATATGCATATTACTTTGACTTTATGTGAATTCTAGCAGGAATCAATCCAAACTGTCAGCCAAATTAAAAGTGGTTCAAATTAACCAGGCATTTCCCCCTATTTCCAGAATGAATTTCAGAAGTCCAAATACATCCATAAAGACTGATACACTGAAACCATCACACACATGGTTTTATCAGAGCATATTCTCTTTCCTAACTGAAAATAACCTCCTTCTGAGAATAAAAATCTGAAAAGAAATTCCATTCTTGATCATCTGCAAAAGCTACAAAAGCTCTTATGGGCCTATTCAACCATCAGATTGGCAGAATTTTAGGGAAGTCCATTCCTGAAATGTATCTTTATTTCCTGATGTGCTTATTGCCAATGTTATTTTAGCTGTTAGAGTATCTTAAAGACATAAAAGCAGTTGGCTAGATATTCTAAAGACGATGGCAGTAGCCCGCAGCTTACATAAACCCTATAGGGTCCATGAACATAGTTGCAATAAAGCAGAAAATTGAAAACACAGCTTATATAAAACTTAATACACTCAGCCCGGAAGATACTTTTAAACATTTGCTAAAATTACTTTACAAGCAGGCATGTTCACTATAAAATCATGGTAATGGAGAAATAAAGCAGGGGTATAGAATAAAAAGCAAGAAACTTGCCCAAACAGTTCATTTAAGCAGCTAAAGAACCACTAGGGTTATCTTGATACAATTCAGAGTTTCTTTACATGAAGATCTCGTTTACAGCTATGTGGTGTAGATAATTATCTTATTTAAGGTTGTTACCAAAGCTTTCATGTTTTTGTAATATCGTAAATGAGTCTCTGACCTATTTGCCTTTCAGGTATGTGTGCTTGTGAGTGTGTGTTTTTGCTATATTTTAAGTAACATTTGTTTACAGGCTACACTTGCAATTACATATGCATGTGCTCGTTAGTAGTTAACTTTATATAAGACAGAAGGCTTATTATTGACTGCCTATTATTGTTCAGAGGGAGAATAGGTAGTATTAGGAGAGGAAATGTTTTCAAAGCTAATTAATAGGAATTTGTTGTTCGTGGTTAGTGAATTCATAGAAGATAGCAAACCTAGATTTGCTTGGAACTAAACTGCATGGGTATTCTTTCACTAAATTGCTGCTTTCCCATCATTTTTTAATAAAATAAGGACAACTGGAGGGAACAATAGCTCAACAGAAATGTGAGCACATATGGCCTAGCCAGTGGAATGTCTTAGTCACACGATTATCTCTGGGAACAATGACAGGATGAAGGGCCAGTGAATTCTACTAAACCTGTTCTTATGTCTTCCTCAATGAAGCCTATTCTCTACTGCACTTAGTATAATATTGTAGAATTTACACTGAAGCTGTTACTTGACAATTAGTGACCATGGAAAGTCCCAGCTTGTTCAGTAAGCTGAAAATACAAAAATGAATATCTATATATATATATAATTTTTAAACAAGAATATGTTTTACTATTCCACATAAATGGTTAATCATATTCTTTCCTATGGAAATGCTGTTCATTGTGTCTGAAAATACTCGTAATAAAAATCATAGCATGCATACTTGGCCTTCCACTTCCTATTAGCATGCAGGAAGTGTAACCAAGTCCCAATTCAGTCTGCTCACCGCACGACAGCCAATAAGTCAAGAGAGAATGATTTGGAGCAAAGAAAATGACTTTATTTCTGAAAGCCAGCAAACCGAAAAGATGGCAGACTAATGTCCTAAAGAACCATCTTTAGTCAGTACAAATTTCAAGCTCTTTTTTATGTTCAAGGTAGGGGGAAGAGAAAGGGATTGAGACCAAAGAGTGATTGATGACCACAGACACCTGGGTGCCAGTGAGGGTCTGAGGAGGCTGTGAAACCTCTCTGTCCTTGGTCAGGTCACAACGCCTCTGCAAATCCTTACCACAACATTGCTACTTGTGTGTATATCTCTGTTATTTCCTCTGGGATTAGTTTTGGGAAGTGACTATTATGATTCTTGCTTTAAAGTTAAATTATAAACTAACTTCCTCCCATTGTTAGCCTGGCGTACCTGCAGAGATAAGCAAAAGCAATTAACCTAAAAGATATCACCATGGACAGGGACCGTTAGGAGCAAAATGGAGTTAGTCATGCTAGGCCTCCTTTTTCACTGTTACAAAAGCAACAAGGGAACATTACATCCTCTCTAACAAAAATAAGCTCGGTTGTCTAGGCATTTTTTAAAAAGTCTACCAGATGACTGAGATTGCAAGGCCCTCTAGTGAAATGAAATTCTTCAAAGAGTGAGAGTAATGAGTCTATGAAATAGGGTGGGGACACAGGACAAATGAACTGTCTTACTTAAGGCAGTTCTGCAGGAACAAGAGATGTTCACGGTAAAAGCAGGTTAAAAAACAGTGGAAATGTTAACCAATTCTTAAAGATGTAGGCTAGCATCATGTTTAGAATCCCAGGAAGCCTCTAAAACAAGGGAAGTCTGGAAGTATTACACAACTCATTACCATAGTCCTCTGACAAGCATTCACAAGGAAGTTTTGTGGTAGGGGAAGAAGCCTGAGAGGAAAACCCCTCCATAATGCAGGCATGCGGGGATTCCCAGGGCAGAGGAGCTGAACCTAGAGAAAACTCTCTGTCCACTGTAGAATAAGTTCATGGTCATGGCTGACTGCCACAGGGATATAATATCAAGCACTGCTCTGATACAAGGTACAAGCTTCTGAAGGAGGGACAGGAAACCTGTTCACATCAAGGATTCTGCACTGACTTAAGGCAGAACACCTCTGCCTTGGTGGGGGAGAGGCAGGAAACACCTAGCCATAGGCTTTGCACTGAGATGAGTAGGAGGAAAAGAGTGACTTCCCTACAAGGAGGCTCCAAACAGCTGAGAAAGTTCCACACAGAAGTTTGGGGATGCAAGTGCTGCCTAAGACGAAGGCTAGACAAGGAGAATTGAACAACTCCCCTACCCAAATTATGAGTCTGCCACAGGAAACACAGACACACACACACACACACACACACACACACAAGAAAAAACTATAGAACATTATCTTTCATGTAGATAGAAATCTATAAAATGATATTAGCAAATGTAATCCAACAGTACTTAAAAGAATAATATTCCATTATCAAGTTAGCATTATCCAGGCATGCATGATTGGTTTACCATATGATAATTAATGTAATTAATCACATCAACAGATTAAGTGTAAAATAATTTGATTCTTAAAATAGGTGCAGAGAGAGGCCGGGTGCGGTGGCACATGCCTGTAATCCCAGCTCTTTGGAAGGTTGAGGTGGGTGGATCACATGAGGTCAGGAATTTGAGACCAGACTGGCTAACTTCGTGAAACCCCATCTCTACTAAAAATATAAAAATTATCCGAGGATGGTGGCACACACCTGTAATCCCAGCTACTTGGGAGGCTGAGGAGGGAGAATTGCTTGAACACTGGAGGCAGAGGCTGCAGCAGAGATTGTGCCACTGTACTCCAGCCTGGGTGATAGAGCAAGACTCCATCTCAAAAAATAATAATAATAGATGCAGAGAAATCATTTGAGAAATACAGTGACCATCTTATTTTTAAAATCTCAAAATACTGGAAAATGGGGGGAGGTGAGAGAAACAAAAAATTCTTAACTTTTTAATGAGTATTTACAAAAAAGCTATGAAGCATCATTTGTTTTTTTCATGGATCAATATAAGGGACAAGACAAGGATGACCTTTCTCACTAGTTTCTCATACACCATTGTACTGGAAATGTTGGGCAGCGTAATAAGACAAAAGCAAAATATAAAACATATTGATTTTAACCGAAAAGTCAATCTCTCTCTTGGCAAATATCTTAACTGTACACATAGAAAATCCTAAAACAAATCTCTAAGAGAAAACAGCTTGGCAGTATTTTATGAAACTTAATATGCAATTGTCATATGACCCGGTAATTGCACTCTAGGATATTTATCCATCACAAATAAAACCTGTGTTCCCACAAAAACCTGTACAGAAATGGTCACTTGTACGCACATGCATCTTTGTTCATAATAGTCAAAAACTGGAAACCACCCAGATGTCCTTTATTTGATAAATGGCTTAACAAACTATGGTTCATCTATGCCATGGAATATTACTCACCAATAAAAATGAGCCAAATATTGATACAGAAAACTTGGCTTTGATCTCCAGGGACCTGTACTAGGTAGAAAAACCAATCCCAAAAGGTTGTATAATATGTAATTCCACATATATATATATATAAAACATTCTTGAAATGACAGAATCATATTCCCCTCTTCTGTCCGGGTGTTCTTGCTGTTTAACTCCCACTTATAAGCGAAAGTATGTGGTATTTGGTTGTCTGTTCCTGGGTTAGTTTGCTTAGGTTAATGGCCTCCAGCTCTATCCATGTTGCTGCAAAGGACATGATCTCATTCTCTTTATGGCTGCATATTTCATGGTATATCTGTACCACATTTTCTATATCCAGTCTACCACTGATGTACATTTAGGTTGATTCTATGTCTTTGCTATTGTGAATAGTGCTACAATGAACATTTGCATGAACGTATCCTTGTGGTAGAATGATTTATATTCCTTTGGGTACATACCCAATAATGGAATTGCAGACACCGGGACCTACTTGATGGTAGAGGGTGGGAAGAGGGTGAGGATCAAAAAACCACCCTTTGGGTACCATGCGTATTACCTAGGTTACAAAATAACCTGCACACCAAACTCCATGACATGCAGTTGACCTATATAACAAACCTGCACATGTACCTCTGAACCTAAAATAAAAGTTAAAAAAAAGTTGGATAACCTTCCTTTGGTAATATAATGAAGAAAGTATTCCTTGTTTCAAAAATCACTTATTTGAAGACAATTTGTCTATGATTTGTAATGTTAAAACATAGTGCATCAATATATATAATAAAATTTACTCTGTTAACAGCCTACAGATTCATTAAATTTATAAAAACAGTTGAAGTTTAGTGAATGAGAGTAGGTTTTAATTTCAATAACTTTAATAACTGTATTATACATACACATATATATGCATACACATATAATTTATGTACTGAAAATATTAGTCAAACTATTTTGAAAATAGGAAAGATAATACTTTACAGAATTCTTCCGTGACTCTTTCCTAAAGCAGTTTTTTTCTACATGTACTTGAAGCTAACTTGTAGTGGATTTGGTATGAAAAATTACATCTTAAATCTTTTCAGGATTTTCTCTAATCTCATAAACTTGGAAATATAATTGGATAATCTTCAATATTCTGTAATACCAACCTTGTTTTGAAAAAGAAAGCATATTTATTATATACCAGGTCTTCCTGTATTCCCGACTGAATGACAAAAAAAAGATTAAAAAATCTAAGTAATACTTAATTGCTTTAGGAACATATATCCCATCATATTTTAGCACCATTGGTAGGTGCTAAAAAAATAAATAAATAAACAAACAAATAAAAAATAAATAAAAGCAAATAAAAAAAAATGTTCCCCTCTTGTGTCCGGGTGTTCTTGTTGTTTAACTCCCACTTATAAACGAAAGCATGTGGTATTTGAAAAAGAGGATTCTGGATTCTCATTGTGTCTCCTTTTCTCAAATGCTATGTAAATTTTGGAAAGTTACTTAAAAGCTATAAACTAATGATAAGTCTTATGTCACAGTAGTAACAGTGATGGAAGGTCATACTGTGATGAATTACCTATCACAGTTGGTGGGAAGAGATGCTGGAGGTGAACAGACATGTTAGTTTCTTACTTTGCTTCATTTGTCACATAGATATTCAGACATTTCTGGAAATAAACTTGCCAAGTTTTCTGGTCTATATACATATCACATAGGAGAAAAAAATTTGAATAAACATTTTTTAGTCAGATATTCTACTGAAACTCTTTTCTGCTTATCTATTTCCATATGAATATATTATATATGCGTTATAGGATATGAGAGAGTCTTTAAAGTTTTTCTCCTTCAGGATAATGAAATGTGAGCAGATATAAAGTGTATCACTTCTGGGAAGAAATTTTAATATTCAACATTGTGTTAATCACTTTTCATTTCTTCTAACATGAAGACTGATAGATCCCAAATCGTGGATCTCTGGCTGCCTGCGTTCCTGAAAGCAGCTGGCAAGAAGCAAATAGAGTGCCAAAATTGTGAATAAAAATGTAGCATCAAAAAAAATCTTTCTTGTTCCAGCCACTGAGATTTGGAGATTATTTGCTACTGGAGCATTATCTGGGTTATCTCGGTAGCTTCTATGTAAGATTCCATGCTAGGCTACATAGAGAAGTCAAAGAATATTATGACCTTGGCCCTATTTTCAATTAGTGCTATGCTTCTCTCTTAGAGTAAAATGCTAACAAATCTTTCATTTTATATTTATAAAATAATTTTCCTTCATACTTCTTTAAACATTTATAGGCCCTAACTACTTGTACTGACTAGTTAGATATGCTCTTTAGAAATCAAAAAAAAAAAAATTTTAAATCACATGACTCGTGATCTTATACTTTTGAGGATAAATGAAATATACACCAATTCTATCACTAATGAATTTCAAACAGTGAGGGGATAAAATAAACACTGATAGTTCTAGGAAGTCCAATCTATCCCTTACATATTTATGAGTTTTCATGCACTTACTAGTATCTTGCTAGTAAGGTTTCTGTATCACTGTATTTAGAAAAAATTAGACACTTGACCCTTTGTGCTTCAGATTACCACAATTGCCATTACAGACTGTTAGCCAATATATGAGCCATAGTAGTTAAGAGATAAATCACAAGAGCTATTTCCAATTTCACTCTGTCATATAGGGAGCTTGGAGGTTCTTACTCTCATCCTTAAGACAAAAAAAATAAAGTAGGCAAGCTAAAAACCAACAGCTTTTCTTTCATTCATCAGTGGCCTTCAGTTGTAGCATAAACCACTACTCTGCAATCTGGAGAGACAGGCAACCAAGCACTGCCTACCTGCAGGAAAAACCACTGGGGGCATGAACTGGGAGAAGTATTTAAATAGAAATGTTGATGATTTTCTGGAGCCTGAGTGTGGATTACAATGAGAGGTGAAGCTGACTGGACTTCTGGGTAGGTAGGGACTTGCAGAACTTTTCTGTCTAGCTAAAGGATTGTAAATACACCAATCAGCACTCTGTGTCTAGCTAAAGGTTTGTAAAGGCACCAATCAGTACTCTGTAAAAATGCACCAATCTGCGCTCTGTGTCTAGCTAAAGGTTTTTAAATGCACCAATTAGCACTCTGTAAAAACGGAACAATCAGCACTCAGTAAAATGGACCAATCAGCAGGATATGAATGGGGGCCAAATAAGGGAATAAAAGCTGGCCACCCCAGTCAGCAGAGTCAACCCGCTTGGGTCCCCTTCCACACTGTGGAAGCTTTGTTCTTTCGCTCTTCGCAATAAATCTTGCTACTGCTCACTCTTTGGGTGCACACTACCTTTAAGAGCTGTAACACTCAGCGCGAAGGTCTGCAGCTTCACTCTTGAAGTCAGCAAGACCATGAACCCACCGAAAGGAAGAAACTCCGGACACATCTGAACATCTGAAGAAACAAACCCCAGAAACACCATCTTTAAGAACTGTAACACTCACCGCGAGGGTCCACAGCTTCATTCTTGAAGTCAGCGAGACCAAGAACCCACCGGAAGGAACCAATTCCAGACACAACAAGGCTTATCAGAATGCAAGAAAAATCATGGTATGAAGATACAAAGGAAGCACCAGAATCAGACTCGAATATGGTACAGAAGTTAGAGTTAGCAGACAGAGAATTTAAAATCACTATGACTGATGTTAAGGGTGAGCATGAAAAGTTGGACCACTGATAAGAAAAGATTATTAATTGAAGCAGATACCTGAAAAGATTAACAAAGGATAAACAGGAAATGCTAGAAGTTTAAAAAATACACTGCAAGTCCAAAATTCCTTCAACTGTTTCATCAATAGACCTAACAAACCAAGGAAAAAATTAGTGAGCTTGAGTATAGGTCATTAGAAACTTTACAAACTGAAATGTGATGATAATAAAAGATAAAAAAGGACCATTCAAAAACTGTAAGACAATATCAAAAGATGTAAGTGTATGCATAATTTAAATATCAGAAGAAGAGAGGATGGAGAAAACATATTTGAAGTAATAATGGCCAAGAACTTTGCAAAATTAATGACAGACAGTAAACCACATATTCATGAGTCTCAGAAAACACCAAAACCTTGGCAGCTGTAGTGAATAGAAAGTCCCACCTCAATGTTGCCTTAACCTTCATGAGAGCCAGTACTGCTACAATTCTAGTGATCCTTTAAGGAAGAGCCATTCCACTCCCCAAGGGTGTAGTAAGGGAAAGCCCCGTGCTAAACTGGTGAGAGTTTCTAAGTTTATAATTTTTTGGTTTACTCAAATCTTCTTTCTCATGTTACAAATATGTTACCAGGTGAACTGGTTAGGGTGATTAACCAGTTTTAAATAAAATTTATGGGAGGCCATTTTTTTGAACTAGGCCCTAACAGATGAAACTAAACCAGAAGAAAGTCATTTGTGCTAGGTGCCACGTAATCAAACTGAGCTTTAAAACAGACCAGTTTTCCAAAAAACAGGAGATTCATAGCAACTGATCTAAAGGGGCACAGTTAACTTGAGCCAGCATGAGAAAGAAGTTCCGCCTGCCTTAACTCTATAGGAAAATAACTTTAAAATGGCCAATTCACTTTTCGTTACTTATTTCTGTTTTCTTCAGCACTTTTCTGCCTACAAAGTCAGCTCAGCTCAATGAAACTCCTTTCTATTTCATAGATGGGATGATGCCCGAATCATGAATCACTAATAAAAGCCAATTAGATCTTTAAACACAATTTGTTGCAATTTTGGTTTTTGACACCAGTTAGGGTCACTACCTCACAAACTTGGAAAATATATTATACCTTATCTACTCAGTGATCAGGGCATGTCACTTATCCATTTATTTCTTCTTTAAAGCTAATTTTATTTCAAAGACTTTTTATTCCTGCAGGAACTTTGTCAGTATCACTCAATTCCATCTTAGCCAGTTTCCCTAAATTTGATTTTTAGTGAGCAGTGGTGTTCATCCATTCTCTCACAGAAGGTTTCTGGCTCCTGCTTAGTCAGGGGGAGGCTTCACTTAGCAACCTCCTCCCTCATCACCACCATCACCCATCCACACAAAACACACAAACCCGGCACACTTGCCATAGACTTATTATTACATTATTTTAAGGTTCAACAATAGGAAGATGAGCATTTTATGTAACCATTACTGCACAAGGGTGCTCCTCCAGATAAATTTAACTTAAGCTTTTAAAGATAAGCAGCTGGGAACTAATTTTGCATTTATGAGAAAAAAGAAATAAAAAGACATGCCTCATTAGGCCACCAAAAATCTTGACTAAGTCACAGTCCATTGATTTGGTCTCCTCAAAGCAAACAAGCAAGCAAAACAAAAGCACTTGTCAATCAGTTTTAGCTCCTTTATGTAAAACGAAATGAATTACATATTTTAAGAAATCAAAAAGCCTTTAGTGTTGCTGATGTTACTTATAAAATTATCTTTCAAGATTTACAAAAGCTTTCATCATAAAAAATCTTTTTCAAAATAGACTTTGGCTCCCTAACCATTATAGTGATAGTAAGGAAACACTCAAGTTTTTAAACATGTCAAAACACGACATTTACGGTAGCCTTTATATAACACTGTATGTGAGTCAAGATCTTGTTAAGCATTTCTCAGCTTATTCTCTAGGGTGTACTGGCCTAACTGAAGTATTTGGAGAGTTGAGGGAAAATCTCTTCCCTGAAGGAGCATTTTGTGTGTTTTTAGTCATAAATGCCAAAGGATAGGGCCATAAGTTCTTGTCTCAGTTTCTTAAAAGTGTTCTGAATTTGAATTCCATTCTTTTTATTTTCTATCCAGCTCTGGAATGAGAGAGATGGCTAGTGACCTGACCTTCCAGTATTTGTTTTTTGAACGTAGCTGTAACTACTCTGATTAGTAACATGATATATAGTAAGCTATATATAGCTCTCATTATAGTGACTTGCAGGTATCTCCTAATTTTTTAAGTTCTTATCCTTTATTATGTTGGTGCCACATTTGTCCATGCTTAAGGAGTTCCTAACTGAAACGTACTTCCAGGTACGGTAGCCGTCATGTGGCAGATTCTCCTCAGATTGTTTTCTGGTATTTCCTGGTATGCCAGGTAGACCTTTACTTTCAGATCTTGGACAAAATTGGCAAATCATACTTTTCAACATCATGCCCCAAGAAATGTTATCTGCTATATGGCCAAGATATACCATTGATAGACTCCAGTATCATATTCCTAGGTTTGTTAATTCCGTATATATTTTCTAAGCATCTATAGTAGCTGTTAGCACTTTAGTCTTAGGATTACAAAAGTAATTAATATGATCCACTAGGCTCAGGAGTTACAAACGGATACATTAATTGATAAACAGAAAGTC